>NC_050577.1:111293137-111626342 GCF_011100635.1 Trichosurus vulpecula
CTCACATGCATAGTAAAAATAAAATTACTTGCCTTCTCAAGGAGGGGGAGGGGATGGTGGGAGGGAGGGAACTTAAAACTCAAAATTATTTAAAACGATTGTTAAAAATTTTATAGGTATTTAGGAAATATTTAATAAAATATATAAAAATACCTTTTTGAATCCTAGCAATTCCATCATTGTATGAAAATTAGTTTGTCAGGAAAAATGACAGAATTTTTCTGGAATGGTGAGACTAAAATTATGATAAAAAATAAACTTCTGAACTAAATAAATTCTAACTTCTATATCAGTTCCTTTGAACAAGCTATGCCCCATGCCAGTAAAATACTCCCTCTTTCACTCTGTTTCTGAAAAGTCATAGCTTCCTTCAAGGCTTAGCTCACATCTCATCTTTCACCTGGCTGGACTACCTTGGCACTTCTATGAATGACTTCTCCACCATGCCCCGCCTTCACATTAGGTACCTTTTCTTGTCCCCCACTTCCTTGATCCCCATGCACCTCTTTTCAGCTTGCTTTTGAGTCTTGTCTGCCATCGTTAGATTGGAAGCTCCTTGGGAGCTGTCTTTTTTTTATATTTGTATTCTTTGGTCTCAGCACAGTGCTTAGCACATAGTAAGCACATAATAAATGTTTATTGACTGCTTGACTGGTGTATGATCTGCATTGCTGAAAAAGTGCTCATATTCCTTAATGCCACTAATTCCAAACATCCATCTTGATAATGCAACTATAGTTTCAAGTCATAGAAATAGCAGCCAGGGGTGGGAGCACCTGTGGCCACCACTGAGCCAGACTATCTCCCCTAAATTCTGACAAAAGTGAAGGGGAGATACAAGGATCAGAGAAAGAGTAGAGAACCAAGCAGAAAGGAAGTCTAGGAGATACTAATTAGAGTTATACTACCCAGATGGAATTTTCAACTAAATCTCATTTTTTTTTCAAATGAGGAAATAAGATTAGAGAGGCAAAATAGTTTGCCTACTATCAGACAGATGTCCACTGCACCATACATTTCCCTGTAAGGTGAACAATATATCTGATGTATTACTTATTGTTTTCTGGACATGTACTTGGAAAACATTTCTATCTAATATGTAGAATCAAGGCTTGGTCTAGGTGAATGTTACCTTCATTACCCCCCTCTTACATCACAGAGCTTTCTGAAGGTTATTTGGCTAGAACCATTTATTCATTATAAAAGCCTATGCGTTTCTCCTGTCAGAGTAGATGCCTTCTCAAAATGGAAGATAGGAGACCTTATCCATGGCAAGGTCCGTAAAACAAATCACAGTAACAAAATGCTATGGCTTCTGTCCCCTCTTTATCTTTATTCATAGTGATAAATGCAACAAGGGATGATCCCATTAACTAAATCAGTAGAAGGAGCAAGATACTCCTTTTTCATTAATGAAATGTTCAGAATTTGAAACCAAAGATGCATCTTGTTTTTAGTGACAAATGATACTGGGACTAGGGAAGCAATCTTCACAAAATTGGTCAAACCTCACCGCCTACCTTATACTGGCAAATGGCTCTGTTATAATTATTGTGGATGATATTATTCTAGTTCATTTTTAGGAAGCCCAGCTAGAGACACCTCAGAGTTCCCAGTGGCTTCACTTCATCCACCCAGACCCGTTAGTCAGAAAAGTGACAACTGCAAGAATGGGAAGGTCTTGGATTTGAAGTCTGAGGATTTCGGTTAAAATCTAGGCAATAATACTTACTATCTGACCACAGACTTTAACTTCTGAATCTCCATTTCTTCATGTGTAATATGGAGAAAATTATATCTGTACTCCATACCTTGAAAGGTGTCCTGGCATAGTGGAGAGAGAGCTGGTCTCAAAGAGAGGGGTACTTTGGTTCAAGTCTCACCTTTGACATTTGCTGGCTTAGTGACCCTAGCCAAAGAACTGATTAGTTTTATAGGCAACTCTCCAAGAATAATTATAACAATAGAAAACATTTATATAGCATTTTAAGGTTTGCAAAGTACTTTACACATATTATCTTACTTCAACCTCATTCCAAACCTAGAATAGTATTGTCCTCACTTTACAAATGAGGAAATTGAGGCCAACAGAGGTTAAAATGTTTGCCCAAGGTTACATCAATCATAAACAGCAGAGCTAGGATTTACATCCAGGTCATCTTACACCAGAGCCAACGTACCTTCTCCACTCCACTACACTGCCTCCTTATTCCAGTGGCAGAAATCTAGAGGGATAGGGCAGTTATGGAGTCCCAATAGGTAAGGTGGAAACATTGCATGTGAGTAAAAAGTTGATAGATTCTCCTTAATACTCTCCTTCCTGCTCCTAACCACTTACCAGAAATCACAAATCTCTGGCTGTTAGAGTCCCTTGGCTCTTAACACAGAAAAGCTCTACAATACTGGTGTCAAGGATACAGGGTTTACTGACCTGAAGAAGTGGATTCATCACAGCCTTTGAGGTATTCTCTATTCCCAAAGCCCTAAGCTACTTAACTAGGAGACTAGTCATATGACCCCATGGGAACTTAGATTATACTCTCTATCATCCTTCTCCACTGGTGAAGCCTAAAAGCCAGGCACAGACGTGTGAGGAAAAGGATGTGAGGAATTCCTGGACCATCTGGCCCTGCCACCTTATGCTTTGGGGACTTCCTAGACCACTGTAATCTGCCCAGACAAGTGTTTGCAACAGAAAACCAGAGGATCCAAGGTGATTACAGCAACACTAAAACCTATAACCTTCCTCATGGAAAATACTACTGATTCATCTACTCTTCCACTTTCATTTCCTATACTCTTTCTCTATTACACCAAAACCATCCCTGACCATAGTACCCTCTCTATCCTGGGAGAAACCCAATCTCAGAGAACACAAAAAGAGGTAGGAAATGATCCACTCTCTCTAAAGATAAAATTTCTTTATGTAAGATGTAAAAAGCTGGTTAATTTCATAAGAACTATCAGATTTTGGTGGAGGGAGTATTTAATAAAGGAGTGATCAGACATGTTATGTTGTAAACCTCGTTCAAGGCTTGATTTAATTGTATTATGTGGTTACTTAAAAGAAAAAACAAAACCTGTAATACAGGTGAATCATGGTACCAACCAGCAGTAAGTTCTTTTGCATCATCTGAACAAAGAGATAGGCAACCTACTATCACCTCTAGTGCTATGTGATCATAATCCCAGCCTACTTGTAGATCCTATTCAGATGGATAATGTATCCAGCCTGCCCTCTACACTTACTTAATCCATACTCTTATAGTTTGCATTCAGTTATATTCTACTTGATGGAGTTTTAAAATCCAATCACACAACGTTAAAGTATTGAAGTACTGATTAACTTTGGAGTCAAAATTCTTGGACCATATACTGTATTATCATAAGGATCCAGGGCCCGGAAGATCATTAGAGGAAGGGGGAGGAAATAAGCAGTTACATTGCACCTGCTATTTTTCAGGCACTGTGCTAAGCGCTCTTTCTCTCTTTCTCTTTCTCTCTCTCTCTCTCTCTCTCTCTCTCTCTCTCTCTCTCTGTCTCTCTCCCTCTCTCTGTCTCTCTCTCTCTGTCTCCCTCTGTGTCTCTCTCTGTCTCTGTGTCTCTCTTGATCTCTATCTCTCTCTGTCTCTCTCTCTCTTCTCTCTCTCTCTCTCTCTCTCTCTCTCTCTCTCTTCTCTCTCTCTTCTCTCTCTCTCTCTCTCTTCTCTCTCTCTGTCTCTGTCTCTCTCTCTCTCTCATCCCTTCCCAGAGAACCATCTCTTATGCCAAAGACCTTTTTTTAGAGAAACAAGAAGCAAATTAAGCTCATGAGCAAGTCTGTGTTCTGGTCATTTAATACAATTTAACATGAGTTCCAAAGTGGTATTACATCCAAGTTCACTTGATTTATCCCATTTGCATGTGCATCTGAATATACATATATACATACATATGTATATATATATATATAAATACATATATGTATGTGTATATATGTATGTGTATACATATACATACATATACATACACCCATACCTATACCTATATATACATACATACTTGTATGTATGGGTGTGTATAAATAAATGTAGAGACTCAGGAGAAAACTAATGACTAATCAGCCAATCTCCTATCTAAAGATTCCAACCTGATAGGGATCTCAGCAGTACCAGTTCAGCAGAGCTAAAAGACAGCATGCACACCACCATCATAGATAAAGGCAGCTGGGTGAAGAAATTACATAAGACAAAACCTTATCTCACTGTGGCCTACCCCTTCCCTTGGTAGTACATTCTTCCTGTCTCCCAAGTTGTAAACCAGTTCTGAAGATTCTTTCCCACCTCTTGGCTAGCACTTGGATTTTATTACCCTAAGAACATGGGCTTGATTCTACATGGTATCCTCTTTACTCTCTGACTTGGATCATCCCTTCTTCTCCAAGAATGCTCTTACACTGGAGTCCTATGAATTGTTCTTGAATTAGGGTACCAGTTCCCTTTTGAGAGGGTGGGGATTTGACATGAGTAGCTCTGGGTCTGAATGTGGCCATGAAGACAAATCCGGTTGGCATCATGGTCTTGTGGTCCTGGCACAGGCATAGAGAAGTGAATGTTAGGTATTTCTGTGGAAACACTCCATCTGTAGGGAAAAGGCCTCCATAAAAAACTGTTTTCTTGGTGACTGGTATCCTATTTGCCTCTAAGATCTGAAGCAATAAAGTGTTTTCAGTAATATGATGGCAAACGCTTCTGTCTTGTTGACATGTCATGATTGCAGAGTGGGCTAATCTACATCCATTTAGAAGTGGTGCCAAACCCACATGATTCACAGGAGAAGCAAATTAAGCTCATGAGCAAGTCTGTGTTCTGGTCATTTAATGCAATTTAACATGAGTTCCAAAGTGGTATTATACCCAAGTTCACTTGACTGAGTCCATTTGCATATGCATCTGAATTCAAAGCACAGAATTAAAGTGAATTGCTATTTAGCTTCCCTGCCCTTGAATTCCCTGCATGATCCCCTTCTTGCTGACAGGCATATAAGACTTCAGGAGAAGCATTTACAGAGATGATTTTTTAAATAAATTTTTATTGATATCTTTGTCTTTAAATAACCTACACTTTCTCCCAGTATCTCTTTTCCTGTCCCTTCCCAGAGAACCATCTTTTATGACAAAGACTTTTTTAAAGAAACAAGAGGAAAATTAATTCATCAAAACCAATTAAAAACCCAAAAAATCTGACATTATATGCAATGATCTACACATGTGAACCATCAGCCTCTGTAAAGGAGTGGATGAGTGTTCACACATCTATTTTTAGGGCCAGTTTCTTCTTTATAAGTTCACAATATTAATTTTTGATTGTTTTGTGGTGGTTCTTCTTTCTACATACATCTTTATAGCCATTATATGTGTTGTGTCCTTGACTATGCTTTCTTCACTTACAGATAATTTAAAAATGTGTTTGCATGTCATCCTTTCACAACTCCACCAAAAAGTGGCATAAGCCTTGAACAAGAAAGATTTTTTAACTCCATTCCACACACATCCCTAAATCCTGAGACACAACCTGCATCATATTAATGGCCATATCTGTGTGAACAATGCTGTGACCATCCTTCCTCTACCCCTCCCCTCCACTCACACACATACATATACTCCCACCTTTTTCCTAGATCCCTATGCCAATTTAGGGATCATGATGAAACAAAGGAGGATACCAGGAATAGCTTCTAATTCAAAACATCCCCAGAAGGCCTGACCCAGTTCTAGGTCCTACTCAGATGACTATTACTCAACATTTACTCTATACTTACTGTGCACCATTTTAATTAGCATTCATTTGTGTGCTACTCAGTAGAGTTTTAAATTTCACATTGAATCATACATCTTTGAGATATTGAAATACTGACTAGACTTGGAGTCAGAATTCCTGGGTTTCAATCTTGGCTACAGTACAATACAGTAGCTATATGACTTTGAGCAAGTCATTTAACCTCTCTGAGTCTCAACTTATAGGGATTCCTCAATCGCTTTCCCTCACTGGGCTGGCTTTTGAGTCAAGCAAGATTATGAACATGAAAGTATCTTGTAACGTAAAGCAAATTATAAATATGTTCAACTAATGATGTTATTTTGTTTGGGGGAGGGGAGGATCTCCTACAAATATACACATCATACACATAAAATCCCACAATATAGAGAAGGGATTCACTCAGCATCACAACTAACTGACAAGCCTCAGGGTCAGCAAAATAATCTTGGGGCATTAAAGATGGCATGGTGTTATTTTGACTATCGTTGACAGAAATATATAGATGATTCAAATCTTGCCTCTGACAATTATCTGCATTCATCTTTTAACACCTCCATCACACTGTTAATAAATAGCTGTTCAATCAAAGTCAAATAAATTGAGTTTCCCTTCTTTTCCATTTTTGGGTATTCCGTAGTAATGGCTTATAACTCCGGTGATCTCTCTCACTCCTATAAACATCCATTGTTCTTTATTCAGTGTACACTTATGCACTTGGATTCTTATTTTATTTTATATTGTCCTCATTTGCTTACTTGATATATTGTGAATTCCTTGAGAGCCAGGACTATGTCTTATTAAATTTTGAATTTTTTCATTGTTTAAAACAAGACCTTGAATTTGGTGATTCGTAAATCATAGGATGCTAGACATAAAACTGGATTTAGACCCTGGAAGTCATTAGGTCTAACCTCTTCATTTCATGGATTAGGAAACAGAGGCTGAGAGAGATTAATGAATATGAGACTATGACACAGCTAGGAATCAAACCTGATTTTAAATCCATCACTCTTTCCATCACAACACTGAATAAATGAGGGAATGAATGAATAGACAAATGAATGAAAAAAAGATTATGAATGAATGTGCAAGTTATCTGTATGTCTAAGACTACCATCTATAAGTCAGCGATTCCTTTCCTTAATTGTGCATAGGTCGGGTTTGACATAGAACACAGACCAAGAAAAAAACGTTTTCTCCTCTGCATTTCATCAAGGCATGATCTTTGTATCCTATAAATCCAAGGAGAGAGAATTAAGTAGAATAGCATTCTTTGGTTCAAGTCCTAGATTAAAAACAATTACACTAAAAATGCCCTCTTTTCATTCATTTATTCTTTTCTGCAAGTATATCCAGCAAATATTTGTCATTTTGAAAGATAAATCCAATGTTACATGTACTAACTTTGGCAAATTCAAAATTAGAGTTAATAATATCAGACCCCATTAGGCAAAGATAAGGCTGATATGTGGCAGGTCATTTACTACCTTTTTCAGGATGCCTCAGATATAGGAACAACAGGCTTATGAATCATTTCAAAATTATCAAAAACATGTTAGTATGATAGGTGGTGACTTCTAAGGTTGAACTGACACTCCTTCTGAAGTGACTTTTTCTTTTCTTCTCCCTTGAGCATCCAAAAGAAAAAGACAGGAACTGAGGGAGAGGCACTGAATCCATCTCATTAAGAAATGAGGGGACTCCTATTAAAAGTGAGTCAAGATGGCACTGTGAAAGCAAGGAACTACTGGAGCTCTCTCACAAATTCTGTCAGATACATCTAAAAAAAGTGAATCTGAGCAGATTTGAGAGAGTTAGAAGCCACTAGTAGACTGAGAGGAGTAGGAGCACCGGGCACACAAAAGGGCACCAGACCAAACCAACCAGGAACAGCAGAGGAATCCAGTCAGCCAGCGCACCACTGGTCTAGGAGGTTGCTGGGTGAGCAAAATGCCCAGAGGTCCTAGAACTAGAGGGTAAAATTCTCACCAAAAGAATCCACTGATCACCCCCTGAAAGAGATCCCAAATTGAAAACTCCAAGAAATATTACAGGGAAATTCCAGAACTAACAGGCCAAGGAGAAAATATTGCAAGCAGCTGGAAAGAAACAATTCAAATATCATGGAAATACAGTCAGGATCACACAGAATCTTTCAGCTTCTACATTAAATGATAGGAGAAGTTGGAATATGATATTCCAAAAGGCAAAGGAGCTTGGACTACAACCAAGGATCAACTACCCAGCAAAATTAAGCATAATTTTCTGGGCAAGGAGATGGACATTCAGTGAAATAAGGGAATTCCAGACCTTCCTGATGAAAAGGCCAGAGCTCAATGGAAAATTTGATCTCCAAATACAAAACTCAAGAGAGACACAAAAAAGGTAAACAGGGGGAAACATCCCTAGTTAATCAACAAGGCTAAATAGTTACATTCTTATATAGGATTATTTTATTTTATATGTGTTCTATATATATGTCAATCTTGAGAATTGCATAGTTGTTATGACAATTGAAAGGGATATTCATGGACTGTGGATGTCAGTATAAAATACCAATGTAATGATAAAAAATATAATTAAGAGATATAAAGGGATGGTTCTGGGAGAAGAGGTAAGGAGGTAGTAGAAAAGGGTAAATTACATCACATGAAAAGGCACAAAAACATTATAGTAGAGGGAAAGAAGGGAGGGAGAAGGGCAGTATCTGAGCTTTACTCTCATTGGTTTAGGTTCAAGAAGGGAATAATATACCCTGATAAGTATAGAAATCAAACTTGCCCTACAGGCAGTAGGAGGGGAAAGGGGAAAGGGAGTGGGGGTGGCCAGAAGGGAGGGAAGAAGTAGCAAGTGGAAAATGGTAAAATAAGGGAGGGGAACCAAGACAGATGGTAAACTGGGGAAGGCAGTGGTCAAAAGCAAAACTTTGTTGAGGAGTAGAAGGGGAAAGGGAGAAATAAAAGCATAAATAGGGGGGAAATGGGATAGAGAAAAAGACAGACAGTAATCATAACTGTGAATATGAATGGGATGAACTCTCCCATAAAACGGAAGCGGATAGCAGAATGGATTAAAAATCATAATCCTACAATATGCTGTTTACAAGAAACACATTTGAATCAGGGGGATACACACAGGGTAAAGGTAAAAGGCTGGAGTAGAACATATTGTGCTTCAGCTAAAGTAAAAAAAAAGCAGGGGTAGCAATCCTAATCTCAGACAAAGCAAAAGCAAAGATAGATCTAATTAAAAGAGACAAGGAAGGACACTACATCCTGCTAAAAGGCACCATAAACAATGAAGCAATATCATTGTTTAACATATATGCACCAAGTGGTATGGCATGCAAATTCTTAGAGGAGAGGTTAAGGGAGTTACAGGAAGAAATACACAATAAAACTATAATAATGGAAGAACTCAACCTCCCCCTCTCTGAACTTGACAAATCTAAACTCAAAATAAACAAGAAAGAAGTTAAGAAGGTGAACAGAATTTTAGAAAAGGCAGATATGATAGCCCTCTGGAGAAAAATGAATGGGGATAAAAAGGAATATACTTTTATTCTCAGTGGTACATGGCACATACTCAAAAATTGACCATGTACTAGGGCATAAAAACCTCACAATCCAGTGCAGAAAGGCAGAAGTAGTCAAAGCATCCTTTTCAGATCACAATGCAATAAAAATTATTTGTAATAAAGAACCATGGAAAAATAAGCTAAAAATTAATTGGAAACTAAATAATCTAATTCTAAAGAATGAGTGGGCCAAAGAACAAATCAGAGAAACAATTAATAACTTCATTCAAGAGAATAACAATAATAAGAAAACATACCAAAATTTATGTGATGCAGCAAAAGCAGTTCTTAGGGGAAGTTTTATATCTCTAAATGCTTACATAAATAAAATAGAAAAATGGAGATCAATGCATGCAGCCGAAAAAGCTAGAAAAAGAACAAATTAAAAATCCTCAATTAAGTACCAAATTAGAAATACTGAAAATCAAAAGAGAGATTAATAAAATTGAAATCAAGAAAACTATTAAATTACTAAATAAAACCAAGAGCCGGTTTTATGGAAAAACCAATAAAATTGATAAACTTTTGATCAATTTGATTAAACAAAAGAAAGAAGAAAACCAAATTACAGTATCAAAAATGAAAAGACCGAGTCACCTCCAATGAAGAGCAAATTAAATAATAATAAGGAATTATTTTGCCCAATTATATGCCCATAAATTTGACAATCTTAGGGATATGGATGGATATCTACAAAAATATAAATTGCCCAGGTTAACAGAAGAGGAAGTAAAATTCCCAAATAACCCCATCTCAGAAAAAGTAATCTAGCAAGTCATCAATTAATTCCGTAGGAAAAAATCTCCAGGGCCAGATGGTTTTCTGTCAAACATTTAAAGAACAATTAATTCCTATACTTTATAGACTATTTCGGAAAATGGGTGAAGGAGTCCTACCAAATTCTTTTTATGACACAAACATGGTACCAATACCCAATCTAGGAAGAGTCAAAACAGAGAAAGAAAATTATAGACCAATTTCCCTAATGAATATTGATGCAAAAATTTTAAATAAAATATTTGCAAAAAGATTGCAGCAACTTATCAGGAGAATCATACACTATGACCAGGTAGGATTTACTCCAGGAATGCAAGGCTGGTTCAATATTATGAAAACTATCAGCATAATTGATCATATCAACAACAAAACTAGCAGAAACCATATGATTATTTCAAAAGATACAGAAAAAGCCTTCGACAAAATACAACACCCATTACTATTAAAACACTAGAAAGCATAGGAATAAATGGAGCCTTCCTTAAAATTATAAATAGTGTCTACCTAAAATCATCAACAAGCATTATTTATAATGGGGATAAGCTAGATGCATTCCCAATAAGATCAGGGGTGAAACAAGGATGTCCATTATCACCCCTACTATTCAATTTGGTACTAGAAATGTTAGCTGTAGCAATAAGAGAAGGAAAAGAAATTGAAGGAATTAGAATAGGCAAAGAAGAAACTAAATTATCACTTTTTGCAGACGATATGATGATTTACTTAGAGAATCAAGTAAAAAACTACTTGAAATAATAAACAACTTTAGCAAAGTTGCAGGATATAAAATAAACCCACATAAATCCCCAGCATTCCTATACATTACTAACAAAGCCCAACAGCAAGAGATAGAAAGAGAAATTCCATTTAAAGTTACTGTAGACACTATAAAATATTTGGGAGTCTACCTGCCAAGACAAACCCAGGGCCTATATGAACATAATTATGAAACACTTTTCACACAAATAAAGTCAGATCTAAGTAAATGGAAAAATATCAGTTGCTCATGGTTAGGTGGAGATAATATAATAAAAATAACAACTTTACCTAAATTAATTTATTTATTCAGCACCATACCAATTGAACTACCAAAAAGTTATTTTACAGAGGTGGATAAAATAATGATAAAATTCATCTGGAAGAACAAGAAGTCTGGAATATCAAGGGAATTAATGAAAAGAAATACTAGGGAAGGTGGCTGTACTGGGAATCAAGATAGCCTCTTAGCATTTATTCAACCAAGTTGAATAGTTTGGTCTTTGTTTCCTTGATTGAATTAGGAGTCCTTGATGACCTCCTTGCCTCAAGGGAAAGCCTAGTTTACATGGGTTTGAGTGGCATGTTTGTGACATCAGAGACCACATGGGTTTAAGTAGCATTTTTGCTCTCCTTTTTTTTTCTTTTGTTTTTGGTTTTGGGTTTGGTTTTTGGTTTTGTTTCTTCTTTCTCATGATTCATTCCATTGATCATAATTCTTCTTTACAATGTGACTATTGTGTAAATAAGTTTAATGTGAAGTTATATGCAGAAGATATTTTGGATTCCATGCCATCTTGGGGGGGTGGGAGGGGGAAGAAAATCTGGAACTCAAAATCATACAGGACTGAGTGTTGTAAACTAAAAATAAAAAATCTTAATTTAAAAAAAGCGTTAAATTTAGTTGAAGTTCAAATTAAGTATTAAGGTATCTTGAAATATTCATCCACTACTTGGAGATTTAAGGATATAAACACTTGATGCTATTGTGCCATATACATATGTACATGCATGTGTGTGTATGTGTGTCTTTGTGTTGTATGTGTATCTGTGTGTGCATATTGTATATTATATATGTATGTGTGTATATATATATATATATATATATATATATATATATATATATATATATATATATATATATATATGAGGCAGCTAGGTGGCTCTTTACATAGAGTGCTGGCCTAGTAATAGGAAGATCTGAGTTCAAATCCAGCCTCACATACTTACTGGCTGTGTGTGTATCATGCGCAAGTCACTTAACCTCTATTTGCCTTAATTAACTGGAGAAGGAAATGGCAAACTATTCCAGAATCTTTTCCAAGAGAACCCTACAGACAGTATGGTCTAAAGGGTCATGAAGACTCACCCATGACTGAATGACTGAACAAAGATGTGTATGTATGTATACATATACATCTGTATCTGTTATTTGTAATGATAACTAATCAGAATGATTCTATAGGTGCTCAGAAATAACATAAGCTCAATGGCAATGCTCTGAGTCAATGCATAAATAAAATTATCGACAAACATAAGCACCAGCTATTTTCCAGGGTCTTGGCTGCATACTGGAGATACAAATACAAAAGTGAGATGTTCTCTCCCCTCAAGGAGCTTATATTCTATTGGGGGTGGAGTTTATAACATGGTCATGACAAATAGATATATAAATTCATCAATAAATACAAAGACTATATAGCTGTCACCTGTAACCAAAGGAACCCAAGGCTCCAGACTTACATATTTGCCTTACCCCAAATGGTCACTTTCACTTTTTGGCTTATGCTTCTGCTCCAAAGTTTTACCATTGAGAAATCTTTTTTTAACATTTAAATTTATTTGTTTTTATTTTTCAACATTCATTTCCACAAGATTTTGAGTTCCAAATTTTCTCCCCATCTCGGCCCTCCCCCCCACCACAAGATAGCATGTATTCTGATTGCCCCTTTCCCCAGTCTCTTCTCTCTTCTATCACCCCATCCCCATCCCTTTCCCCCTTACTTTCTTGTACAGCCAGATAGATTTCTATACCCCATTGCTTGTATATCTTATTTCCGAGTTGCATGGAAAAACAATTTTTAACATTTGTTTTTTAAAACATTGAGTTCCAAATTCTCTCCCTTCTTCCCTCCCCAACCACCATCATTGAGAAGGCAAGCAATTTAATATAGGTTATACATATGTCATCATGCAAAACACTTCCATAATAGTCATGTTGTGAAGGACTAACTTTATTTCCCTCCATCATATCCCATCCTCCATTAATTCTATTTTCTCCTTTGACCCTGTTCCTTTTCAAAAGTGTTTGCTTCTGACTACCCCTTCCCCCAATCTGTCCTCCCTTCTATCATCCCCCTCCCTCTTATCCCCTTCCCCCACTTTCCTGTAGGATAAGATACCCAATTGAGTGTGTATATTATTCCCTTCTTAAGCCAAATCTGAGTAGAGCAAGGTTCACTCACTCCCTTTCACCTCCTCCCTCTTACTTCCTATTATAACAGCTTTTTCTTGCCTCTTTTATGCAAGGTAATTTATCCCATTCTGTCTCTCCCTTTCTCCTTCTCCCAATATATTCCTCTCTCATCCCTTAATTTTATTTTTTAGATATCATCCCTTCATATTCAACTCACCCTGTGCCCTTGTTCATACACACACACACACACACACACACACACACACACACACATATTCCCTTTAACTACCCTAATGATGAGAATGTGAGAATGGTCTCATGACTTATAAATATCATCTTTCCATGTAGAAATGTAAACAATTCAACTTTAATAAGTCCCTTATGATTTCTCTTTTCTGTATACCTTTCCATGCTTCTCTTGATTCTTGTATATGAAAGTCAAATTTTCTATTCAACTCTGGTCTTTTCATCAAAAATTCTTGAAAGTCCTCTATTTCATTAAATATCCATTTATTCTCCTGAAATATTATATTCAGTTTTATTGGGAAGGTGATTCTTATTATTAATCCTAACTCCTTTGATCTCCAGAATATCATACTCCAAGCCTTTCCATTCCTTAATGTAGAAGCTGCTAGATCTTGTATTATCCTGATTATGTTTCCACAATACTCAAATTTTTTCTTTCTGGCTGCTTGCAATATTTTCTCCTTGACCAGGGAACTCTGGAATCTGGCTACAATATTTCTAGGAGTTTTATTTTTGAGATCTTTTTCAAGAGGCAATCAGTGGATTCTTTCAGTTTCTCTTTTACCCTCTGGTTCTAGAATATCAGGGCAGTTTTCCTTGATAATTTCTTGAAAGATGTCTAGGTGCTTTTTTTTGATCATGGCATTCAGGTAGTCCAATAATTTTTAAATTATCTCTCCTGGGCCTATTTTCCAGGTCAGTGGTTTTTCTAATGAGATATTTCACATTATCTTCTTTTTTTTCATTCTTTTGTCTCTATTTTATAACTTCTTGATTTCTTAAAAAGTCATTAGCTTCCATTTGCTCCATTCAAATTTTTAAGGAATTATTTTCTTCAGTGAGCCTTTGGACCTCCTTTTCCATTTGTCCAATTCTGCTTTTTAAGGCATTCTCCTCCTAACTTGCTTTTTGGGCCTCTTTTGTCATTTGATTCAGTCTATTTTTAAGGTGTTAGTTTTTTCAGTATTTTTTTGGGTCTCCTTTAGCAAGCTGTTAACTCATTTTCATGATTTTCTTGAATCACTCTCATTTCTTTTTTTCAATTTTTCCTCTACTTCTCTTACTTGATTTTCAAAATCTTTTTAGAGCTCTTCAATGGCCTAAGACCAATTCATATTTTTCTTGGAGGCTTTTGATGTAGGATCTTTGACTTTGTTGTCTTCTTCTGGTTGTATGTTTTGATCTTCTTTGTCCCCAAAGTAAGATTCTACAGTCTGCGCTTTTTAAAGCTATCTGCTCATTTTCCCAGCTGATTACTTGACTTGTGAGCTCTCTGTCAACGTATGACTCTGCTTCTAGAGTGGAGAGTGCTCTGTCCCAACCTTTAGGGGTTTTGCACAGCTATTTTCAGAGCTATTTCCAAGCACCTGTAAATTTTCAGTTCTTCTGAGGTGGTATGATGCAAGGAGAGGTGTTCACTCCTCTCCTGGCCTGTGCCCTCATCCACGAGTGATCCCAAGCACTCTTTGTTCCTTGGAACTATGAGGACTCCCTCTCCACAACCACCACAAGCTTTGCCACACCAGTGCTCCTTCTCACCCTAGGACCACCACCCAGGGCTCTGACCCAGATGCCAGCAGGGCAAAGCAAGAGAATCCTGCCTCAGTGCCAGCAAAGAGCTCCTTGCAATCCTGCTCTCATCAGCCACTTGATTCCCCCCACTGTCTGTGGGCCTGGTACTCCTGAAACAGCTGCTACCACTGCTACCACTGCCTCTACTGCCACCTCTGCTGCCCCAGGGCTGGGGCCAGACCATGCTCTTCTCTCACCCAGGCCCAAAAGTTTTCCCACTAACCTGCTATGGTTTCTTTGGCATTTGTGGGATGAAAAGTCTGGAAACTGCCACAGCTGCCAGTGATTCAGTGCCCTGAGGTCTGCTCCAGGCCTGTCTGTGCTGGCGTGGGCCACGCTGGCTCTGCTCCCAGATTAGTGCAATAGACTCTTCCTGTGGATCTTCCAGGTTGTCTTAGACTGGAGATTTCTTTCGCGCTATCATTTTTTGGGTTCTGTATCTCTAGAATTTGTTTAGAGTCATTTTACAGGTATTTGGAGGGATTCAGGGGGAGAGCTCAAGCAAGTCTGGGCTTTTACTCCGCCATCTTGGCTCCATCCCTGAGAAATCTTTAAAATAATGTTTAGGTATGCTTCATTGCTAAATTTCCCCAAAAGTGTTAACTCTCACACACTAATTCAGTCTACAATATGTGTATCATGTATGGGACAGTCTTTATTTCATCTACGCCATCCACCACAGAAAATGCATAGGCACAAAGGACTCCCAAAAGCAAATATTCCCCATTCACCTCATATCTGCCCTGTCTAAGTAACTCAAGAATAGCAGGAAAGAGGTTAGCAAGGTTCAAATCTCCTGGCTTTCCCCAATGAAATCCCTTCAGTCTACCAGCCAGGGAAGTCATGTTAGTTGTCCCTTCCTTTCTTCAATGCATATTCGCTGAGGAAAGATTTTCCCATTACAAATCCTGGTACCTAAGAGCTCAAATTCAGAGTTACAAGCTTGGGAATCAGAGTTTACCATGAGATACCAACGTCGGGAAAAACTATTCACAGGAACTAGAATCTAGTATTTCTTAGCTCAGAAAAGGAAATAGAAAGGAAGAGTGAAGTAGAAGTAGAAATTAGAAGAAACCAATAATATTATGAAATCTGATCCTTGTATCTGCCAAAATTCAACAGACGACACAACATGACTGAGTATGAATAGAAATCTAAGTACAGACTATCTTAACAAGACTGCTTTTGGAAATAAATTAATAAATTAGCAATCAGTTCAGTTAATCAGCCCATAAATTCAATTAAATACTTGAATAGAAAGACAATTTGGAATTGCGTCAGCTCACTGCCCCTATACAATGACCCACAAAAAAAATAAGCAGCTTTCTTTCCTTAACTTTTTCAAATACATATATTGGTACATATCTCTAACTCTTAGTAACTATATGCCTTGGGGCAAGTCACCGTGTGCTTCAATCAACTCCATAGGATTTATTTATTAAGTTACAGAAGGTAAGACATATATGGGCAGAAGGAATTCCCATATTGGGAATTCCCCAGCTGAGGAAATCATAGTTCCTTTGTCTATTGACACCATACTAACATAATCTTGAATAATGTCATTCCATCAAACCTCCATTTTTAAAGATTTTTTTATTGCATGGATAAGCTATTTGATTGAATCCATTGGTTTGGCCAGGTGTTTGGGCACCATTTTAGCTGAGTCAGATGTGACATGGCTGACCAAATCAACTAGTCTTCTGCAATTTTCTGTCCTTTTCAAGTATCCCCACGGCCATCAGGAAAATGAAATGTTCAAATTAAAACTTACAGGCAATTCCTAGAAAAAGAAATAAAGGAAAAGCTTCTGCAAAGGGTTGTATATCAAAGCAGATTTTAGCACAAAAGTTACGTCTAGTTGAAGAGCAAATAAGCTTTTAACATGCAGTTACTTAGAAATAACATCATTAAGTTTTCATCGCCCAATATGAACAAATGACAGCTTTGAGTGTAGACATCCAAACTAACATTCTCCAGATACTCTAACTCAATCATATCATTCTTAAATGGGTTGTTATTACTAAAATTTAAGGACTGTTGTTTTTGTTCAGTCATTCAGTCATGTTCAACTCTTCACAACCCTGAGGACTATAGCACGGCAATAACATTGATGGGGCTTTCTTGGCAAAGATGCCGGTTTGCTATTTCCTTCTCCAGTGTATAAAGGCAAACAAAGGTTAAGTGACTTTCCAGGGTCACATGACTAGTAAGTGCCTGAGGCTGGCTTTGAACTCAGGTCTTCCTGTTTCCAGACCCAGCATCTATCCACTGAGCCACCTCCCTGCCTCCTTAAAGGTTGTTACCAGAATTTAAATTTGCATATTTTTCTTTGAGGTAGAATGGGATATGTGTATTTAGAGGGCTTGATGTGCATATTTCATAGAGGAAAAAAAGGGAAAGATGCAAGAAGGAAGAGTAGGGTTTTTTTAAAATTTATACATTTTAAGAAATAAGATTTCTTGGTAGGAAAAAAATGTGAACATAGCATGTTAACCAAAGCAAATCACCCTAAGGTGCTTTATATTTGTACCTATATTTGAATTTCAAAGGGGTGAGAGGACAGAAGCTATTTGGTAACATGCTTTAATGGGATAAAAAGAATAATAATTGAATACCTGATGATCTGATAGGGCTAAAGTCCCAGAAATTCTGAGTAAGGTTAATAGCCAATGATTATGGTAAACTGTAGCCCAAACTTTAGATTTCTGGTGTGGGTTATGGCTCAGGAAATCTAGTTGTAGCTGTGGGAAAGTATTATGTCCACTTTTATGAAGAAGAAAAATTGGTGAAAAATTCTGTTGCTGAACAATCAAAGGGGTATTGTTCCCAAGAAAGTTGCAATGAGTATCTAATTGACCAGGAATGTCTAATGCTGTACCATTCTTCAAGCTACTGGTAGTAGTTCAAAGTCCTTTTCAAGTCTCCAATATGACTACAGGCATTATGCCTGTGAAATAAAAAGACTGGGAGCCTCTCAAATCTAAATTAGTCTAACAGTAAAGACCTCCAGCCATTTTTGACATTTGTTAATGAAAAATCTCAAGGTTGTTCTCAGATGAATCCAAGACAATCAGTTGAAAATAAAAATTAAATCAACATTTCCCCTTCATACACACACCACCACCACAACCATCACTACCCTCCCCAAAAAAACAGTTAAAATACTTACAATGACTATCCCAGTTACTTTGCCATCAAAAAGATACTATCTACCAGGTCAAATTGGTGACTTTGGGGACCAGGGTTGAATCAATTGTTTGTAATCCTAACAATATTATTGTTTATTTCTTTAGGAAATTATTTGCTAGTTTTCTTATTTGTACTCCAACTTCCATCACCACCACTTTAATTGATCATTGATTCTCAGGCTTGGAACGAGCATCAGAGGTAATCCAATCCAGTCCAACATCCCTGATAGGTGGCTATAAAGACTGTGCTTAAAATGCCTCTAGCGAATTTCATATAGTTTCAAAAAAGTTGGCTAAAGTAAAAAATAGTACAGGTTTCTTGGGGGGTGGGCTTGCTTCCCCACCACCCAAATTCCACATATGGAAAAAGGAAAGCTCCTTCTTACCATCTCTCCCCCATAATTTTGGATTCAGTACAGTTAATATTCAACATCACCAAACATCCAACAGTCTGTCGCCCCAAGTGTCTGTCGTGACTCACAGGCATCAGATTATTTAAAGCAGCACAGTATCAGATTTGACACATCCCCTGAGAGGCAGCTGCTGCTACTGCTTGGAGAGGGAATGAGCAGTTGGTGGGTCCTGCCCACTGCTAGGCCAAGTCAAAAATAGTGCCCATGTCAGATGACAAAGCCATGACAGCCATCTTAAAGCTTAGGCTTCAAGGAAACATATTGGTCAACATAGGAAAAAGAGGAATTTATGAGAATCAGGGAAATGTGTTGTCTCACTCACATATCATCTTAAATCAGTACTTATTAATCAATAAATAAATATTTATTAAGCATCTACTATGTTCCAGGCACTGTGCTAAGCACTAGGGATAACAAAAACATTCATGACTTAGAAAAAAAGCCAGACGAACTGGGCTTTTTTTCCCTTTTTTTAATTTTAATTTTATTTTATTTTATTTATTTAATATATTTAGTTTTCAGCATTGATTTTCACAAAAGTTTGAATTACAAATTTTTCCCCATTTCTACCCTCCCCCAACTCCAAGATGGCATATATTCTGGTTGCCCCATTCCCCAGTCAGCCCTCCCATCTGTCACCCCACTCCCCTCCCACCCCCCTTTCCCTTCTTCTCTTGTAGGGCAAGATAAATTTCTATGCCCCATTGCCTGTGTCTTATTTCTTAGTTGCATGAAAAAACTTTTTTTTTGTTGTTGTTTTTGAACGTCTGTTTTTAAAACTTTGAGTTCCAAATTCTCTCCTCTCTTCCCTCCCCACCAACCCTCCCTAAGAAGGCAAGCAATTCAACATAGGCCACATGCGTATCATTATGTAAAACCCTTCCACAATACTCAGGTTGTGAAAGATTAACTATGTTTTGCTCCTTCCTAACCTATCCCCCTTTATTGAATTTTCTTCCTTGACCCTGCCCCTTTTCGAAAATGTTTGTTTTTTATTACCTCTTCCCCCCCATCTGCCCTCCCTTCTATCATCCCCCCTTTTTATCTTCTTCCTCCTTCTTTCCTCTGGGGCAAGATACCCAATTGAGTGTTTATGGTATTCCCTCCTCAGGTCAAATCCGATGAGAGCAAGATTCACTCATTCCCCCTCACCTGCCCCCTCTTCCCTTCCTACAGAACCACTTTTTCTTGCCACTTTTATGTGAGATAATTTACCCCATTCTATCTCTCCCTTTCTCCCTCTCTCAATATATTCCTCTCTTATCCCTTAAATTGATTTTATTTTTTTAGATACCATCCCTTCATATTCAACTCACCCTGTGCCCTTTGTGTGTGTGTGTGTGTATATATATATATATATGTATATTATATATACCTACATATGTACATACATAGACACACACATATGTGTATATATATATGTATGCACACACACATATATATATGCATATTCCTTTCAGCTACTATGATATTGAGGTCTCATGAATCATATACATCATCTTTCTATGTAGGAATGTAAACAAAACAGTTCAACTTTAGTAAGTCCCTTATGATTTCTCTTTCTTGTTTACCTTTTCATGCTTCTCTTGATTCTTGTGTTTGAAAGTCAAATTTTCTATTCAGCTCTGGTCTTTTCACTGAGAAAGCTTGAAAGTCCTCTATTTCATTGAAAATCCATATTTTGCCTTGGAGCATGATACTCAGTTTTGCTGGGTAGGTGATTCTTGGTTTTAATCCTAGCTCCATTGACCTCCGGAACATCATATTCCAAGCCCTTCAGTCCCTTAATGTGGAAGCTGTGTTATCCTGATTGTTTTTCCACAATATTCAAATTGTTTCTTTCTGGCTGCTTGCAGTATTTTGTCCTTGAACTGGGAGCTCTAGAGTTTGGTGACAATGTTCCTAGGAGTTTTCTTGTTGGGATCTATTTGTGGAGGCGATCTGTGGATTCTTTCAATTTCTATTTCACCATCTGGATCTAGAATATCAGGGTAATGCTCCTTGATAATTTCTTGAAAGAGGATATCTAGGCTCTTTTTTTGGTCATGGCTTTCAGGTAGTCCAATAATTTTTAAATTATCTCTCCTGGATCTATTATCTAGGTCAGTGGTTTTTCCAATGAGATATTTGACATTGTCTTTCTTTTTTCATTTTTTTTGGTTCTGTTTTATAACATCTTGATTTCTCATAAAGTCACTAGCTTCCACTTGCTCCAATCTCATTTTTAAGGTAGTATTTTCTTCAGTGGTCTTTTGGACCTCCTTTTCCATTTGGCTAATTCTGCCTTTCAAGGCATTCTTCTCCTCATTGGCTTTTTGGAGCTCTTTTGACATTTGAGTTAGTCTATTTTTTAAAGTGTTGTTTTCTTCAATTTTTTTTCAGTATTTCTTTGGGTCTCCTTTAGCAAGTCATTGACTTGTTTTTCATGGTTTTCTTGCATCATTCTCATTTCTCGTCCTGATTTTTCCTCTACTTCTCTAACTTGCTTTTCCAAATCCTTTTTGAGCTCTTCCATGGCCTGAGACCAGTTCATGTTTTTCTTGGAGGCTTTTGGTGTAGGCTCTTGGACTTTGTTGACTTCTTCAGGGTGTATGTTTTGGTCTTCTTTGTCACCAAAGAAGGATTCCAAAGTCTGAGACTGAATCTGGCTGTGTTTTCACTGCCTGGCCAAGTTCCGAGCCAACTTACTTGACTCTTGAGTTTTTCATTGGGGTATGACTGCTTGTAGAGCAAAGAGTACTTTGTTCCAAGCTTGAGGGGATGCGCCATTGATTTCAGAGCTATTTCTATATAGCCAACTCTGCCACCCCAGCACTCCTCCTTCCTCAAGAACCACCAACCTGGACCTGATGCAAATCTTCAGCAGGCTCTGCACTCCTGCTCTGATCTGCCACTTAATTCCTCCCACCATGTGGGCCTGGGGCCGGAAGTAACTGCAGCTGTAGTTCTGTAGCTGCGCCTCCCCTGCTGCCCCTGAGGCAGTGGCCGAACCGTGAACTCTGTCCCCTGCAGCTTTTCCCACTAACCTTCTCTGTTGTCTTTGGTGTTTGTGGGTTGAGAAATCTGGTAACTGCCACAGCTCACTGATTCAGGGTGCTAGGGCTTGTCCTGCCCGGCTCCTGGTCTGGTTGGTCCTGCTGCCTCCCACGCCGAGCTATGCTCCCCTCCACTCTGTGCGCGATAGACCTCATCCAGCAGCCATCCAGGCTGTCCTGGGCTGGATCCCTGCTTCCTTCTGTTATTTTGTGGGTTCTGCAGTTCTATAATTTGTTCAGAGCCATTTTTATAGGTTTTTGGGTGGATGTGGTGGGGAGCTCACGCAAGTCCCTGCTTTCCAGCCACCATCTATGAACTGGGCTTTTTACAGTTACAAGTAGTGAAGTTGTGCCAGGTTTGTGCCAGGTGACTTAATTTGATTCTAGACAAAAGTACCCTCCTGTGATTCCTAAAAGAGGATTTTGGTCAACCATGTCAGTTGTTGATGGTCTACCAATGCTGAATGTAAAGCCTGACTGGGAAAATTTCTTCCCACCATTTCAGATTAATATTGTTACTGAGATTTGAAAATGAAAGGATGCCTTTATCAAAAGTAAGATCATTCCTGGATAACGATGCCTGGAACAGTTGTACTTAATTGACAAAGTTTAGGAATGTGTCACCAGGTCTTCAGGGTATACTGATACAGCACAGATACATCACGCTGACGTACTTTACAATTTACTTATCTCTTGTTATAGGCACATTCTGCATCAATGAAAATCTACTAAGGGAAATTAAATGTCTTGTATCTCTGGAAGCCTGTATTTTATACTCTTCTTCTATTTCCCTAGTCCCAGATTTTTCCCCAAGTCTTTGAAATAGTGTTTAAATCTACTGGCATTTTTTCTAATGGTCAAGGATCTGCAATTTCATTTGTTTGGAAGCTCCCTGCACAAAGGTAAGACACATTATAACCCAGTAATAACTTGGTTGATATTCTTAGAGAGCCTCAGAGAAATTAAGTGACTTGCCTATGGCATAGATATTGTTGTATTTCATTTATTCTGTCATGTCCAACTCTATATAACCCCATGGACTTTTGTCCATAGGGTTTTCTTGGCAAAGGTTTGCCATTTCCTTCTTTAGTGTGCCCCCATTTTGCAGATGAGGAACTGAAGTAAATAGAATTACTTGCCCAGAATCACATAGCTAGTAAGTCTAAGTCCAGATTGAACTCAGATCTTCCTGACTCCAAGCCAAGTGCTCTATCCACTGTACCACCTCACTTCCCCTATAGGTATAAAGTTAGTAAATGTCAAAGGGAGGATTTGAAACCATATCTTCCTGGCTCCAGGCCCAGCAGGCTATTCATAATGTCATATAACTTCTCTAATTTCTTCAATGAATTTTAAAATACTTCTCTTTGATCTCTCTAATGTACTAGCATATAAGCTATTTAAGGCCAAGGAATGTCCCTTTCAGGCCCCACAGTAATTTACAAGTCATTTAATTGAACCTGCTAGTTCTCAGTAGGGATCTTTATTTACAA
Organism: Trichosurus vulpecula; assembly: GCF_011100635.1. Classification (NCBI taxonomy): domain Eukaryota; kingdom Metazoa; phylum Chordata; class Mammalia; order Diprotodontia; family Phalangeridae; genus Trichosurus; species Trichosurus vulpecula. The sequence goes on from NC_050577.1 coordinate 111,316,409, forward strand.
ATTTGCAAGATTTGTCCTAATTTTATAGGCTTGGCCTGAAGTATATGTAGAAGAGTCTTTGATCAGGGGTTCAGTGACCCCCCAAAGAGGGCAGAAGCTTGGGTCAAATATTGTACCCCAACACATTTACTATATTATTTTTGACAACTCCATTAACTTCTCTGATCCTCAGTTTCTTCATCTATAAAAGAGAGATAACAATATCTTCCCTTTTGCCTCAAAGGAGTGCACTGAGATATAGATGACATGTCTTCTTCATTCTGGCCTGGGTGACAGATTAATTTCCAGGAAATCTAGGGCTCATTTGTAGATAAGGTATTGGAAAACAGGGCAACTGAAGCAGAGTTCAAAAGGGCCAGAGACAAAAAAACAAACAAAACACGTCCAAGTAATTAATGAAGTGGGTAAGAGATTAGGATGATGTCAGGATTCAGGAGCACACATGAAAAACAACCAAGGTCCGAAGCAATAATCCACCAACACAAGAATTGAGGCATCTTAATTGAAGGTGTCTGGTGCAGTTGCAAGAGACTAAGGGAATTTGTTTTGCACAATTGGGTGTGTCTTTTATCATATTTATTTGTATTTATTCTCACATTTATTCTGTATAAACACATACATACTTGTCTTTCTCAATGCAGTACAAACTCCTTCGGAGTACAGATTGTTTCATTCACTGTCTTTGTGTCCCCTGTACCTATCATAATGCCTCAAATAGAGAGGGCACTTAATAAACACTTAGTGTTGGTTGATTCTAAACTGGGTTGCTGGAGCTGTCCACCACTCCAATGGGTACTTCTATGAGTGGTTCTAGCTCATGTCATCAAAGCAGCTATGTTGGGGGAACAGCTGGGAGGTAGAAATATTACATATGAACGTACTTTGTCCAGCATAAAATTCTATACAAATAAAAGGTATCATCCTTACTAATAAGATAATGAATAGGAATTAGATCTGTGCTCTCACTAGTACAGGGAACTCCAAGGTGAGGAAAATCCCTCTATCAATGTAAGTAGGTAAATTCTCTGAAATTTTGGTATTAGAAAGGTATCTGGGACATTGAGAAGTTAAAGGACTTGCCCAATGTGGCACAGCTATTCTTTATCCAACGCAGAACTTGAACCCAAGTCCTCAGCTTTGATACCAACTCTATCTTCTATTCCATGCCACATCTATAACATCATTTTATATTTAAATTCCATCTCCATAGTATATCTATGACCTCATCAATGCAAGTATAGTTCATACTCTTCCACTGGTAGAGAGAGAAACAATTCCACACTTACCTTCTACAATTCTGGCCCATGTCTTTTCATAAATCCTCTGTGGCATACCCACATAATATATTAACACCCTTTTTATTTCAATAACAGGTGGCAATGGCAGAATCACTATTTGAAAATAAGTAAGATAATTTTGATTCTCTAAATAATACTTCTGACTTCAAGGATACATACTTTACATTGGTATGGATAGACCCTTCACCAGCCACTTAAGGAACACTACAATAAGAATTCAGGTAGGAGATGAGAAGCCAGTGAAAGAAACAAAGAAGGATATCCAGGAGAGTGAGGTATCTCTCAAGTGGATAGCAGGCAATCTATCCAGCAGCAAAGTATGGCAAATAGTGCCCAAAGATGCAGAGAGATCCAGGAGAATGAGACCTGAGAGGGGGGCAGAGAGGGGTCACTGGATTTCTTCCTTCCATGGCTTAAAGGTCATCCTGTTCCTGGCCTCACTGGTGACATCACTGGGAGTAGCCCTTTCTTGCCCCTTTCTAATCCTGCTTGAGTGTTGTCATTCCCACACCCAACATGGGGGAATCAGTGAGCCCCCTAATACCCTTCTTTTATTGTTATTGTCCCTGCCTCCCATTCCTTTTGATGTCAGTTAAGCTACATGGCCTAAACATAGTAAATAAAAAAGCCTATTACTTTCATCAGTGACAGAAATCTATTTTTTTTCCTTCAAAACCCTTTCAGCTAACCCTAACAGTATGTACTAGAAGTAAAGTTCACTTCTGGAATTAAAGGGACTTAACAGAAGTGATCTTATGGGGAGACAGGAGACTGTTCATCTTATCTGCCTTGAAATTATTTTGAGGGATTTGCTTAGATTTCCCAATAATGCTAGAAGATTATTAGACTTTAGGAATTTGGGGGAAGTGGTTAACTGGTCCAGCAGAAAAGGACAAGAGAAGAATGCAGAAGATGCAAAAACTGAAGTTTTGCCTTGTCTGGACCTTCACATTGCTAAAGGTCATTATTTCTTCATGTTTAGATGAAGCTCATTGAAAGGAGTTACCTAAAATATACCTTTAGATAGTTGAAATGACTTTTTGAAAATGTCAAGGCCTCTGTTGAACACCTGTACTATCAGTACCTTCATGGGCATTTAGAGTACTTGAAGGGATTTATACTTAAAAGGTACCCTATTATACCTCACTGTTAGATTTGTGTAAGAATAGAGGAAAGGCTGTTTGCTTTTGGAATGTCTTTTTTTGGAAATATAATGTAACTGAACTACAGAGCTAAAGAGGAGTAGGTAGAGGTGAGGAAATATTTTTCATGCCCTTGGTTTTCTAGCTGTTATAACACCTGATGCTCCAGATGCTAATTTGCCTGAGAAATGTTTGTAAAATCAAGCAGTAAGCCCTGTTCATGGAAGAGTTTTATTGTGACTGGTTAACAGTTTTCTGTCTCTTGCTTGAAGACATAGCTACAGAGAATGGATCACCTGCTGCTATAAAGTAGTGGAATATTTGTACAAGGACAGATCGTTTACTGTGATCCTGCTTTGATCTGGGTTCTACACATTGGATTGAAGGCTTCTAGGGATCTTTGATGTGGAGGTGTGGTGATTTGTCAGCAAAACCCCCTGCAAGGGGAAACTCTTGCCAGGCAGATTTTTGTGAATGCTTATGATTTATGGGTGTGAGTGACACATCAGAATGTTTAAATAGTCTCAGAAGGAAGGTTGGAGTACAGTGAGGATCCTGTGGAAAGAAAGGCCACAAAGGTGATGGTATGATGGTAGGATGGTATAAACCTCATTGTTCCCTCCCTGCCACTCCCCTGTATGCTTATCACACCATAGATTGTATAAAGATATATTGAATAGGAGAGTCTAGTTAAACCCATGGTTTTCCCTTTTGGACCTCCTCTTAAACAAAGCAATAAGGAGCCCTGTTCATACTCTCATCATTGGGGGACTCAACCAATTCTTCTGTGAAGCCCTTTAATCCTGATAGCATGGTATTATTATTCAAGGCCTCCAAAATGTTGTTTTACTCAAAATATACAGGCTTATATCCTATTCCTTTCCTGCTTATATTTGATATTTAAATCAGATGTCCTTTCAGTCTGTCCCAGCCCAAATCAAACTACTCTTACTCCCTCATTTTCACACCATCCTGACATGCCTATGTGCCACTGTTCATGCCATCTCCATGTCTGGAATAGACAGAAGCCTTTTAAGAACCAACTCAAAGAATCACAAATTCTAAGAGTTAGAAGGTCACTTGGAGGTTACCTAGTACAATCAAATTTTTGCCCTAAGACCTAAATATATAGTATTTAAATGTATATAGTACATATACATAAATACTATATAAACATATAGTATTTGCTTTTCTGTACCCACTTGGAGGTGGAAGGCTAACAACTGGGGGGATAGGACAGACATCCAATAGAAAATGGTACTTGATCCAATATTTAAAGTAAGCTAGGAATTCTAAGGCAGAAATAGGAATCTATGAGGGGGAGTTTATGCTAGGCATGAGACATAGCACTTTGCAAAGACACAGTGATAAGAAATGGAATGTCATATACAAGGAATAGCAAATAGAACAGTTTTTCTTGAATGTACTAGAATGGCACATGAAGGAAAATAATATATAATACATTTGGAAAGGTAGGCTAGTCAGATCATTAAGGTCTTTGAAAAGTAAATGCAGAAGTTTATATTGCATACTAAAGTCAACTGGGAACAAATGGAGTTTCTTAAGCAAGGAAATGGCATTGTCACAACTGTATTCTAGCAGTATCAATTTGGTAGCTATGTGGAATATAGCTACCAAACTGGAATTCCCCCTCCCCCCTCCCCAAAAAAGGTATATTTAATGGGAACCCAAACACCTCAGCTGCTTCCTGACATCTGTGATTTTGGTCCTGTGGTAACAAGTGACTTCATACCCCTCAACAAGCCCTTCCTAAGTTCAAGCTTATGACATCCTCAACTTTGCAAAGGCAAAGAAGATGACTGAGAGCAGAGAGACCAATTTAAAAACTATCACAGTAGCCCAAGTAATTGGTGATAGCCAAATAAACTGAGAAAGGGGGATGGATATCCCCCAAAAGGGTCTGGCTTTCTACCTCATCATTCAACTGAAACTTCTCTTACCAAACCTACAAGTGATGTCAATTCTAAGGACCTTTTCTCAATCTTCATCCCTTTAAACCTTTCCGTAACCTTTGACACTGTCAATAATCATCTTATTCTTAATATTCTTGCTAGATTCTCTTTTGATTTTCCTCCTTCTTGACTGATCTCTCCATAGGATCCTTCACTAGATTTTCATCTAGGTCCTGCCCAATGACTCTGGGTATGTCACCCAAGTCTCTGTCATGAGCCCTCTTCTCTTCTCCAACTGTGTTATTTCACATGGCAATTTCATCAGCTCTCAAGGATTCAACTGTCATTTCTAATTGTTAGATCATGGCTCTAACTTATTTCCTGAATGCCAGGCTTATATCTCCAATTCCCTATTGGACATCTCAAACTGGATGTTCTATAGAGAGTTTAAACTCATCATATCCAAAAACGAATTCGTTTTCTTTCACTTCTCTTTCTAGATTCACTATTACTATATACAGTATATCACTATCTTCCCAATCACCCAGGTTTACAACCTAGCTGTTATCCTCAGCTCCTTACTCTTACCCACCATGTCCAATAAATTGTCATGTCCTGTGGTTTCTACCTTGGAAACATGTCTCATATATGCCTTCTTCAATGCTTCCACCAGCCTAGGGCAGGGTCTCACCATCTCTTGCCAGGACTGTTGCAATAGCTTGGGGTCCCTATCTTGTCTCTCCCTACTCTAATCCATCTTCCACTTGACTGTCAAATTGATCTTCCTAAGTGTAGGTCCCCTATTCAGTAAACCCCAGAGCCTATTACCTCCAGGATCAAACATAAAATTCTCTGTTTGACTTTCAAAGCTTTTCATATACTGACCCATTCCTACTTTCCAAGTCTTCTCCTCAATGTACTCTGTGATTCTGGTCACTTCTATTTTTCTGGTACAAGACACTCCAACATCCAATTCTGCATCTTCACTGCCTGTTCTCCATCTCTAGATTTCTCTCTATCCTCTTCTTTCCCTGCTTGCTTGTTTGGCCTTTTTCAAGTCTCAGCTAAAACGCTATTTTTTAAAAGAAGCTTTTTTCAATCCCCCTTAATGTTCATGCCCTCCCTCTAAGATTATCTCCAATATTAGTTTGTTTCATCTTTAGTCTGTAATCTAATTTTAATCTATGTCTCCATTATATGTTACAATATATCCTGCATATATCTTGTTTACACATCATTTTTGCATGTTGTTTCCCCCATTGGATTATGAGTTTCTTGAGGGAAAGTCATGGAGTTTTTTTTCCCCTTCCTTTGTATTTTCAGCATTTAGTTCAGTGTCTAGCACACAGTAGGTACTTAATAAATATTTTCCAGCTTATTGATTTCAGAAGCCACTGTCAGCATTCTTGTCTGGGAAAACAAAGAAAGGAAAATTAATTAATAAAAGCCATGTCTTCTTCTCTCTCCAGTGACACAGTGATTTTCTTTATTTTTAAAACATTGACTAGACCACCATCTGACATTATCCTAGACATCTCTTTATAACCTCTCATATAGAGCATTCGCCAAACCACTGTTTGAAAGGGAGCCTTCTCTTCCAGACACTCAGCAAATTCCCTAAACTTTAGCATTTTCAGTCATTTTCAAGACTCATTTGTCTAAATGTCAAAACATTTCCCTGTAGGAAGTGTAAACTCACTTGAAACTCACCTTTCAGCTGAAAACAAGACAGCATTGTTCCCATTTGGATGCTGATTCATTTCTCTCTCATTCTGAGCCCTTCTGGGACTGCAGGTTCAGACCAGGGATGACTCAGTAGAGAGGGAATTTCAGATTAAATGTAAGGTGTTACCAAAGAAGGCAAAGCACAAAGATTGTTCTTGGGACAAGCACTTGATTAAAGACTTTTGTGTAGGAGTAACATGGAAGATAAGACTGCAAAGAAAATGTAGTATTATAAAATCTGAGCTTTGAAAGGGACCTTGGACAATTAGTAGGACAGAGCAGAAGAAAGAGACAAATTAGAGTAGCCAAAAATAGTAATATTTCACTCAGTAAGTAGAGGAGAAGGAAACAAGCGTTTAAGTGTCTACTATGTGCCAGGCACTGTGCTTTAGAAATATTATCTCATTTGATCCTCACAACAACCCTAGGAGTTAGATATTACTATTATCTCCATTTTACAGTTGAGGAAACTGAGGCAGGCCAAGTTAATCGACTTGCCCAGGAATCACACAGCTAGGAAATAACCAAGGCTAGATTTGAATTTTGGTCTTCCTGATGCCAGATGCAACACTCTATCCATTACATCCTTGTCATCATCATCATCATCACCATCATCATCCTCACTAACGCTATGAGTCAGGCATTGTGCTAGGTGCTTTACGATCATTATCTCATTTGGTCTCCACAATAACCATGAAAGGTAGGTGCTATTATTATCCTTATTTTACAGATAAGGAAACTCAGACAGAGGTTAAATGCCCCAGATCACATAGCTAGTAAGTGTGTGAGGTGAGAATTGAACTCAGGTCTTCTTGACTCAAGGTCTGGCACACTCTCCATGGTACCACGTAGCTGCTAAACAGTGATTGCTCCATCACTGGAGGTCTTTAAGTAGAGGCTGGATAACTATTTGTTGGGAATGTCATAGAAAGTGGTTTTACTAAAATATAAATTAGACTCGATGATCTCAAAGATCTCTTTAAGCTCTCAGTCTGACATTCAATGACCTCTACAGGTCTATGCAGACTTGTTTTAAAGAAGAAAAACATGGGTTACATGAGAAACAAGATAAAGGACTAGGTCTACATTCCAGTTCCCACAACCTCTCAAAACTTTCCAAAACAGAAATTATGTGCCCAAAACAAAACAATTTTAGCTGATTCCATGGACTAGAATACCCAGAGTCCAAATGAAGGTTAAAAAAAACCCAAAACAACTAACTGATACCCACTGAACCTGAGCTCACTCATCACCCCTCCCCAGTCTTCCCCTTGACCAGCAGTGAGACTCAACTAGCAGACCAAAGGAACTGACGCAGGCTTAAAATAAAACCCGTCTCCACCCCAGTCTCCTCTTCTTCATTCTAGTGCTGTGGAGACTCTGGCTCCAGGCTCTGGAAGTTTACCATGGCCATGACGGGCAAACAGCTTTGCCACAGACCTTTAGGAGCAAAAGCCTACTGGAAATGAACAACCCTGTGACACCAGTAGGGAAAAACTCCAAACTGTCAGTTCCAAGGCAGATGAATCCATAACACCAGCCACAGTTCTCTGAACTGCTGGTCCTAGACCAGTGTCCTAAGGAAAAGAGAGAGCAGGATGGGTCACCATGACCCTAGAGGGTGGAAAGCATGGGCAGGACTCTACTAAACTAAATAACACAACATCCAGCTGAGGTCAGTTCTGACCACCTAAAAGACACTTGGGGCAATGACTTAGACTAATGAACCATGAATTGCCCAGCAGAGGAGGAAACTTAGATGTTTTGAGATCCAGCCCACAAGGAAACAATCATCAAGAGGACAGTCAGAAAATGAACAGGGGAAAATTGTAGAAGGGTAAGACTGAAATTGCCAAAGATCAGAAGAAGGAAATTCAAAGACCTCAAACATAACCAGAGAGATCAATAGGGAAAACTTTAACAGTAAAAGAGAATGTGGCCTCCAGATCTAGTATGTAAGTTAAAGCACTTGAAAATAAGCACTTCAAAATAACTGAAAATGACACAACACTTGATGAGAGAGGACGTGATGGAATGTGAGGAGAACATGGAACTACAACATACTGTTCCTGAGAGATTAAAAAGAGAAATGAAAATCATGAGAGAATTTTTGCCCCACACAGCAACATACAAAAAAAGATGGATGTTTAATAAGAAAGAGGCATTTGAAACATTTTAGAAAGTAAATCAGAATTGAAGCAGTTATTAATTGAAATAGAAGACATAGATAGTAACACAGTAGTGACAAAAGACTTCAATATCTTTCTATCAGTTTTGAATAAGTCTAAGAAAGATAAACCAAAGAAAAATGTGATACTGAAAAATTGCTGGGGAAACTAAGAGTTAAAAAAAACTTATTGCATCTTCTAAGTAGAACAGCAAAGAATATGTGTATTTCTCAGCAACACACGGAACTTTTAAAAAAAATTGGACATATACTAGGGCACAGAGATATTGTAAAGAAATGCCAAAAAGGTAAAATGGTTAATGCATCCTTTACAGACCGCAGCACAATAAAAATGGTAATTGGTTCAGCAATGACAAACAAAAGATACTGACCCAAATGGAGACAACAATGAAATCCTAAATAATTAGTGCATCAATGAACAAACTGTAGAAACTATTAATAGCTATGTAAAATAAAATGATAAAGATGGAATAATATACCAAAATTTCTGAGATGCAGCTAAAGTAGTCCTCAGGTGAAAAATCATATCCTTACAAACATACACTAACAAAATTGAAAAGAATATTAATAAACTGAATATGCATTTAAAAAATTAAAAAGCCACGAAATGAAAAAGCATAAAACCAGCACAAAAAAGGAGGTATTAAAAATGAGAGAGAAAATAAATTAGGAACAAAAAAACCCCACAGAAATGATAAAATTGAAAGCTGTTTCTTTGAGAAGACTAATAAACTTGGTAAGCCCTTGACTAATCTGACTGATCTGTTAGAATCTGAGGCAAATCATTCAACATCACAATAATACAAGTCTATGTTCCAAGCACTGTTGCCAAAGAGGTCAAAGTTGATCAGTTCTTTGAAGACCTACAACATCTTTTAGAAACAACACCCAAAAAAGATGTCACATTCACCATAGGGGATGGAAGGCTAATGTACAAAATCAAAAGATAATTGGAATAAGAGGCAAACAACCTTGAAGTACAAAATGAAGCAGGGCAGATACTGGTCATAGCAAATAACTCTTTTTCAACAACCCTCAAAGTGACTTTATATATGGACATCATCATGTGGTTGATACTGAAATCAGATTGATTATATACATTTTACCTAAAGGTGGAAAAGCTCATATAGTCAAATAGAATAAGGAATAAAGCTGACTGTGACTCAAATCATGACCTCCTTATTGCAAAATTTAAACTTAATTGAAGTAGGGGAAATCATCAGTCTGTACGGGGATGACCTAACTAACATCCCTTATGTAGGAATACGAAGTGAAAATGCCAAAAATATTTAAGAGATTCAATATGATAGATAGAGTGCCTGATGAACTGTGGACAGAGGTTTGCAATATTATACAAGAGACAGCAACAAAAAAAAATTCCAAAGCAAAAGAGCAAGAAATCAAAATAACTATCTGATAAGGTTTTACAAATAGTGAGAGAAATAGGGAAAAGCAAAGAGAAAAGGGAAAGACATGCCCAACTGGATGCAAAATTCCAATGAATAGCAAGGAGAGGCTTTTTTAATGAGTGAGGCAAAAAAAAACTAGAAGAAAACAATAGAATAAGAAAGATAAGAGATCTCTTTAAGAAAATTGGAGATAGCAAGGGAACATTACATACAAAAATGAGCATGCTAAAAGACAAAAATGATGGAGACTTAACAGAAACAGGAGAGATTAAGAAGAGGTGGCAAAAACATACAGAACTATACAAGAAAGAGCTTAACATCACTGAATACCACAATGCTATGGTTACTATCTAGAACCAGACATCCTACAGAATGAAGTCAAATGGGCCATGGAAGCATTGCTAACAAAAAGGCTGGTGAAGATAACAGAATTCCAGCTGATTATTCAAAGGCCTAAAAGATGATGCTGTTAAAGTGCTGCACTCAATATGCCAACAAATTTGGAAAATTCAACAGTAGCCACTAAATTGGAAAAGATAATGTTCCAATCCTAAAGAAGGGAAATGACAAAGAATGTTCAAATTATCAAACAACTGCACTAATTTCATATTACAGCAAGGTTATGCTGAAGATCCTAAAAGCTAGGCTTCAGCAATATGTTAACTGAAAATTACTGGAAGACGGGACTGGTTTTTGAATAGGAAGAGGAACTAGAGACTAAATTGTCAATATTCACTGGATTATGGAGAAAGCAAGGGAGTTGAAGAAAAAAAATATCTATTCTGCTTCATTGACTACACTAAAGCCTTTGACTGGTATGGTCACAACAAAATGTGGCAAGTCCTCAAAGAGACAGGAGTACCAGATCATCTTCCTTGTTTCCTCAGGAACCTGTATGTGGGTCACTAAACAATGGTCAGAGTCAAACATGGAACAACTGGATGGTTTAGGGCTGGAAAAGGAGTACAACAAGGTTGTGTATTGCCACCTTATTTATTTAACATATATATATATATACATATATATTTACCTTATGTAAAGAGTACATCATGTAAAATGCCAGGCTTGATCAATCAAAAGCTGGAATTAAGGTTTTAAGGTTCCTGGGAGAAATATCAACAATCTCAGATATGCAGATAATACCAGTCTGATGGCAAAAAGTAAAAAAAAAAAACAAATTAAGAAGCCTCTTGATGGGGGTGAATGAGGAGAGTATAAAAGCTTAACATAAAAAAAAATTTAAGATCATGGTATGTGGTCCCACCACTTTCTAGCAAATAGAGGAAGAAGAAATGGAAAGTGTCATATTTTACATTCTTAGGTTCATAGATCACTACAGATGTTGAGTGCAGCTATGAAAATAAAAGACACTTCCTTTTTGGAAGGAAAGTTATGGAAAATTTGGACAGCATACTAAAAAGCAAAGAAAACATCTTGCCAACAAAGGTCCGTATAATAAAAACTATGATTTTTCCAGTAGCAATGTATGGCTTTGAGAGCTGGGCTATAAGGAAAGCTGAGCACCACAGAATCAACACTTTCAAACTGCGATACTGGAGAAGACTTGTGAGAGTCCTTTGAACAGAAAGGAGATCAAATCAGTAAATACTTAAAGAAATTAACTCAGACTATTCATTGAAAAGTCAAATACTGAAGCTAAAGCATAAATATTTACCAACATAATGAGAAGACAGGTCTAATTGGAAAAGAACCTTCTATTGGGAGAGATTGTAGGCAAAAGGAGAAGGGGATGGCACAGGATGAGATGGATAGATAGTGTCATAGAATCAGTAAACATGAGCTTGGACAGACATTGAGAGATAGTGGAGGACATGGGGTCATAAACTGTTGGATATAACTGAATGACTGAACAACAACAAATCTGATTAAAAAGAAGAGAGCAGAAAAGCAAATCAATAAAACAGCAAATGAGCAACATAAAATCAAAGCAAAATCAGAAGAATTAAAAAGAATAATGCAAACACATTATTCTCAGTCATATGCTAACAAAACTGAGAACCCCCAAAATAGAAAAATACCTTTAAAAATTCAAAATATTCAATAAGACCATATAAATATCTTAAATAGTCCATTGCAGAAATGGAAACAGTTCTAGATTAAAAAAATAACAAAAAAAAATTCTGGTCCTGAACAATTCACAAATGCACTCATCAAACTTTTAAAGAATTTTTGGTATCATACTTCACAAATTATTCTCAAAAATTGAAAAGGAAACCACTTTACCAGAATACTTCTAAGAGATCAATATAATCTTAATACCTAAATAAAGGAAAGATAAAACACAGAAAGAAAACTTTAGGCCAATATCATTCATAAAAACTGATTCAATTTTAAACAAAATCCTGTCAGACTACAACAATTTATCCAAGAAATAATTCATTATGATCAAGAGGGATTTATACCAAGGATGCAATGTTGGTTCAACATTAAGGAAACAATCAACATAATTAATAATGTTAAAAACTGAAATGCTCAGAACCACATGATCATTTCCATAGATGCAGAGAAAACCTTTCAAAAAGTACAACATTCTTTTCTGCTCAAAACCCTAAACCCTATTAAGTACAGACACAAAGGGATCTTTTTTGATATCATAAAAAGAATATCTAAAACCAAAAGCCAGCATCATATGCAAAGGGAATACACTAAAACATTTTCCAATAAATACAAGAAGGAATCAAGGATGCCCTCTCTCCACACACTTATTTTATTTACTTCTGGAGTGCTAGCCCCAGTGATGAGAGGAGAAAGAATTTAAAGGTGTTTAAATAGGTAAAGAGGAGACAAACTATTCCTATTTGCTGACAATATGATGATTTATTTGGAAAATCCTAGAGAATCAGCAAAAATACTAATTGAGACTATCAATACAATCAGCAAATTTATTGGCTATAAAATAGATTCTCAGAATCAATAGCTTTTCTACATAATAACAAAACACAAGAAGCAATAATGGAAAGGGAAATCCCATTCCACCAAACAAAAAAATGTATAAAATGTATGGTGTTTGATATACAAAAGCATACAAAATAATTGTATACATTCAATTACAAAGTATTCCTTAAAGAAATAAAAAACACTTCTTTCTCTCTCTCTCGCTTTGGCCTCTTCTGGTCAGTGGAGCGCCTGTTAGCGCAGGCTGCGGTGTAAAAATGGCTAAGTCTAAGAACCATACCACCCACAACCAATCAAGAAAATGGCATAGAAATGGCATCAAGAAACCTAGATCACAGAGATACGAGTCTCTGAAAGGGGTTGACCCCAAGTTTCTGAGAAACATGCGCTTTGCCAAGAAACACAACAAGAAGGGGATGAAGAAGATACAGGCCAACAGCGCCAAAGCCATCAAGGCCAGAGTAGAGGCCATCAAGGCCCTGAGCACCAAGGCCTCCAAGGCCAAGCTCCTCAGGCCCAAGATCCCCAAGGCCAGTGTTCGGCGTGCTGGCCACAAGATGGCCAGCAAGCGTCCAGGCCCTAGGGTTGGCATCAAACGTCCAGGCTCCAGGATCACAAAGCCTGACTCTAAGATTGCCAGAACCACTGACCCCAAGGCTGTCAAGCCCACTGACCCCAAAGCCACCAAGCCCACTGACCCCAAGGCCACCAAGTCTGCCGCCAAAGTCAGTAAGTCTGATCCCAAGGCTACCAAATCTGGCCCCAAGGCCACCAAATCTGATGCTAAGGCCTCCAAGTCCGGTCCCAAGGTAGCCAAGTCTGATTCTAAGGCCACAAAGCCCAGTGATTCCAAGGCTGCTAAGCCTACTGACCCCAAGGCCGCCGAGTCCAAACCCAAAGATGCTGGGGCTAAAGCTGCTAGTCCCAAGCCTTCAAAGTAGATGCTTCAGGACAGAAGGACTTCTTTAAACCCTAAACCGCTGTTTTTTTTTTTCCTAGCCAGGGTATGATTATTCACTGCGTTGTACAAATAAAGGAAATGGTGAATCATAAAAAAAAGAAATAAAAAACAGCTTAACTATCTGGAGGAATATTCAGTGCTTATAGAAATTTCACACCAATATAATAAAAATGACAATACTACCAAAGCTAATAAACATTTTAAGCTATACCAATCAACTGATAAGAGGATTTTTATAAAAGTTGATAAAATAATAGCAACAATCATTTGGAATAACAAAAGATCTATGATATCAAGTGAAATGATGAAAAGAAAAAGAGATAAAGAAGAAATAGCATTTCCCAATGTTAAACTATATCTTAAAGCATCAGTCATCAGAACCATTAGGCATTTGTTTAAAAATAGAAGGACTGATCAATTTGACACTAGATAAAGGAGAATCAGAAACAATAGAACTTAATAATTTAGTGTTTGATGAAGTGAAAAACACAAAACGTTTAGGAAAAAACTCCTTATTTTATAAAACACTGCTATGAAAACTGGAAAGCAGTCTGGCAGAAATTAGGCTTAGACCAATACTTTCCATAATACATTCTAAATGAATATGTGACCTTAGTATTAAAAATCACTCTATCAAAAAATTACAAGAGAAATAGATCACATACCTCTCACAGCTATGGGTAGGAAATAACACAAACAAGAGATAGAGGCAAATACAAAAGATAAAATAGATAGCTGTGTTTACTTGAAACTGAAAAGCTTTTGCACAGACAAAATTAAAGCACCTAGAATAAGAAGGGAAGTGGTAAAAAAAAGTCTTTGAATCAAATTTCTCTGATAAAAGATTGGCATCAAAGACACATAAATAATATGTGTGCATGACGTACAGCCATTCCCCAATAAATGATAAAAGTATAAAAAAGCTTCTTAACATAATTACAAAGTATTAATAACCACACGAATATTCAAAATTACTAATAAGAGAAGTATAAATCAAAACAACCCCACATTTTCACCTCCTCTGCAAATTGGGGAAAAAAGGCAAAATAATAAATGATGGAGGGAATTATGAAGTGAAAAACACACAAATATATTATTGGTAGAGCTATGAAATAGTACAACCACTTTGGAAAGCAATTTGGAATTACTCAAATAAAATGATTTAAATATCCATACCTTATGAACTACAGACTCCATTACTGGGCTCTTGCCTCGAGGAAGTTGTCAATAAGAAAAAAGTCCCTGTGTACTCAAAACATTCACAGCAGCACTTTTTGTGGTTTTTAAGAATTGGAAATAAAATACCCATCAATTAGGGAGTGGTCAAATGAATTGTGGTATAGAAATGGAACGGAATGTTACTGTGCTATAAGAAAATATATGTGTCATGAGTACAGAGAAACATGGATCTACATGAACTGATACACAGTGAAGTAAACAGAGACAAAAAAAAACCAAAATACACAACTACAAAAATGTAAATGGAAAAAACATTGACGCACCAAAAAAAATCGAAAGTAAATACACTAAAAATATCAAGATCAAGTGAAACTCAAATGAAGATACTGAAATGAGATGAAAAAGAGAAGACACCTTTAACCAACCCCCTTTACGGAGGTGAGAGGTCCTCAGGTGTTCCACATTGCCCACATTTTCAGACTTTTTCAATGTATTGATCAAATGTGCTAGCTTTTTTTTTCTCTCAAAAAAAAAAACAATGTGTTATATGGGATGGCTTTCTGGTTACAGGAGAAGGAGGACACTCGGAATAACAATGGTGACATAAGAAACAGAAGATATCAATAAAAATTTATTTGCAAAGAGAAGAAGCAAAGAAAAATGAATGAGCCCCTTCTCCCTCTACTTTTCAGCTTCCTATAAAAGTTTCTTTTCATTCTCTCTGCAATGCTTTTTTTTAACCTATGTTGATTGTCACTTTTTAATCTCCTACCACATCCCCCCCCCAATTTCACATTTCTACTGCAAACATCCCACTTACATTTCCAGGCCTCCCTCACGATGTTCCCTGCATTCTGGGATTTTATCACTAGCTTTTGATTTAATGGCTATAGTGGAAAATTTTTCCTGTGCCTGGGTAAGTACTGTGATAAGGTGAGAAGCATTTGTACATCTCTCGCTATGGTCTCTGCTTCACTACTCCTGAACAAATGGCTTTAAGACTCTCACATCCCATCATATCATTTGCTTATGACCCTCAGTTCTGAATTTTTTTTTCATTCAGCGATATCTGCAATCAAGCCTTTGAAAAGGAAATATTCTCTTTTTACGATTCAAATGTCTTCTTGCTTTAACATTTCTATCTAGCCAGCCAAAGAAGTAATTTACTTGGGAGGTGGGGAGGATCTCACTGCACTTACCTATATCATGTGACCATATACTGAGAGCTGAAAGAGACCTTAGAGGACATCAAGTACAACACCTTCAGTTTAAACATGGGAAACTGAAGCTCAGAGAGCATAAGCTAATTGTTCAGAGCCACACAGGTAATAAGTGTCTGAAGTTAGATTTGAACTTGGACCTTCCTAACTGCAAGTCCAGGACTCTATCCACTGTGCCACCTAGATGCCTACTAACCATATACACTATAAATTTATAAAACTTTTACCTTATCAAAATGACTTTATCAAGAGACTATCTCAATGGGTGCACAGGGGTCAGAGCAAGGATATTTGCTCTTTGAAAGGGCTACATTTCAAAGAGCTTCATAAGATTACAAATCCTCTTCCTAAGCCACAAGGAACAATTTAAAGAGGGACCTGAGGTACCCCAAAATATAGGTTTTCATTTTCTTGTGACTCTTAGTTGACCAGGATAGCAAATTATTGGCATGACACCTTGTCCACTCTTGAGAAACCCCAGACATTCCTAGGAAAGAACTGAGCTGAAAACTGCTGAAGTAAACTTACATCATGGTGGAAAAACACAGTTGTCTTATATTCCAAAGGGGACCTAGGTTTGAATCCTAACTCTGCCAACTTAGCTGTGAGATGTCAGATAAGTCAATCTCCTTGTCCTTCAATTCCTTATTTAGAAAATTTGAATAATATACTAGTTTATGTTCTGAGAAAAGTACCTTCTTGATTATATAACAGAGTTCTAGAACTATCCTAGGACAATGTCCATCTAATCCAAACTTCTAATATTACACATGAGGAAACCAAGGCCTAGGGAGGTTAAATGTTTTATCTAAGTTCATAAAGTAGTAAAGGATCAGAATAAAACTTTTCTTCTCTAATGTTCCTGTAGTTCCTTAAGCCTCAATGTTGATATCCTCACCAGGCATGCTGATCACAACCAAACAATGCCTGCCCATCTTTTGTGACTCTTGTTAATATTCTCCTGTAACTTCAACACAAGGGATGATAACTGTGTAATGGATCTTCTTCAAGTTTTCTTGTCATCAAAAGGATGCCAGAGGAATATGCCTAATATCCATTGGTTATTTCTGGCTTTTATACTGTGACTAGCTCCTTTTCCTTTTTTGATTGTGCCTGGTACACAAGTAATAGTCATTTATTAAGCTTCTACTCTGATCCAAAAACTGTGCTAAGAACTGGAGGTACAAATTCAAGGAAGAAGAAAAACAGTCCCTGTTCTCAAGGAGCTTATATTCTAATAGCCACAAATAATGCATAAGAGAGAGCTAAAAAGCCAGAAGTCAGGGGCAAATGGTAATGTAAACAATAAACAGTAACCACATTGAAGAGCACACTCGTAAAATCCAGAAAGTCAGAAGCACAGCAAGGAAGGAAAATGATGCATGGCCAGCCTGGGCCCATCCCCAAAATGAAGAACCCTAAAGGGAACTCACCTATGGGAAAAGAGGACTACATAGTGGTGGGATGGAGGTGGAGGTGGGATCAAGGTGATAAGGACCCAGGCACTGAGGAAAATTCCAGGATATGAAGTCATGGTGGAGAAATACAGGGATTCAGAAGTACAGCCAAGAGGGAAATGCCACTTCTTCATAATTCCTCATTTGTAATGTGTTCTTGCTTGCTTGTGCCCACCATTCCACTTGTCACCATTTCCTTTTGGGTGATCCACAACATCATTTATTTGAAAACAGTAGTGCACTTAAGTACAAGTCATACAATATGACAATACTTTGAAATAAAATAATTTAGTATATAAGTATATATTATTATACTAATATACTATGAGCCCCATAAAATAAAAACTATAATATCTTACCTAAATTGTTTAATATAGTAGTGCTCTTTACATATGCACATCATAATGTTGGATTTCTATTTTAAAACATCCTCCCTCAAAAAATGCATGAAAATGAATCAGTGTTGTTTATAAAATCCCATTGCTTCTAGAGAC
Organism: Trichosurus vulpecula; assembly: GCF_011100635.1. Classification (NCBI taxonomy): domain Eukaryota; kingdom Metazoa; phylum Chordata; class Mammalia; order Diprotodontia; family Phalangeridae; genus Trichosurus; species Trichosurus vulpecula. The sequence goes on from NC_050577.1 coordinate 111,334,311, forward strand.
AGGCTGCCCAATCCCTAATTATCTTGTTTATATTAATGGCAATTGTAGGTGGCATGTAATACTGGGCAAGCAATTTTACATATTTTAACAATATGTTTTACAAAAATGAAAGAACATTAAAAATATTTGGCAGGTACCTAGAGAATTTCAACCTATTCAAATTATTCACATACATTCAAAAACACCACTCTCTAATCTATGGTTTGATGGCAAAGGTTCTATGGGTTTTATCATGACGGGAGAGGGCAAAAAAACACTCAAATAATATTACGTGCCCCAACACAATTTCCATAGTAACTCACCCTCAGTAAGCTGAGGGACTCTTCTTCATCAGTCCCCCTAAAGTTCTGAGTATTAAATTCTTGGAAAGGGAAAAATGTGGTGCTTTCTAAAGGGTATTTTAAAACAACAAAAAATCAAAAATAAATACAAAAGTGGCATAGCCCCATGAGAATGTGTCAGATAGGGGGTAAGAGAGCAAGAGATAATGAATATTAAGTGTTTCACAACTTGAAAGTTCTCTATAAGTGTCAATTACTATTGTGGCTTCTGTAAAGCCCAATATGAGCTGAGGCTTGTGACAATTCCGGGAACAAAAATAGGACTTTTTTTAATTTATAATTTTATTTATTTGTTTGTTTTTAGTTTCCACCACTCACTTCCACAAGATTTTGAGTTCTGAATTTTCTCCCCCTCCCTCCATTCCCCGCTTCCCAAGACAGTGTGTAATACGATAAAGGCTATAAATATACAATTATATTAAACATATTTCCATGTTATTTTGTAAAGAAGAATTATAACCAATAGAATAAGCCATGAGAAAGGAGAAACAAAAAAAGAGAGAGAGAGTAAATAGCATGCTTCGATTTATATTCAAACTCCATAGTTTTCTCTGGATATGGATAGCACTTTCTAGTACGAGTCTTTTGGAATTGTCTTAGATCCTCATATTGCTGAAAAGAGTTAAGTCTATCAAAGTTGATGATTGCACAATGTTGCTATTACTGTGTACAATGTTCTCCTGGTTCTGCTCAATTCACTAAGCATCAGTTCATGTAAGTCTTTCCAAGTTTTTCTGAAGTCAACCTGCTCATCATTTCTTATGGAGCAATAGTATCCCATTACATTTGTACACCACAACTTATTCAGCCATTTCCCAATTGATGAGTATCCCCTCAATTTCCAATTCTTTGCAACCACAAAAAGAGCTGCTATAAATATTTTATATATGTGGGTCCATTTCCCAAAAAATAGTATTTTAGCTATGTTAGGGTAAATAAGAACAAAGCAGGGATAAACCAAGTGCTTAGAGTAGGTCAATATAGAAAAAGAAGAAATATTCAACTTTCATTTTGCTTCTCTTTTCTATATCAATGAAAATGCTCTTCAGAAAAAAAAAAAACATTCCCCAAACCCCTCCAAATACCTACAAAAAATGACTCTAAAAAATTCTAGAGCTACAGAACCCACAAAATGACAGAGTGAAACAAATCTCCAGCCTGAGGCAACCTGGGAAACTGACAGGAAGGATCTATTGCATTGGGCTGGGAGTGGAGCACAGTACAGCGTGGGTCATGCTGGCACAGACCAGGACCAGAGCAGGCCTCAAGGCACTGAATCACTGGCAGCCGTGGTGGTTTCCAGACTTGTGGCTTTTCAGAGGGGGAATGCAGGGATCTCTTTGCTGGAACTGAGGCAGGATTCTCTTGCTTTGCCCTGCTTGGATCTGGGTCATAGTCCTGGGTGGTGGTCCTGCGGGGAGGAGGAGCACTGGTGTGGCAGAGCTGGTGGTGGCTGTGGAGAGGGAATCTTCCTCACAATTCCAAGGCAGAAAAGAGTGCTTGAGGGTCACTCACAGAAAAGAGCAGAGGCCAAGAGAGGAGTAAACAGCTCTCCTTGGATCATACCACCTTAGAAGAACTGAAATTTTACAGGTGCCTAGAAATAGCTCTGATGAAAGCTATGCAAAATCCCTAAAGCTTGGGACAAAGCACTCTCCACTCTGGAAGCAGAGTCATGCCTTAACAAAGAGCTAAAAAGTCAAGTAATTAGCAAAAGAGGTCCAAAAAGCCAATGAGAAGAATGCCTTAAAAAGCAGAATTGGCCAAGTGGAAAAGGAAGTCCAAAAGATCACTGAAGAAAATAATTCCTTAAAAATTAGATTGGAGTAAATGGAAGCTAATAACTTTATGAGAAATCAAGAAATTATAAAATAGAGCCAAAAGAATGAAAAAATAGAAGACAATGTGAAATATCTCAATGGAAAAACCACTGACCTGGAAAATAGATCTAGGAGAAAGAATTTAAAAATTATTGGAGTACCTGAAAGCCATGATCAAAAAAAAGCACCTAGACATCATCTTTCAAGAAATTAAAAAGGATAACTGCCCTGATATTCTAGAATCAGAGGGTAAAACAGAAATGGAAAGAATCCACCAATCACCTCTTGAAAAAGATCTCAAAAGGAAAACTCTTAAGAATATTGTAGCCAAATTCCAGTGTTCCCAGGTCAAGGAGAAAATATTGCAAGTAGCCAGAAAGAAACAATTAGAGTACTGTGGAAATAAAATCAGGATAACACAAGATCTAGCAGCTTCTATATTAAGGGATCGAAGGGCTTGGAATATGATATTCCAGAGGTCAAAGGAGCTAGGATTAAAACCAAGAATCAACTACCCAGCAAAGCTGAGTATAATAACAGTAACAATAATGAGTATAGTAATCCTTCAAGAGGAAAAATAGATATTCAATGAAATAGAGGACCTTCAAGCATTCTTGATGAAAAGACCAGAGTTGTATAGAAAATTTGACTTTCAAATACAAGACTCAAGGGAAGTATGAAAATGTAAACAGGAAGGTGAAATCCTAATTGATTTATTAAAGTTAAACTGTTTACATTCCTACATGGAAAGATGATATCTGTATCTCATGAGACCTTTCTCAGTATTAGGGTAGTTGAAGGGAGTTCAGGGTTGAATATGAAGGGATGATATCTAAAAATAAAATTAAGGGGTGAGAGAGGAATATATTTAGAGAAGGAGAAAGGGGGAGATAGAATAGGGTAAATTATCTCTTATAAAAGAGACATTTCAAGGGAGGAGAAGAGGAGGGAGGTCAAAGGGAATGAGTCAACCTTACTCTCATAGGATTTGGCTTAAGGAGGGAATAATATACATACTCAATTGGGCATCTTACCCTACAGGAAAGTAGAAGGAAAGGGGATAAGAGGAGGGATGGTAGAAGGAAGGGCAAATGGGGGGAGGGAGTAGTCAGAAGCAAACACTTTTGAAAAGGAACAGGGTCAAAGGAGAAAACAGAATAAACATAGGGCAGGATAGGATGGAGGGAAATAAAGTTAGTTTTTCACAACATGACTATTATGGAAGTGTTTTGCTAATGACACATATAACCTATATTGAATCGCTTGCCTTCTCAATGATGGTGGTTGGGGAGGGAAGAAGGGCGACAATTTGAAACTCAATGTTTTAAAAACAAATGTTAAAAATTGTTTTTATATGCAACTGGGAATTAAGATATACAGGCAAGGGTATATAGAAATCTATCTTGCCCCACAAGAAAGTAAGGGGGAAGGGAATAAGGAGGGGGTGATAGAAGAGAGAGCAGACTGAGGGAAGGGCAATCAGAACACATGCCTTCTTTGGGTGGTGCTAGGGCAGAGATGGGGAGAAAATTTAGAACTCAAAATCTTGTGGAAATGAATGTTGAAAAATAAAAATTAATTACTTAATTTTAAAAATAAGTAACTAACAGAAAAAAGGAAAAAGCATTCCAGGAATTGATCCACAAATTAATAAAGAGATGATAATCCAATATTTCTACATGTCTTTGATCTCATTGGTGTGAGGGTTCATATTTCCGCCAATAATGTAGATAAAAATTCATTCATGGCAGGCTATACTATTACTCAACAAAGGGGATCCATGAAAATTACTTAGGGCCTTTTTCTTCTTCTCTTCATATTTCATGGATAGAAATAGAATACATACCATTGGTTATATCTTACTGTAGCTATGTGACCAGCCCATCATTATTTTCAACCTTATGACATGCTTTACACTGCTTCTCTTCCATAATTCTTCATAATAATTTGTTGCATTCTGCTTCTATACAAATGTTCACTTCCCCGTTGTCTTTTGGATGGTTTTTAATATTGAAGGGTCTTTTTTTAGTAAGAAGCTTAGGGTCATTAAACAAATACAATCTAGTTCATTTGATTCTGTCCCTGGGCTATTGTCCATGCCTGTATACACACAGATGAACTCATTGGCTTATCCAATTGCATATTTATATGTATGGATCTCTAAGGGATTTCATAACTGCACATCAGAGTTAGGACAATAAGGTCGTTATGAAGGCTTTCCTGCGTTTATAGTTGCACTTGCCTTTCTGTATTTATAGTTAGACAAAACTCTTTTGAGCATTTTCTATCTCATTTAGTAAGCTCTGCAACCTTTCATGGTTTGATGTAATCAATATGTGGTACAAAAAAGGAGGAATTGAAGGAATTCATTATCTATAAGGAATTCATCCTCAAACTAGATTCTGCAAGAAAAATCTCCCATGACTAAAGTGAACACCTTGGACAATGACACCTCTTTATTTTGCGCCTCATTTGGTAAATATCACAGTTGTTTGATAAACATTACATATAACAACCATTTGTATCCCCAGTTCTTAGCACAGGTTGTTTCATAGTAGATGCTTAAAAAGGATTGTTACAGGTAGTTTTCAGAGGCATAAATTAAAGCTATCTATAGTAAATGAAAAAATGCTCTAAATCACTATTGATTAAAGAAATGCAAATCAAAACAACTCTGAGGTACCACATAACACCTATCAGATTGGCTAACATGACAAAACAGGAAAATGATAAATGTTGGAGATGTGGGAAAATCAGAACACTAATGCATTGCTGGTGGAGTTGTGAACTGATCCAACTATTCTGGAGAGCAATTTGGAACTATGCCCAAAGGGCTATAAAACTTTGCACACCATTTGACCCAGCAATGGTGCTTCTAGGCCTGTATCCGAAAGAGATCATAAAGAAGGGAAAAGGACCCACACGTACAAAATATTTATAGCAGCTCTTTTTGTGGTGGCAAAGAAGTGAAAACTGAGGGGATGTACATCAACTGGGGAATGGCTGAACAAGTTGTGGTGTGTGAATGGAATGGAATACTATTGTGCTACAAGAAATGATGAGCAGGCAGACTTCAGAAAAACCAGGAAAGACTTATATGACCTGAAGTGAAATGAGCAGAACCAGAAGAACACTGAACACAGTAACAGTCACATTATATGATTACTGACTTTGAGAGACTTAGCTCTTCTCAGCAATACAAGGATCTAAAACAACTCCAGGAGACTCACTATGGAAAATGCTGTCCACATCCAGAAAGAGAACTTTGCAGTCTGAATGTAGAATGCAGAAAGCATACGATTCGCTCTCTTTTTCTTTTGTTGTTTTGATTTGCTTCTTCTTCCTTGTGATTCCTCCCATTATTTCTAATTCTTCTTTACATTATCACTAATGTGAAAATGTTTAATATGAATGTATAAATAGAGCCTATATCAGATTGCATGCCATCTTGGGGAGTGGGGAGGAGAGGCAGGGAGAGAAAATTTAAAACTCAAAATCTTATGGAAGTGAATATTAAAAACTAAAAATAAATTAGTTATAAAAAATTAAAAGAAAAAAATGTACCCCCCATCCTTCTAGTCTTAGGACATCTTAAGAGATGAGGATACAGTAGTGAGATAAGATTTTAAGAGGCTGCAGAGTGTAGTGGCTGTACTGCTTAATTTTGAGTTGAGCAAATCTGGGTTCATATCCTACTTTGGACACACTGTTAGTGAGACCTTAGTCAACTCATGCCACCAATCCGCAGTTCAGCCTTTTTCTCTGAAAATGCAAAAGTTCCTAAGTGTGATTTGGGGGAAGTTCCTTTACCTGCCTTGGCTTCATTTTCCTCTATAACATAAGGGGATTGGACAAGGTGGATTCTCAGCATGCTTTGGGCTGGAGATTTAAGTCTATGATCCTGTGGACCCTTTTGGTGGCTTAAGGTAGGGAGTGGATGAAGAGGGAATTGAGCAGCAGATAGAGAACACGCATAAGAGACTTGAAGATGAGGCTTTGTTCAGGGTGGAGGCCATGGTCTAATGGCAAGAATAGTGGGATATAGAGTTAGAGTAGCCAGATGGGAGTCCCAGCTCTACTACTGCTACAAAGACTACATCTAAAGTCTCTTTTAATGTCTGCTTTTTGTATACTCCAGGGTTGATTTTTTCTTTTACACTATGCTTAGGCTTCCTTGATTTGACACTGGTAGCCAAAATTTGCTAATTATTTAATAAATATCCTTCACAGTTTTTAAACAAAATGATTGTTACATCGCCACCAGGCACAATCAGAAGGAAAATGACCTAGTCACAGGATAAAAGTCAAGAGTTACCAAAAGATAACATGCATACTCTACTGACATCATTATGATGTCAAGAAAACCTGAAGACCCCCTTGCACAGTTATCATCTGTTGTGTTGATGTTATAGGAGGCCATAACTTCATTGTTATGAAACAACATTCTCTCTATTGTTACATCTTTCTAGGAATGTTGTCAGATCTTGGCATATGCATTGTAGATGCCTCATTGGACAAATTGGACGTAATTTTCTTATGATATCTCCTTTTATATTTAGGTCATGCATCCATTTCGACATTATATTGGTAAATGATATAAGATACCCAATTTCTGCCAGACTGTCTTACTATTTTCCTAAAAATTTTTGCCATATAGTGTATTCTTATCCCAAAAGCCTAAATCTTTACATTGGTCAAACACAAGGTAATTATAATCATTTGAAGATGGCGGCTGGTAAGCACGGACTAGAGTGAGCTCCGTACCCAAGTCCCTCCAAAAACCTATAAAAATGGCTCTGAACCAACTCTAGAACGGCAGAACCCACAGAACAGCAGAGGGAAGCAGGGCTCCAGCCCAGGACAGCCCGGATGGTCTCTGGGTGAGCTCTATTCCACACAGAGCTAGGAGCTGGGAGCTGGGAGCTGGGAACGGAGTGGAGCAGAGACCAGCCTGAGCGGCGTGGACGATCCAGACCAGAAGCCGGGCGGAGGGGGCCCTAGCGCCCTGAATATGTGAGCTGCGGCAGTTACCAGACCCCTCGACCCACAAACACCAAAGACTGCGGAGAAGGTTAGTGGGAAAAGCTGCGGGAGTGGAAGGAGTTCGCGGTTCGGCTTCCAGCCCTGGGGGCAGCGGAGGTGGGGCAGCTACAGCTGTAGTTACTTCCGGCTCCAGGCCCACCTGGTGGGAGGAATTAAGTGGCGGATCACAGCAGGGGTGCACAGCCTGCCGAAGATCTGAGCCCAGTCTGGACTGGGGGTCCTTGGGGAAGGAGGAGTGCGGCTCTGACAGACCTGGCACCTCCCCCCCAAACGTAGAACATAGAACTCTGTAATCTACAAGCAGTCATACCCCACTGAATAACTCAAGGGTCAAGTTAGTTGGTTGGGAATATGGCCAGGCAGCGAAAACGCGCCCAGATTCAGTCTCAGACTTTGGATTCTTTCTTTGGTGACAAAGAAGACCAAAACATACAGCCTAAAGAAGACAACAAAGTCATAGAGCCTACAACCAAAGCCTCCAAGAAAAACATGAACTGGCCCCAGACCATAGAAGAACTCAAAAAGGATTTGGAAAAGCAAGTTAGAGAAGTAGAGGAAATATTGGGAAGAGAAATAAGAAGGATGCGAGAAAACCATGAAAAACAAGTCAATGACTTGCTAAAGGAGACCCAAAAAAATACTGAAAAATACACTGAAGAAAACAACACCTTAAAAAATAGACTAACTCAAATGGCAAAAGAGCTCCAAAAAGCCAATGAGGAGAAGAATTCCTTGAAAGGCAGAATTAGCCAAATGGAAAAGGAGGTCCAAAAGACCACTGAAGAAAATACTACTTTAAAAATTAGATTGGAGCAAGTGGAAGCTAGTGACTTTATGAGAAATCAGGATATTATAAAACAGAACCAGAGGAATGAAAAAATGGAAGACAATGTGAAATATCTCCTTGGAAAAACCACTGACCTGGAAAATAGATCCAGGAGAGATAATTTAAAAATTATTGGACTACCTGAAAGCCATGATCAAAAAAAGAGCCTAGATACCATCTTTCAGGAAATTATCAAGGAGAACTGCCCTGATATTCTAGAGCCACAGGGCAAAATAGAAATTGAAAGAATCCATCGATCGCCTCCGCAAATAGATCCCAAAAAGAAATCTCCTAGGAATATTGTTGCCAAATTCCAGAGCTCCCAGATCAAGGAGAAAATACTGCAAGCAGCCAGAAAGAAACAATTTGAGTATTGTGGAAACCCAATCAGAATAACCCAAGATCTGGCAGCTTCTACATTAAGAGATAGAAGGGCTTGGAATGCGATATTCCGGAGGTCAATGGAGCTAGGATTAAAACCTAGAATCACCTACCCAGCAAAACTGAGTATCATGTTCCAAGGCAAAATATGGACTTTCAATAAAATAGAGGACTTTCAAGCTTTCTCAGTGAAAAGACCAGAACTGAATAGAAAATTTGACTTTCAAACACAAGAATCAAGAGAAGCATGAAAAGGTAATCAAGAAACGGAAATTGCAAGGGACTTACTAAAGTTGAACTGTTTTGTTTACATTCCTACATGGAAAGATGATGAGTATGATTCATGAGACCTCAGTATTAGGGTAGTTGAAGGGAATATGCATATATATATATATGCATATATATATATATGTTTAAGTATATATATAAGTGAATGTGTATGTATGTATGTATCTATGTGTATATGTATGTATGTGTATGTATGTGTATATATATATGTAAAAGAGAGAGAGCAGACACAGGGTAAGTTGAGGATGAAGGGAAGATATCTAAAAGAAATAAAATGAAATTAAGGGATGAGAGAGTAACATACTGAGAGAGGGAGATAGGGAGAGATAGAATGGGGTGGATTATCTCGCATAAAGGCGGCAAGAGGAAGCAGTTCTATGGGAGGAGGGGAGAGGGCAGGTGAGGGGGGAATGAGTGAACCTTGCTCTCATCAGATTTGGCCTGAGGGGGAATACCATACATACTTAGTTGGGTATCTTACCCCACAGGAAAGAAGAGGGAGGAAGATAAAAAAAAAAATAAAAGGCGGGGGGATGATGGAGTGGAGGGCAGATGGGGGTGGAGGTAATCAAAACAAACACTTTGGAAAGGGGACAGGGTCAAGGGAGAAAATTGAATAAAGCGGGATGGGTTGGGAAGGAGCAAAATGTAGTTAGCCTTTCACAACATGAGTATTGTGGAAGGGTTATACATAATAATACACGTGTGGCCTAGGTTGAATTGCTCAACTTCTTAGGGAGGGTGGGTGGGAAGGGAAGAGGGAAGGGAATTTGGAACTCAAAGTTTTAAAATCAGATGTTCAAAAACAAAAAACCTTTTTGTATGCAACTAAAAAATAAGATACACAGGCAATGGGGCGTAGAAATTTATCTTGCCCTACAAGAAAGGAAGGGAAAAGGGGATGAGAGGGGAGGGAGGTGATAGAGGGGAGGGCTGACTGGGGAACAGGGCAACCAGAATATACGCCATCTTGGAGTGGGGGGGGAGGGCTGAAATGGGGAGAAAATTTGTAATTCAAACTATTGTGAAAATCAATGCTGAAAACCAAATATGTTAAATAAATAAATTGCATTTAAAAAAAATAAATTAAAAAAAAATTATAATCATTTACTACTGTGTATTATATGGTGGGTCTGTTCCACTGATCCACATTTCTATTCCTTAACCAGTATCAGATAGTTTTGAGATCATTTTTTAGAGTATTTTACATTTCTAAAATGTTAGATTCAAAATATGGTAGTTCTACTATCATCCATGATCAATATGTGTATGTTGTCCTCATTCAATGCTTCATCACCCCATTTGGAATTTTCTTGGCAAAGACAATGGAGTCATTTGCCATTTCCTTCTCCAATTCATTTTACAGATGAGAAAACTGAGGCAAAGAGGATTAAGTGACTTGTCCAGGGTCACACAACTAATAAATGTCTGAGGCTGGATTTAAACTCAGGTTTTCCTGACTCTGGACATGACAATCTATCCACTATGCCACCTAGCTGACCACCAGTTAAGATTTATTTACATTCCAACAAAGATTAGTGAAAACTAATGCATTTGAAGAGGTAGCTAGTGTAACTTTAGTTTGCCTTAATCCACTAGAGAAGAAAATGGGAAACCACTCCAGTATCTTTGCCAAGAAAGCCTCATACAGGGTCACAAAGAGTGAGACACAATTGAGAAGCAATAAGCGCTTTTGAAGGAGCTTATAACCTGGTTATTTTTTTCAAATGATCTAATGATTTATAAATTTAAATTTATAAATTTAAATAATCTATGGCAACATTATAAGGAACATCACAAGGCACATCAATATCCTGGATGACTGGAACTCAGATTCTATTGAACCTTAGCTTCACTAGTGACTCTGTAGCTGCCTCTATTTAGATATACTGGAATCAGAAATGAACCAAAGATACAATTAATTTACTGAAGCTTGTCTCTATGACCTTGTGAGCCTTAATACTTTTCTCAGATCCTCTTGGATCATGTAAATGAGCTGCTGGAACAGTCACATTTGTCATTTTGTCCATTTGTACCACAGTGAGACAATTACTTGTGTGATGCCATGGACAAATAACGAGGCCTGTCACATAATGGGCAATTGGTCAAACATCCCAATAAGGCAAAAGTCCCATCACATTAAGAACCAACTAATACATGATTCATGATAATTCAGAAACAAGTTTCTCTCACCTTTGTATTTTCTATGAAGAAAGTATCTGCTTAAAAATGAACACAGGAGATTGAAATTTAAAGTATTTAAGAAGCAAACTGTCTTCAAGCATCTTAGAAACACCTGTTTATATCCAGACATTTGCTGTGCTCATCATACTTATTTCTTATCATTGCTTAAGCATCCCATTTAAGGAAATCCCTAGTTGCCATAGTATTAGATATAAGGCACTTAGAAATGATAAAATTACATTTAATATCCAAGATTCCACAATTTATGGTTTGATTTTGTTATTCATTCAGACTAAATTTACTTCTTAAGAAGTCCAGCTCAGTAAAGTTTCACTCTGCCTGTAAATATTCAGATACTTGGAGGAATGTTTCCTTTTGCACTAGAGGTATTTGATGCTGTGCTTCTCTATGCCTCAGTGTCCCCATTAAGCAAGAAGATGTGATGAAGTCTCTAGGGAAGCTCTAGGAAAACCATTATAAGAAATAGCCTGAGTAGTCAGAGTTTCTGCCACTTAGATAAAGAGATTTTATTCCTAAGCTTTGTCAAACTTTGTGCTTATTTGCTCAATTATCCAGCCCCAACCTTCTTTTTAAATTTAATGACAGGTAAAAGATCCTAGTACATGCCTGAAATGAAGCTACCAGCCTGATTCTTTCTGAATATTTTACATTCATAAAAGTTTCCTTTTCATAATTTTCAATCAATATTTCTTCATTGCTCAAATGATAACTGATACTGTACTAGATACATTTGGCTTGGTGTCCCATGAATGTCAATGAATGATTGACTTCCTTCTCTGACTGATGTCCTTAGACCTATCAGGCATGCTCAGGTTTGAATATAAAGTATCCACATGTAAAGAGATCTGAGCTATTTGGGTAAAGGAAGTATCACAAAGAAATCTTATTATAACAGATATCATTACAAACAAGGGGTCCAAACAAATAAAGTTTTCCCACGTCATAGCAGATGGCATTTTGCATACTTGCTTATGTCAAATGTTTCTATAATTGATAACTGTGCAATAGATATTTATATAGTTCATACCTATCCTCCATTTTGGTAAGGAAATAACCTTTGAACTTTGGGTGGGGAAGTGGAAGGGGAGGTAATTTCTTCACTGTTTTACCATGTTGTGAAACTGCATTCCTTATCAATTCCATTTGTCTCTACCCCAACTAAAGTTCAATATCTCTTCCTGACTCTCTCATCGGAACAACCCCCCTGAATTTTCAAGTCTCTGAACAAAAAAAAGCCAGGAGCTGAGAAAAGAACAGAGATCAGAGTTACATATACATGGCATTTGCTTCCCTTTGGAGCTTCAGACAACTTTTTGCTCACCATTTCTTTAGATAGAAATAAAATATATCTTCTACATAGCTTCTAACTCCTAAAGTCTAAGAATATGATTTATAGTAAATTACTCATCTTATGCCCCATGCCTGATCTGATGTCTTCTCATTATACGAAAGTGAACCTTGGTTCTTACAGACAATCTGGAAGCACTGAGTGGGAAATAGAGTGATGCATCATCTTTCACCTGAGGACCAGCTTACCTAACTTCAGAGAAACTATTCACTAGTTGTACATTGGGATGGAAACTATGAAAATATTTTAAGTTATGGATCTGGGTTAGTGGATGGAGTACCACCCACATTGAAATACTGACTCACTGCAAAAAAAATTTTTAAAGTATTGATCCAGGTCCCACTTCAAATATTTGCCAAAGCCATTCATCAAGAGAAAAATTTCTGGCAGGTCTTACTTTGTAATGCATCTTTCATATTTCCTGATTCTTCCTCCTCTTCTGTTCTTCTCTCACACTCAGGGTTCATATCTCTCTCTCCCTCCCTCCCTCCCTCTCTCTCTCACTCTCTCCCTCTCTTTCTACCTCTCTCCCTCTACCTCCCTTTCCCCATTCCCCTCCCTCACCCTCTTTTCCCTCTCCTTTACCTATCCTTCCCTCTCCCCTAACTCTCTTTTGTCCTTGCATTCACACTCCTTCCATTGCCATTTTCAAACTTCAGGATTTAGTATTTGTTTTAACATCACAGTTCAAACCTCCAGAGTTGCTCTGCTATGTACCTGTTCAATCAATTCAAATTTTTCCAGATCATTTAAATTCTTTTCTACTGCTCCGCTCTTCGTGAATGATAATCTTCCATCTACTGTGCCATCAATTTAATTCTGCCTGGAAAAAGGCATTTTGAACAGAAACACTTATTAATCTTTGCAGTCCTTTTCATATTTTGGCACCGAATGCTCTAGTCTGTTATTCAATTCATTGATCTGTACTTCAGTCCCCAACTACCATTACATATGTCTACCTAAAGTGATACATACAGTTCAAGAGATTTATTATGAGTGCATTGGGATGAACTTACCCAAAAGTGGTATCTACATTAACTTTCTTTTGCACTCAAATATCTCTATATGCTAGCAACTGGCACTGCAGTATATCCTTATTTCAAGAAGTTTTGAGAAAAATTTGCTCAATACGAATGAGCACTGTGATATAATAGCTGTGGTGTGGCTAAAGATGGCTAATTACAGAAGGTAAAGCAAAGCTGAGGTTGGGGGGGGAGCAGGAAAGATGATCAAAGGATTGATGGCCACATCCTATAGCCACTATACACCCCTCTCCCAAGACAGCCACTGACCTTTAGACTATTCTTCCACCAAGAACCATACTTCCTTCATAGCTATTTAACCACAAAGATCTTTTTTCACTACCAAAAACATTCTTTCACTTAACCCACATTTCTTCTTTATTCAACATTTTATCTAGGACTCTGTACAGGTATATAGACTTGGGTACACAAAGGACTGATAATGAAATACATTATCCACCTTCTGAGAGAGAGGTGATAGATTTAGGTTGTGAAATGAAACATATCTGTATGCAGGCAATGAGAGAATTGTTTTCCTTGATATGCATATTTATTACAAGGAATTTGTGTTTTTCTTTTCTCACTTTTTTTCAATGTGATGAAGAGTGGAAGAAAAAGAAAATACATTTGTGTTAACTAAAATAAACAATTAAAATAGAGAGGTGAGTGTACTGCCGATACGGAATGTCGCATACACTTTCAGATAAGGTCATTGTATTATTAGTTTTAATTCATTTTTTTATTTTGCTACAAGTGACCTCTAACAGAGGGGAAGTAATCTGTAAATGTTTGTAACGTAGAAACAAAGCACATAAATAACATTTTTAAAAAGAAAAACAGAAAATACATCTCTTAAAGAGCACTAGATTGTAGATAGATTTTAATTCATTCTTGCCTCTGTCACTATGTGACCTTCAGCAAATAACAGCCTTTCTCAGTTTCAGTTTCCACTTCCCTAAAATGAGAGTGGTGGATTATCTTTAAAATACTTTCCAGCTCTAACAATCAAAACATTTATTGTATGTGGTGGGATGGAGGGATCCGTTATTACTATCTATATAGCTGAAATAAGCATGAGGTGGTATGCCTGAAAAGATAATTTATCTGCATGATGAATCTCTGAGTATGCGTGTTTGTATGTATATGTGTTGATGTGCAAAGAGTGGATCTCAAATGGCTATGTAATAACTGTTTCTTTTTCTTTCAGATCTATTCAGATTTTTTATATTCTGATACAAAGATGTCTCTGGTAGGGAATGCCTTTTTCAGTTATAGTTCTATGCCCACTTTATTTCCACAGATTTTAGAATAACAGGTTTCCCAACACTATTTAACCACTTGCCCCTCTTCTTCCCTGCCTTAAACTGAACTGATGCTTGCTTCTTCTCAGCCACGTTGGAATTGCCCAAAATTGTCCTTTTTTGGGAGAAAACCCCATGTCAATAAAATATTAGTTTAGAGTTTGTCTCCAAACCATTAGGAGTCCTTTGTGTTATGAAAGGACAAATGAAAAAATTTTGGAAAATTGTTGTTCCACATTCAATCAAAGTTAGCCTCAGGAACTGTAAAATTACTAGTTAGCTGAAAACAAAGAATCAAAACTTTTTCAATAGATCGTCTAGCTTTATTACAAATAATTATCATTAAGAAAATGGGCAATTATCCAGTATGTCTAAGTTTTTGGCCAATTCTTTTGCTAATAGATGGACAATAACTGATTAGTTTGGGTCTCTTGCTTGGGAATAATGGAAAAAACCACACACACACACACACACACACACACACACACAACTAGAATTGCCTAATTAAACTACCCACAGTAAGAGTCTTTTATTCTCCTAAATAGCCCAATGACATTACATATACATATCCAAACTTAATGGTAGGAGAATACTTCTCAGATATTTCATGTTGCTCTCCACCATGCCAGTTCTGAACTATTTATCTATTCTCAGCTTCAACACAACTGTTGTTTGTGAAACTGACACACACATCAATGCAAACTATAATGTAGTATTATAATTAACTGATAGCTACAATTTTTGGCTGTCTGTTAACATCCATGATTTCACTGGTGTTATTATTCCCTACAGCAATGCCCACTGCAAACAAACCATACCTAAGTTGGTGGTTTTGCATCGCATAGAGGATGCAACTGAATGGTATGGATTTCCAGAATAGGTGCATCTTTGTGATTCTTTTCTCTGAGCTAATCCATAGAAAAGGGCAGCTAGGTGGCTCAGTGGGCCTGAAATTAGGAAGACTCATCTTCCTGAGTTGAAATCTGTCCTCAGAGATTTACTAGCTTTGTGACCCTGGCAATTCACTTAACCCTGTTTGCCTTAGTTTCCTCATCTGTAAAATGAGCTGGAGAAGGAAACGGCAAACTACTCCAGTATCTTTGCCAAGACAATCCCAAAAGGGGTCACAATGAGTCAGACATGACTGAAAGTGATTGAAATACAAAGAGAGGAAACTGAGGGATAACATTTGTCTCTGTCACTTTTTCCTTGGTGTCTGATACTACTTGGCAGCACCAAGTAGGCATATTCTCAGTGTTCCATCTAGTAAGGGATGAGTCCCTAAAATTCCAAGAAGGCTTTTCAGAAAGAAGTTCAGCTGAATTTATGATATGATGTTGATTATGAGACTATACCCTCTGTACTGATGATATATTTTAAAAGTCAAGATATAGCAATAGAATTTTATACACATCCTATAGTTTAATTCTGTCAACAACTTTGCGAGACATGTAGTACAGCCATTCACAGATTCATAGATAGGTAGAACACTGGACTTGGAGTCAGAAAGATCTTCAGTGAGGTATTGCTTCTGACTGTCTAGGTGAATTCTGAGGTAATAGCAGCACCTATCTCACAGCGTTTGTTATAAGGATCAAATGAGATAATATATGTAAAGTACTTTGAAATCCATATGTATGCATGTGTATATACATGCATATATACACACATATACATACATACATACATACATAATGAAATGACCATTTGTTAGATTCATTTCAGGGGTGAGGAAACAGATTGAGCAAATTTAAATGATTGCATCAAGATTATAGAACTAGTAATTGTCTATTAAGTGTCTAAGTGAACTATTAAGAACTATTAAGTGTCACTTCTCTAGTGCAAGCTATTTTTGAATATATGTGCCATGCCCTTTGGACTATTTGCAATTTCTATTTTTTCTGAAACTATATTGTTGTAAAATTCACACAAATATGCCATCATTAAATGAATATTAATTTTTAAAAGGGAAGCATTTGTAGTTGGTAGCAATTTTGGATCACTGAAAGCACTGAAAATTTTGCCAAATATGACACAAATTTTTATTCCCAGATCATTGTTTATATGTAGAGCCTACCCAAAATATATGTCTTGCTGTACTAATTCATCGAGGTTCCCATTCATCTGCACATCATAATCTAGGTAACATGTGATGTTGGGTATAAGAAAGGATGGCAAAAATATATTGAAAAATTGTATCAGGAATGAATACGGAGGCTTACAAATTAATACATTTCCTATCTAACAAGAATGTTTCTTCCCCAATAATAGAGATTAATAGCTCTGGCCATAAAAATACCAATTAACATCACACAAGAAAAGAAATTCCCTTTATCTTATTAGATAGAAAATAACTTCTGACTAATGGGGAGAGGGGCATTCCTGAGTCTGCTGACATTATGCAGTCATATCATCAACTGGTTAGAACACAGGTCAAAATGAACACCAAACTGAAGGAAATTACAAAGATAAAAAGAAGACATACAAGCTCCATTCAAACTATCTATTTATGATAAAAATGGGAAATGGTTACAAGAAAAGACATTAAGTCTGTTAATCACCATTTAAGATAGAAATATAGCCCTTATAAAATAACCATCCAAATGAAAAGTTACTTCATCACCTCAGCGAAAGGAGAAACATGACAGGTTAAAGGCAATACCAGTTTAGAAGATAAACTTTCATGTGAAACATAGAGGAAAGAAGAGGAAAATTATGAGTAATATGAAATCATGCACAACTTAATAAAAAGTATTTATTTGGTGCTACTACATACCAAGCATTGTACTAAGTATGAGAGATAAAAAACAGAAGTGAAGTAGGCTCTACACTCAAGAACAGACATTCCAACAATAGAGGCAACGCATATAGAGGAATGATGATAAAGGATCGTTTTGTATTAAAAACTCAAAGACATGGCAAGTAGAGATATAGATTGCCAGGCAGGAATTTCAGAGATGAAACTCCCCTGCCATATGAGCTCTAGTTCAGTGGGTGTAGTGACAAGGTGATAGATGAGAAGTTAGCTTGGTTGGGTGTCATTCATAAGAAAGCGAGGCTAGCAAAGGGGAAAACAAGTCTGCAGAAAACTTGGCATAACTGCCAACAAGTAACAGGTAATGCCAGATAAAAAGAACAAATAGATTATTTAATTTGGAGAGATGAGCTTACGATAGAAATTTTTTATCTTTTGATCACCTGCATTAGGGGTTAGTACATAAAGTGTAATTGTTTTTTAATTTATTATTTGTTCATTTTTAACATTATTTTCTTTTTAAATTTTGAGTTCTGAACTATGTCCCTTCCACACCACTGAGAAGGCAAGAAATATGACATCAGTTATACCTGTGAAATGTAAAACACATTTCCATGATAGCCATATTTCCAAAAAAAAGCAAGAAAAATAAAGTGAAAAAAATTATATTTCAATTTGCACTCGGAGTTCATCAGTAATCCCTCTAGAGGTGGAGAGCATTTTTTCATCATGAATCTTTTGGAATTGTCTTGTATCACTGTATTGATCAGAGTAGTCAAGTCTTTCATAGTTTATCATCATTACAATATTGCTGTTATCGAGTACAATGATTTCCTGCTTCTTCTTACTTCACTTGGTATCAATTAATATAAGCTTTAACATGTTTTTCTGAAACCAACCCCCACTTTCTCATTTCTTACACCAGAACAGTGCTCCATCACAATCATATACCACAACTTGTTCAGCCATTCTCCAATTGATGAGCATCACCTTGATTTCCAATTTTTGCCACCACCAAAAGTTGCTATAAATATTTTTACAGATAGGTCCTTTTTCTTTTTCTTTTATCTCTTTTGGAATATAGACGTAGAAATTGTATTGCTGGGTCAAAGTTTATGCACAGTTTTATAGCTCTTTGGGTCTAGTCCCTAATTGTTCTCCAGAATGGCTGGACAAGTTCACTACTCCATCAACAATTTATTAGTGTATCTATTGTTTCTTTATCCCCTCCGCATTTGTCATTTCTGGTAGGTGTGAGGTGGCAACTCAGAGTTGTTTTAATTTGTTTTCTTCTAATCAACAGTAATTTAGAGCATTATTAATATGTCTATAAATAGCTTGTATTTCTTCTTCTGAAAACTGCTTGTTTATATCTTTTCACCATTTATGATTTGGGGAATGGCTCTTCCTTTTTATAAATTTGATTCAGTTATATACTCAGTATGTATCTGAGAACTGAAGTCTTCATCAGACAAATTTGCCGCAAATTTTTTACATTACTTCATTATCTGTGCTACCTTTTAGGATAATGTAGTTTCCCTATCTCTTTTAATTAGGTTTATTTTTTCTTTCACTTCATCTGAGATGATGATTGCTATACTGCCTTTTTTACTTCAACTGAAGCATATTAGATCCTGCTCCAGACTTTTATATTTTACTCTTTGTGTAACTTTCTACTTCAAGTGCGTCTCTTGTAAATATGTTTTTTTTTAATCTATTCTTCTATCTGCTTCTCTTTTTATAGTTGAGTTCATTTCATTCGCATTCACAGCGATGATTACTAACTATGCATTTCTCTCCATCCCATTATGTTCTGTTTCTCTCTCTCTCTCTCTCTCTCTCTCTCTCTCTCTCTCTCTCTCTCTCTCTCTCTCTCTCTCTCTCCCCCTGTCGTGCCTACTCAAAGGTCTACTTTGCTTCTAACCACTGCCTCCCTTACTCTGCCCTCCCTTTTTTCATCCTCCCCCTTTCTCTTCTCCTCTTACCCTCCTATTTCCCTATCACATTACTTTTCTATATATGACTGAGTGTGTGTTTCCCTCTTTGAGCTAACTGATGAGAATGAGATTCAAGCATTGCCTGCTACCCCCCACAATTTTCCCCTCCAACATAAAAGATCTTCTTTGTATGCCTCTTTCATGTGAGAAAATTTTCCCCATTCTACCTCTCCCTTTCCCCTTCTCCCAGTGCATCCCTGTTTCTCACCCTTTTGATTTTGTGGAGATTATTCCATAATTCCCTTTGTCTATGTAAACTCTTTGTAACTGCCCTAATGATGATAAAGTTCTTAGGAGTTACTTGTATCATCTTCCCATATTAGAATGTAAACAGTTTAACTTTATTGTGTCCTTTTGTGATATTCTTTTATGCTTACCTTTTTATGCTGTCTTTCATCATGT
Organism: Trichosurus vulpecula; assembly: GCF_011100635.1. Taxonomy (NCBI): domain Eukaryota; kingdom Metazoa; phylum Chordata; class Mammalia; order Diprotodontia; family Phalangeridae; genus Trichosurus; species Trichosurus vulpecula. The sequence continues at coordinate 111,354,040 of NC_050577.1, forward strand.
TTGAATGTCATAGTTTCTATTCAGCTCTGGTCTTTGTATCAGGAATGCTTGAAAGTTCTCTTTTTTCATTAAATATCCTTTTTTCTGAATGATTACACTCAGTTTTGCTGGATAGGTTATTCTTGATTATCCTAGCTCCTCTGCCTTCTGGAACATCATTCTCCAAGCCTTCTACTCCTTTAATACGGAAACACTAAATATTGTGTGATTCTGACTATGGCTCCATGATATTTGAATTTTTCTGGCTGCTTGAAATATTTTTCTTTGACCTGGGAGCTCTGGAACTTGGCTACGATATTCCTCAGAGTTTTCATTTTGGGTTTCTTCCTAGATGTGATTGGTAGATTCTTTCAATGCCTATTTTACCCTATTTTATTTGGATATGAGATATCAGGGCAGTTTTCCCTGATAACTTCTTGAAATATGCCATCTGGCTCTTTATTTGATCATAGCTTTCAGATAGTCCAGTAATTGTTAAATTATTCCTCCTCAATCTATGTTCCAGGTTAGTTGTTCTGCCAATGAAGGTATTTCACATTTTCTTATATGTTTTTGATTTTTTTTTATTTTGTTTTATTTCTTCTTGATGTCTCTTGGAGTCATTCGCTTTCAGTTGTCCATTTTAATTTTTAAGGAATTATTTTCTTCAGTGACATTTTGTTATTATTTTTCCTTTTTGCCAATTCTGCTTTTTAAGGACCTCTTTCCTTCAGTGAATTTTTGTGCCTTTTTTACCATTAGGCTAATTCTGTTTTATGGTATTATTTTCTTCAGTTATTATTTTTTGTGTGCCTCTTTTACCAAGCTGTTCTCTTTTCAAATTTTTCTCACTCTCATTTCTCTTCTCAATTTTTCCTCTATCTCACTTGTCTCTTTAACTCTTCCATGAATTCTTGTTGAATATTAGTCCAATTTACATTTTTCTTTGAGGATTTTTTGTAGCTGTTTTCACATCTTTGTCTTTTCTGGGATCGTGTCTTGGTCTTCCCTGCCATCACAGTATCTTTATATGGTCAAGTTTTTTTGTTTGTTGTTTTGCTCATTTTCCAGCCTATTTCTTGATTTCGAACTTTTTTTTAAAGTTGGACTCTGCTCACCTGTGGGTACGGAGGTACTATCCCAAGCTTCAGGGTTTTTTGTGCTGTTTTTTTCAAAGCTATTTCTGGGGGTCTGCATGTTTTTGTTGTTTCCAAGGTGGTGTTATTCTGAGAGAGGTATGGCCCTACTCTCCTGGTCGGCACTTTGGTCTTTACACAGTAAGGGCCCCTGATTCCCTGCAACAACAAGTGTTATCACTCATCTTTGCTTTGGAAGTATTTCCAGGGCCCCTGCTCCCCTGTGACTGAGCCCTCAGTGCTTATCTCCTCCCTGGAACTCTGACCCAGAATTTCATATGGCCAAAAAGTTGTCAATCAATATCAGCTCCACCCAGTGCCTGAATCCTTACTGCCACTCTGCTGAGAACTCCCAAGGCTGCTGCTGCTGCTATGGCTGCTGTTGGTGCCACCGTATGTGAGGGCCACAGACAAGCTACCATTCTGGTATCACAAATTTCTCCTGCCAACCTCCTAAGTTGTCTGAGGCCAGAAAAAATATCTCACCCTGACCTTTTGTTGGCTCTGCCACTCCAAAATTTGATTTAAGGCATTATTTTAAAAGTTGTTTAGATGGGAATATTGAGAGTCCCACTGGTCTGCCTCCAATCTTCCATCTTGGCTCGAGTGTGATTATTTTCATGGTATTCATTTTGTAAATACTTAATACGAGTACTACCATATGAGATGATCAAGCATCTCATATCTCTCATTCCTTACATGAACCTTTTCTATGTGTATTTGGTCATGTTGAGCTATTTTTCCTGATTTTATCTACATAAGTGCCAATTCTATGTCCTCAGATAGTATGTTGGAGACTGAGTCATTATCATAAGATGTAGAAATGGCCCTTATACTGCATATACTTATTACTTATTGATTTCAAGTGCAAACACAGGAATAAGTGCTGATGAGAAAAGTAAATTGGAAATTTTCATGAGTAATAGGGTAAAAGAGGTAAAAGACATATATATCATTAATATTATTTTTGAGAAAAGAATCAGAAAATGCTGGCTATGGCAATATCTAAATACTATCACAAAATGAAACTGGTTACATTTTAACAAAAAGAAATTACTTATTACTAATATGGGAATCATTTATGAATTATCTCTCTGTACCATTTGACCAGCGAATTGTAGGAACAAAAACTAAAATTAATACAAATCTAGAAAAAGTTATCAAATAGGTAAAATATATTTCATTCAATTAAAATATCTCAATCTTGACCCATTCAAGCAAAATATTAATCATGAAAAATGGGGCATAAAAGAAATAGGGGCAGAATAAAAACAACTTGTTAACAATGAGAAATGAGATAGAAACCCAGAATTCAATACTTATATACAGAAACTTAAATGATGTAACCCAATTGTCATTTCAGGGAGGCCAAAAGAGATTAACATATTCCTTACTCAGAAAACACTTGACTTACTTGCCAAGTCAAGACATGTGGTAACCAAGGACAAAAGCTTAGAATACATATTTATTTGTTAAATCTTCAACAGAAGGATGGTCAATGGTTATGAACAATATCACCAGATAAAGCAGGAATAGTAAGAACAAGATTAAAGAAAAAGTGATGAGAGATGCAACTAGGCAAAATTATCTCGAAGGAATTTAAGGATATGAAAGGAGATAAACAACTGATAGAGTAAAAATGGTAAAATATCTGCAAAAAATAATTAACATTTTTTTCCTCCAACAAAATCAGTAAAACTACCACAAAACTCAACACTGAAGTCCAAAACATGCTTATAGCAGAGATTTAAATGGTCTCAAGGAAAACAAAGAGCTGGCTTAAACAAAATGTTGCATACTAGAGATGTAGAAGCAACGAAATTATCAATGTTGAGGTATCAATTCATAAGACATCTGAATCACAGAATCAAAGAATGATAGAATTTAAAAGTTAAGAGCATACTTATATGACGAAATCTACCATATTGAAATATAGTTTCAATATTAAGCCAACAAGGCCTATTCAATGCTTTGTCAACTTTCACCTTCCGTTCTGCCTCAGTGGCCATCTAATCTAACCCATACATAAAAGAAATCCCAATTACAACATATAAGACAAGTGATCCCTCTGCTTGAAGATCTTCAAAAAGAGAGAGCTAACCACTTCTCAAGGAAGTTCATTGCCTCTACTTATTAGGAATTTTTTTCCTGATATGAAACATAAATTGTCCTCTGTAATTTCCACCCATTACTCTATTTTCTAGAGCCAAAGAGGAAAAAATGCAATCCATTCCTCACGTGACTGTTTCAAATACTTGATGATATCTATCGTATCTCCCTGACTCTCTTCTTATCAAGGCCTTTTGCCATCCTGGATGTTCTGCTCAGGGTACTCTCCAAATTGTCAAAGCTCTTACTAAACTATGGCATTCAGAACTAGACCTTCTTCATTTCTGCCTCCAAGTTTCCCTGGCCTTCAAGTCTCAGCTAAAGCCCAACTTTTGCTAATGCCTTCCCCAGTCTTAATCTTAGAGCCTTTCCTCTGAGACTTCCCCAAGTTTATCCTGTATATATGTTTTTTAGACATTGTTGTTTGCAGGTTGTCTCCCCCCTTTAGATTGTGAACTTCTCATTTCTCTTCCCAATTTTTCCTCTACTTCTCTAACTTGCTTTTCCAAATCCTTTTTGAGTTCTTCTATGGCCTGGGGCCAGTTCATGTTTTTCTTGGAGGCTTTGGTTGTAGGCTCCATGACTTTGTTGTCTTCTTTAGGCTGTATGTTTTGGTCTTCTTTGTCACCAAAGAAAGAATCCAAAGTCTGAGACTGAATCTGGGCGCGTTTTCGCTGCCTGGCCATATTCCCAACCAACTAACTTGACCTTTGAGTTTTTCAGTGGGGTATGACTGCTTGTAGACTAACGAGTTCTATGTTCCACGTTTGGGGGGGAGGTGCCAGCTCTGCCACACCGGCACTGCTCCTTCCCCAAGGACCCCCAACCCGAACTGGACTCAGATCTTTGGCAGGCTGTGCACCCCTGCTCTGATCTGCCACTTAATTCCTCCCACCAGGTGGGCCTGGGGCCAGAAGCAGCAGCAACTGTAGCTGCCCCACCTCCGCTGCCCCCGGGGCTGGAAGCCAAATCACGAACTCCTTCCGCTCCTGCAGCTTTTCCCACTAACCTTCTCCGCAGTCTTTGGTGTTTGTGGGTTGAGGAGTCTGGTAACTGCCGCAGCTCACTGATTCAGGGCGCTAGGGGCCCCATCCGCCCGACTCCAAGTTTGGTTGTTCCACGCCGCTCAGGCTGGGTTCTGCTCCACTCCATTCCCAGCTCCCAGCTCCGTGTGGAATAGACCTCACCCAGAGACCATCCAGGCTGTCCTGGGCTGGAGCCCTGCTTCCCTCTGCTGTTTTGTGGGTTCTGCAGTTCTAGAATTGGTTCAGAGCCATTTTTTATAGGTTTTTGGAGGGACTCGGTAAGGAGCTCACACTAGTCCCTGCTTACCAGCCGCCATCTTGGCTCCGCCACCAGATTGTGAATTTCTTGAAAGTGGAGACTGGGGTCTTTTTGTTTGTTTTGCCTTTCTGTGTATCCCCAATGCTTAGTAGAGTGCCTGACCCACAGCAGGCACTTAACTCTAATTTAAGTGCTAGTGACTGACTTGTTGACAGTGCTCCAAATGCAGTCTGATAAAAAACAAAGTACAGTGGGCTACCCCTCCTTATTTTTGGAAACTACATCTCTTTTAATGTGACCCAAGAAAGCATTATGTTTTGTTTTTGTTTGCCACATCACACTGCTGACTCCTATCAATTTTGCAACCCACTTAAACCCCCAGATCATTTTCAGAACTCCTGTCAAATCCTGTCCCCGTCTTTCACTTGTTATGTTTGTGTTCCATACACAAATGTGAAACTTTATATTTATCCCTATTAAATTTCATCTCATTAGATTGAATCTAAAGTTTTATCCTGCCATTATCCTTTCGGATGCTGTCCATCATGCAATATATTACGTAACTCTCCTAGTTTTGTGTCATCTGTAAATATGATTACAATTCAATCTGTCCTTATCCAAGCCATTGATATAAAATGTTAAACAGTACAGTATCACAGATCCCTGGAGAACTTTACTCAAGTCTTCTTGCCATATTGACATTGAAGCATCAAAAAGAATTCTTAGAATCTGGCCATCCTACCACTTCTGACCACTTCTTTTTATTATCCACAAATCCATGTCTCTTCATCTTCTCCATAAAAATGGTATGAAATACATTATCAAAATTTTTGCAAAAATCTAGGCAAACTATTACAACAGCATTGCCCTCATCTGCTAGTTTAGTAGTGTATGCCAAATAAGAAAATGGGGTTAATCTAATTTGACCTATCCTTGATGAAACCATGTTGGCTCTTTGTAATAATTAATTACCTTTCCAGATAATCAGTAGCCATCTCTTTAATGAATCATTCTAAAAATTTCACAAGAATGGAAGTCATGCTCCCTAGCCTATCCTATATTTGCAGACTCTGTTCGCTACCCTTTTCATGAAATGTAGACAAAAATCTTCCTTTCTCTAATCTTGTGGTATCTCTTTTATTTTTAATAATTTTTCAAATATCATTGATAGTGGCTCAGGAATCTCATCTGCCAGTTTTGAAACTCAAATGGGTAAGGTGACATTAATTCATAGAGGACAGCTAGGTACTCACTTAATTCTTTTTTTTAATTTATCTTGACTTCAATAGGAATTTTTATTCTGTCATTTCCAATACAAAAGTCATTCTTCTTGGCAGAGAAAACAGAAACAAAGTTAAAATTACGCAACTCTGTTCTCTCTCTTTTCAGCTATCATCATCCCATCCACCCCCGACAAAACGGCCTATCTCATCTTTGATCCTATTTTCTCCCATTATAACTTTAATATTTTTTGTTTTCCTTACCTTCTATTATGAGCCTCAGTTCATTCTGAGCTTTAGCATTACTGATGCCTTTTTCCAAAATCATGTCATGCCAGTCTGTGTTCTTTCTCTGTTATGTGAAGTTGCTTCCATCTTCTGCATATCCCTTACTTAAAGCTAAGTTGGTCAATGATTTCTGTGTTCTTACACAACCATTTATTCAATCAAATACCATTTTCCATTATCACTGGTAGCATTTTCAGTAATATCTTCAAATTTTCATCTAAAGTATCTACCATTCTTCCTTTTATTACTTCCCCTAAAACATGTTAGACTATGACATCCTACTTACCTTTCTTCTCAAATATTTAAAATCTGCCTTCCCAAAATCTAGGCTACATGCCCAACTATGCCCTGAATTGCTCTCTATCACAAATTCTAGCAGGGAGTGATACTATTGCCTACTATGTCCCCATCATTCTTATCCCTTGCAACTGGTTTCTCCTTTTTAGTAAGTAAGTTTCACAATAGAATTCCCTGCTGTTGGTTCCTCCACCTTTTTAAATATGAAATTATCACCAAGGCAAGTCAATTGTTAGCTATTCTGATTTGGGGAAGGAGAGAGAAAAAAGAATGTAAAGGAGAGAGAGAAAGAGAGAGAGAGGGAGAGAGAGAAAAAGAGAGAGACAGAGAGAGACATAGAGTTAGACAGAAAGATACAGAGAGAGACAGAGAGAGAGAGTAGATGTCTTAATAATTGAATAATTTAAGCCCCTACAATCTACATCACTACTATATCATACCTTTATGCAAGTCTTGTGATCTATTTCCCAAACTCCTCATCTATTTCTTCTTATTAGCCAGGCAGTATATAGTATACTCTAATGACAAAACCAGTACTTTTTCTCCTTCCATTGTTAGCTTTAACTGAATACTTTGCAATGTTTTCCCCTTCTGGTGCCTAGATTTCCTCACACAAGAATACTTTATTTTTAAAATAAGTTTTTATTGATCTTTTTTTGTTTTGCACCAGAATCTCCCCCAGGATACTTCTCCCTCCCTTTTCAGTTTTATGGAATGCAAATTATTTATTTTATCTTTCGTAATTGCCTGTATCCCTTGCTTGATTAAGAAGACATCTCTTGTGCTCATTTCGGCAGCACATGTCCTAAAATTGGAACAATATAGAGAAGATTAGCATGGCCCCCACGCAAGGAGGAAACACAAATTTCTGAAGCGTTCCATATTTTTCCAAGTTCTAGTAACAACTTTAACTTCAAAAATGACACTTTCCAAAGAATTTTAAATTTCCCTGCCAGTTTTTAACTTCTATCATCTACTACAAGCTCAATTACAATTCAGCACTATCATTCAGGGTAACTTTTTGAAATAATTGGTGGATTGGTTCTATTCTTTGTACAGTGGATGGTTTTTGCATTGTTGGAATAGACTAGATAATGTGCTGTGTTCTCATACACATTACCAGTAATGATTCAGAAAAAAGTAGAGAATCTTTTGCCAAGTGTTCAGGAATGTAAGTTTAAAAAACTGTACCTGATTAAGATTCAACTATTTATACAGATTTACACTACAGTTTAATAAAAATATATTGTATAATATTTAATAAAATTAAATACATAAAATAAACTTTTCAACGGTAAAAAAAAAGACATCTCTTATTTATAGCTGTGAAAGGTACGATATACTTATCTTCTAGTCAGTCAGTAAGAATTTGTTAACTGCCTGCTATGTGCCAGCTATGATTTATAATATTATGATCATGTATTCATTTAGACTGTATTGGGGAATATGGTGTAAGGTATTGGACTCAGCCTAATTTCTGCCAGATTTCATTCTAGTTTTCTCAACAGTTTTTTTTAAAATAAAATAGATAATTTTTCCTAAGTATTTTATATTTTCAAGTTTGTCAAATGTTACGAGCTTCCGAAGCCTCGTAACTATGCTTGGGGTTCCCCCCAAGCCCCAGGCCTCTGCCTAAGCAAAGGGCCTGATCTCGCGGACAATGTACGGGGCGGAAGCTGAAAAGATGGTGAATGACTCCGTTTATTATTTCAGCAAGCAGCACATTTATACCTTTAGTGACGTAGGTACATTCTTTGGTTACGTGAGTGAAAGACAGGTAAAGCTAATACACCTGGGTCCTAGGACTGCCCCAACTCCGCCTACTCTCCTCCTCTTCTCTTCCTGCACTACCCGAAGCTCCCTGCAGGCAGGCAGTCCAGGTAAAGAACCGGAAGTTCCACACGCTCTGCCAGAGAGCCGGAAGTTCCACGTGGTCAGGCAGGTCCGGGCACAGGCAAAGACCTGGAATTGCCAGGGAGGCAACAAAGGCGAGACCCCTCCTCCTGGCTCCACTCACATCCCAAAGCCCTGAGTTTACCTCAGCAGGCCCCTGGGCCTGGAGGTCCGAGGAGGACAGGGCTTGGCTCCAACTCGGCCCGTAACAGTCAAACACCGGATTATTTAGTTCCATTTTTTTCCATTTCTACCTTGTCGAATTGTTGTATTAACCTACCTCATTATTTTTAGCCTTGCCATATGGTTTCCATAACTTTTGTTTTACAATAAAATTCAAGGTCTGGAAGTGCCATTCCCCTTTCATTCCTACTTCCTTTCATTATTTTCCTTGATATTCAGATCTTTTATTTTTCCAAGTGAATTTTGTTATTATTTTATAAAGTTCTACAAAATGTCTCTTTCATAAATTGATTGTTATAGCATTAAAATGCAAATTAAGTCTGGTAGTATTGTCACAGCCCAAGCACTAAATATCCCTCCAGATAATTAATCTTCCTTAGGGACCACTTTGTAATTAAATCTGTATGGGACAGAATTTTCAAATAATAGAAGAGGCATCTTTAGGAGAAGCAAAGTGAATTCATTTTACAAACCTTGCAAGATTTGGGCACACCTCCACGATGGAGGAGGCAAGGTAAAAGGGAACGCTGCCTTAATTTATACTCTCCATGAAGATTCCTGCCCACCTCTATTCCTTCTCACCATTGGCTGGAAGGTGGTCTTACAGTCTAGGTGTGAAAACTAGAGAGAGGACCAAGGTTGATCCAGTCTGTTCAGGTTTTCCCTATCAGAACTCAACTATCCGGTGGGGTCTGAAAGTCTAGGAGAAGAAATAGGGGCAGGGAAGGGGGGAAGGAGAGATCTTCCTGGAGCAGAGAACAAATAGCTCACTGGTAGTCCATTAGATAATCCTATATGGTGCTAAACATCTGAGAGAGGGGGAAGGGCACGCCCACAGCTCCAGGCCCTGACCTTCCAGTGTCACCCAAGGCCAAATCCCAAGCCTCTCCTACTCCCTCAGACATTCCCTATTTCAGAACTATGAGAAGAATGTAACCCCTGTATTTTACCCTGTGAAGTATTCACAATTATCCATCCCATTCAAATCTATACAAGTATTTTATGTGCTTTTGTAGATTGATCCCCAAATATTTTGTGCATTTTTAAAATTATTTATAATGAGATTTTCCTTTCTGTTACTGCCTCTTGGATTATTTTATTATGATAGAGAAATGCCACTGAATTTTGAGGATTTTTTTTTAGTCTGCAACATGAATGAAGCCATTAATTAATTCATATCATTTCTGATTTCTAAGATTTTCCAAATAAATTACCACACCAGCAGCAATTAAGGATAGTTTTATCTCTTCTTTATCTTTACACTTTTAATTTTTCTCTTGTCTTTTTTGCTATTGTTAGTGTTTCCAGAACTATATCAATAATAGTGGGAGTCTTTGCTTTATCCTACTTTTATTAGAAAATGAGTTTATACTCATTTCATGCTATCCTCACTTTCGGTTTTAAATAGATATTTTAATATTTTTTAAAAAGGTCACTCTCTGCCTATTCTAGATATATGTATGTATGTATTATGTATGTACATATAAATACATAAATGTTTGTTGCATTTTATCAAAGGCTTTTTCTACATTTTTTGAGAAAATTGCATTGGTTTTTGATTTTTTTTTGTTTTTCTTATGACCCATTCAGTTGCTTCCTCTTCAGGAAGACCCACAAATCCATTTTAAGTTCTAAATATACAGCCATTCTTTTCCTTCTCTTCCTCTTCTGTGTAACACTCTTTCACTCTCCAACAACCTCATACATATCCAATCTGCCATGTTACCTCTCAGATCCCTCTTTTCTCATAGAAACCCCTGGTAATACTCATTTTCCCTAACAATTTGGAGTCTCTTTAACATCTCCTCCTCCTACTCCTAAGAGGGATGTAATTCTACGCTTTGGAAAACAGATAGTAATCATTTGGTTGAGGTACACATATTCGATGTATGTCATTCCACAATAAGAACATTTATATAGTGATTACAATGTGTCAGGCACTGTGCTAAATGCTTTACAAATATCATGTCATTGGATCCTCACAACCCTGAGAGATAGGTGCTGTTCTTATCCTCATATTACAGATGAGGAAACTGAGGTAAATGGAAGTTAAGTGATTTACCCAGGATCACACAGCTAGTAAGCATCTGAGGCTGAATTTGAACTCAGGGCTTCCTGACTCCAGGACCAACACTCTATGCACAGTACCACCTAGATTTCTTTTTTTTTTTTTTGAAAGTTTTCTCAAATGGTCTTTCTCTTTTGGACATGCAGCGTATTGCATTCCAGACACACACATGCCAGTCATCTCACAAGCTAACAATTAAATCTGAGCTTTAAAAACAAGGAGTTCAAGCACATACACGCACACACACACACACACACACACACACACACACACACACACACACCAACCAAGAGACTGGTCAGACAGCATGGAAAGTTTATAACAAATTATGTTGTATTTTGTGGCAGACAGCATCCTTATTCTTCTAAGAAGTCTAGCAACAATTCAATTTGTATAATGTATTTGTAAAAGGCTATCATCTTCAACTATATTATTCACACCAGGACACAAAAGCCAGGATAAAATGAGCACAGTGTTCTGACCTACCTACACATGGATAACCATTAAACATTAGTTGCTTGGTGCTAGTCTAACAGGAGGCCTTTAAAAAGTGTAGTGCTCAAAGAGCAAAGCAAATCAATTCCCTTTTAAATACTCACAAGGCAATAGAAAACTTAGCATATATGTTAATAAAATCATGTGCAAAGAATTATCAAGGTGACTGTCTAATAAAACCATTTAAAATGTCTTGAAGTGATTTTCCCCCCATAAACATCTTTGGGCCTGTATATAGTAGCATAAATATTAACACAATTTAGATTCATTCTAGAAATAGTTTGACTTCAGACCAAACTTATATTTACAAAACAACTACCGTCATCTGCAACAGTAGCTAACAAAGGCAAAGACTCAGTCCAGCTGGAGTGGACCAGGCTGTTGGCTACTTTTGCCATTTGGCTTCTTAAAAAGGAAAACCAAAGATGAAGCTTTTTTTCTTTAAAAAAAAACATAAAAATTGACACTAAGTGTAAACGTTTGTAGCTACAGGCACTAGATATCAGGTACCTTTCCTTGTATATGATTAACATCACATTACATTCTAAGTGAAGTCATTCTGGACTTTATGATCATGCTAGAGTGGCTGCATTGGAAAATGTCAAAAAGAAGCAAAATCACACACTCAAGAAAAAGCACTAGAAGTAATTAGAAAATAAAATAATAGCTAATACAACTGACAACTGGATTCAATTTGCCCTTTGTGTATAGCTTGTATTGTTGCCGAGTATCTGATATCTGAAATCTGTAATTCTTATTTTACTATTCATAACCCTAGAGGTGAGTAACTATTACATATCCTTTTACAAAACTAAAAGCATATGCTGGGTCCTCCATCTACCTTTCAGCCTGTAACCTCCTTTAAAGTCCCAATACCCAAAAGACAACTTCTATAGCAACTGGATTGTGAAATGGAGAAGTTTGGAAGGCGATATTGCTTCTTGACATAGAGTAGCCTAGCTTGGCCTCATTGTCGATGAAGGACATGAGCCTTTGTAGGTCTTGAATTCCCCTTGGCCCTTCTTGACCGCTTGAATTAATAGAGCTTTGAAGTTTTCCAAATGGCAAAGAGATGCAATCTTCTCATCAGTATCTGCCATTGGATGCTCTATAAAAGTGGCATAAGGCAGATTTGTGGACCAGGGATTCCATTGGAGGAAACTCTAACTCTCCGTAAGAAATGGTATCAGTTGCATTTAACGCTATTTTAACTACCTGCTGGCATTGTGGATTAATGAAGTCATATTTACAGATGAGCAGAAATTGGCCTGCGAGGAGAACCAGCCACTCCTTTTCCTTGTTCCAATGGTCAGCCTCCATCAGCAGCCACATGCCCTGCACCTCTCCATCCTCGGTGGGCAGCACCACTAAACAGATCTCCCCTACAGCCTGTTCCACCGTCCCAGGCCGGGGTCGTGCACACTGAGCGGCCACAGCATTTGGCACACTGGGATCCTGCCTCCGGCCCCGTGCCCTTCACCGTCACGCCCACGCCACCGTAGGTCTGGATCAGCATCGTGGAGCTCGTGCCCGCTGAGTCCACCGAATCCCGCAGCTGCAGCATGGCCGCCTTCACCCACCACCTAGATTTCTAAGCATACTCTTTAAACTATGTGTGAGTTTTTGCATTTCAAGCCCATATCCTAGTTAACATTTTATAGCTTTTTAATCACCTCTTAATAATTTAAAAATGCCACTCAGCTTCCTTTCCTTAACCTTAACAAAAGAACAGCCACTCTCAGCTTCCCTTTAGCCTTGCAACAACGTCTTATCCATTTCACCAATCTCCTCACCCACCAATTCATTCTATTCATTTCCTTTCCCCCTCTAATTGTTTCAGCTAACTTTTCTTACCTACCTTGCCCTGCCTTTCCAAATATCTTCTTTTTATTCATCTTGTGTCTGTTTCTTCATATTGTGCTCCATATTACCTTGTCTTTTATATCCTTAATTATTCTTGATCTTGATTCTTTTTCACCCAGAAGTAGAATTTCAAACAGTATCATGTCCTAGAGATTGTTCTTCATATTTTTTCTTAATTTTTCCAAATTTTGCTAAATTTCTTCACCCTAAATTCAACCCCTGAGATGCTTCACTTGTCTAAACTTCTCCCAGTCACATATATGATTTCTTTCTCCTCATTCAGCTCAAATAATTTTCTTTTCTTCTACTCTTCCAACAACTTTCTCCCACAGAAGTCAACAGTAAAAAGGCCGAGATACCAAAACTATGGAAAAAAATGTTTGACCTTACTAATGCTTAAAAAAAAGTGACTGACAAAGCCTATATGTCTAATTTGTTTTCATCTAAATAAAATTGCTATAATAATCATCTGGGACCGTGGAACAGGCTGTAGAGGAGTTCCGTTTAGTGGTCCTGCCCACTGTGGATGGAGAGGTACAGGGCACGGGGCTGCTGATGAAGGTTGACCATTGGAACAAGGAAAAGGTATAAGGAAAGTAAGTGGTATATTTCAACCAAAATTTACATTCCTTTGGGCGGGGTACCCACAGGTAGGGGTCTCATATGTGAATAAAGGGAGAGGAAATAGGAAAGAAAAAGAAAGGAGAGGAGAGAAGGGGGTGGGAGGGAAGAGGAGGGGAGAGAAGAAAGAAAAGGAAAGAAGGAGAGAGGGAGGAGCTGCATTGCCCAAATGGAACTGGCTAGTTGAGTCCCCAGTGGGGCAGCCCTTACTATTCATGAGTTGTTGTTTGTCCTTCATTGTCAAAGAGGAACATGACATCAGGAAGGTGATTTTAATTATTTTGGAAGTGGGGACATCTTTATCATTTACTACTACATAGCATCATTGCTTTTAAAATGGGTTTTTGTTTGCAGGAAAAGCTCAGAGTCATTGAAAGTGTTACAGCATATTTCCAAAGACATACAAACTGCTCTTCCACCTAAACAATTTCCTCCTAATTCACTATTTGTCCACAATGTCAATATACCATATATGTACCAAAGGACTAACTGGGATGTCCAACCAACTGCACATACTAATCACTGCAGTGAAGGTCCAGTTCGTATTGAGTGATATATAACTCCACATTCATTCAGCAGCTCCCGAGTTGGAGTGAAGGCAGTGGATGATGCAGGTTATTCAGAGCTGGAGTTTGGTAGAGGGAGATAGTCAATAGGATAAAGAGGCAAAAGATTTGAGAGAAGAGGTCAGTATGAAGTGGAATTGGTTCACCAAGGTGTCAAAATGGGGAAAGGAAGAGTGTAACAGTACAACAGTGAAAACCTTGGGAAAATATTGATTGGTAGTGATATGGGAGGTTTACAGAGAAGACAAATGACAGAGTTTGAAGGTGCAGGGAAAGGAACAGGTGGAATGACAACATATTATGATCAGATAAAGTAATTTTAGCATTCATAAATATAATTGTGGAAACTTCTGGATTAGGGCAAGATTAAGAGCATGACCACCTCTGTGTATAATTGTGGTGCAGTGGAGGAATAGATCAAGGCAAATGGGTAAATTGGGGAGCTGGGATATTAGGGTGTTTGGAGAGTATCAACATATATGTTTTAAGTCCCTGTCATGGCAAGTAAAGCAAGACTTTTTGTTGTCTTGTTCTGGAGTGCTTCTCAGCACTAAGGCAATCAAGTGCCTTTGATTGAGTCTTGCCTTTGTTTGTAGGAAGGCCCATACCCTTTTGCTAATTAGGTCACAAGAGGTGTGAAGCCCTCAAGAGATGTGAAACCGTATGACCCTGATGAAGTGTATACATACTCTGAGGTTAGCATTTTGTTTGGGGCTCACTCACTGGAAGAGTCCTGAGATTTGACCGGACAAAACTCTAGGTAGCCATTAAGGAGCCCCCCACCTTTGAAAAACCCAGATGTTGGTGCTTCTTTCTCTGGTAACTATGTATGTAATGTCTTGGACAGATAGCTAGAAGCCTGTTTGCTGATTTGTGTTATCTTGCTCTGTTTTTATAATTTCTTGTAATTTCTGTTTCTGTTTTCTCTGAAGTTCAGGGTGCTGACTTTTTCCCCTGAAATAAGTGAATGATATATGTATGTTTAACTAAAATGAGATTATAAACCCCTTAAAGTTGCTTTCCTTAAAATCAGATCAAAGAACCCATGCTAGCAGCCCTCCTGTATGCTGGTGTTATTGGTCTTACACAGCCACAGTAGTGGCAAGTAGTATTGTTGTTACAGTCTTTTCATAGGAGTTTAGTTGTTAGAGAGGAGAAATATCTGTGAGAAAGGAATTGAACCATTAAGAAAGAAAGCAGAATGTCTTGAAGATCTATGGACAACAATTACCAGAATCTTAATTGTCTACTAACTATAGATTGAATGAAACTCAGAGGAGTGGTCACTGAATAATGGAGATAGAGGGAAGCCTGGAAATATCTATGAGGAACAAGGAGTTATCTTACTCCTCCACCACAACCAGGGATTTGGGGGAGGGGGTATGAATAAAAGTACAACAGTGCTGGAAAAGATATCCAAGGAAGTTTTGTCATCATGAGGAAACCAGGTCTAAAGATTGAGAAAGAAAAAGTTTGAATATGATATTGAGTTTGTTATGTAGGAAGCAGATATTGCAAAGAGCACCTTGAACCTGATTGCAGGGGGTAGGGGGACGAGAATTGTTTCACAGTGACTCCTCTTCTGCCAGAGAGTTTCCTCATATTGAATGTGTAACAGTCTCTATAACACTGGGAACTTAAGATCAAATTTGTTTCAAAGAAGAATTGCTCCATCTGAAGTGAGTTCAGCTTTTATTTATTTGGTTGGTTGATTTTTATGCCTCTGCTTTAGAAAGAATTAGCCATTTTTTGCCAGCCAGAAAAGTACAACATATTGGTCCTGTTTCCCTTTATTCCAGAGGTGGAAAACATTATCTGAACATTTCATTTTTCTTCTCATCAGGTTGGAAGAAACAGAATCAAAAGAAAGAAAGGGAGAGTCAAAGTGCAGCACCAAGTGTGACAAAAACATTGGATTACAAATCACGAGATCTAAGTTTAACTATTGGCACTGGCACTGTCACTCTCTGTATGACTCACGGAATCACAGAATATCAATGACATAAAGGCCCACAAAGGTCATTTAGTCTAACTCCCCTTATTTTACAGTTGAGGAAACTGAGGCTGTGAGAGATTAAATACTTTTGCACAGTGGCAGAGTTGAACCAAGGTCCTCCAATTTCCAGTCTAGTTCCCTTTGCCTTGCATGCATAACATATGCCTGAATACGTCACTCAGTATCTGAGGATCTCCTTTTCCTTATCTAGAAAATGATGAGATGGTCTCTATGTTACCTTCTAGCTCTAAAATTCTATGAATCTGTTAATAACAGCATTACAAACATTAGAATATTTCCTTTGGCAACATGGCATTGAGCAAAGTGGACAATTTGAATCATAGAATCCTAAAGTTCTATGGGACCTCAGTGGTCATCTTTTCCATCCTTCAACAATGTACTATTTAAGCTGAATCTTGGTTTATAATAACTAACATGTTAGAATGAATATACGTGTGCCAAATGTGTTAAGTTAGGTCACCCGCATAGTGATATAACCCAAGAAGCTTTGGGGAGTGTGGCCAAAAAAATGGACATGGCTTAGTGGAATAGAGAAAACATCAAAAAGAATAACATGGTAATACTACAGGAAAAGTTTTCATTTGACACAGAATATTGATTACCTGGATGACCCACATTTGTTTCTTGCTAATGTATTCAATGTACCAGAGAAAAGATGACAGATCTGTAGTCATTAGGTAGAAATTGGCAGCACATTCATCTCTGTTTCTGTTTATTTCAGTGCACTGGCATTTCCCTGAATTATGATGTGTCATTACATGTGTACACAAATGTTAAACTACTTATTGCTACAATTGATCATTGACTATAGAGGGAGCTGAAGGATGGCAACTCTAAAGCTTTCAATTAGAGGAACAAGTTTGGTGTTTAGATCGTGCAATTAACTTGACAGGTACTTTAAAGTTTTAAAAGCCCTTCATATTTCATTAATGGTGTTATTCTTGTGGATATAATGTAACTGAAACTGGTAGATCAAGATTCCTAGTTAATGGAGTTTTCTCAATCCCATAAACATACCTAAATGTTGCAGTGCAACATCTGTGTCCCTGTATAACTGTTTTTTGATATAGTAGATGGTGGAGGATGAACAGCCAGTACAGATGGTACATCACACACACACACACACACACACACACACACACACACACACACACACATGCATCTCAAAGTTAAAAGAGCTTCCATTGTCAGGATGTATGCTTTATGAACCTTCTCTGGTAAACTGGAAAGACAGATTTTCCTAGTCCAATGGTGAGAGAGAACAGGGGATGAAGAAGAGGAGGGAAAAGGATAGAAAAGGATTGTAATAATGAAAGTTTGAAAAGATAGGAAATAGATACGAGAAGAAAGAAAAGAGGCTATGAAAGAAGAAAGCTCAAAGAAAAAGATGAAAAGAAACAGAATGCAGGAGAGAAGGTGAAGAAAAGAAAGAAAAGAGGAATAGAAAGACAAAAGGAGTAAGAGAATAAAACATAAGGTGATGAGTTAAAGCAATCTAGAATAGAAAGGCTAGAGAAAGATAAGAGGCTGGGAAAGAAAAAAAAGGATCTAGACAGAGAAAACCCAAAGAGGATAAAGAGTGTAGAAGAAAAGTGTTATGTTGAAAAGGAAGCCCAAAGATGAGGGGAACTATATTATGACCAAATCAAAACAGAGGCTTTTTATTTTATATATTTTTCCCTTGAGATGAGGAATGGAAGGAAGATTAAAAAAAGGTAAGTAGGTTGAGTTAAACATATCAGTGGCATCAGAGAAAGACTTCATTACTTTAATCTTAAATTCACAAAAATATAGAATCTCAGAATTTGAAAAGGCTTTAAAGGTCATGTAGTCCAACGTAGACCTAAAGTGGAATCCAATCTACAAAATTCCTGACAAGTGGTAATTCGGGATCCATTTGAAGATCTCCAGTAATTGAAGTTCATTACTGCTTAGTAATCCCTGTACTTGCTGTCTCCCCTACTGGAATGTAAGCTCCTTGCATGGAGGCATTGGTCCATTCTCTGTACATACATGCTTAACAACTAGCACAGTGCCTGTCACAAAATAGGTACTTAACAAATATTGGCTGATTGTTTCATTGAGGCTTCTAAATATTAGTGCTGAAAGGGTTTACTACACATATATGTTACATAATCTCAACTGGGCCCTCACTCCTTCAAAGAAATTCTTTTACACCTTCCTAATTCATTCATGACCCCATTTACTGGCTTTTCCAAACTTTTTTAACCAGTCCTCAAACTTCCCACAGTCTTCTTCCATATATCGCCAATGTGATATGAGCTGCTGCTATGAATATGTACATGTATTTTAAGGATCAAATCGCAAGGTGTAATAAGCACTTTTCACTCAAAATTAAACCCGCATAACATTTATTCTGTGCACTAGGACCAGACAAAACATCATTATAGAACTATAGAAAAACAAAGCTCAACAGAGCAACAGAAATATTTACACCAGACCAGGGGTGACAACAATGTTGCTAGCAGCTGTTTTGGGGTTGAAAGACCAACAAGAGCACACAGTAGGGCTGCTAGTACAGGTTCTTTGATCTGCTTTTCTAAGGAAAGCAACTTTAAGGGATTAACAATCTCAGTTTAATTAAACATACATATGTCATTCACTTAGTTCAGGGGGGAAAGATCAGCCTCCTGAACTTCAGGGCAAACACAAACAGAAATTACAAGCATACATTATAAACAGAGAAAATAACACAAACCAGTCTATCCATAGCAGTACATAGTTGCCAGAAAAGCACCAACATCTGAGTTATCAAAGCCGGGGGAGTGTTTCAACAGCTTGCCTAGAGTCTTATCACTCTTTCAATGAGTGTACCCCCAAAACTTAAAAGCTAACCTTCCAACATGTATACTCTGCTGAGAGCCCTGAGGGCTGGTGCCAACTATTTAGGGTGTGGGAAATCACTAACACCAGGGTGTGGGAAAGCTCTCCAATCATTAGTACCAAATCATATACATATTAATGACTCCAGATGGTCTTAGTGGTGAGAAATACTCCGACACAAAAAAGATCCCACTTTACCTGCCCCATTCAAAGGAAGACCAGACTCATTAAAGGTGCTTAGCCTTAGCATCCCAAAAGAGAACAACAAAAAATCCTATCCTGATTACCTTTACACTGGAGCAATCTTCATTGTTTTTTACTTCTCTATAGTCTTTGAGACTATTAATCAACCTCTTCTCCTTCTACCTGACTGATCAATACTTCACAGTTTGCTTTGCTGTACCTTCACCGTAAATAACTTTACTAACAATGGGTGGTCCTGAAAGCTCTGCACTGGGCCCTCTTCTCTTCTCCCTCTATAATATTTCACTTGATTATCTCATCAGCTTCTACAGATTAAATTATCATCTCTATGCCAACGATTCCCAGACCTACAGTTATTCCTTCCACATCATAAGGGTTAGCAGGTTAGGGGAAATCTCCATAACATTTTTTGGCCCTCTCTCTGTGCCAGAGAAGAAGTTTGATTTTTTTTTCTTTACAGTACCTTATTGAAAAATTTGGGTTGAGTATTTGGTCACAGGCTCTGTATCATCTACTCACTTTCACATGTTATCTGTGGCTTCTGCAAAGCTCCCCAAAAATTCCCATTTAATTTCTATGCCAACCTGTGATATATATCGAAACTGCAAGGGAAAAATCCATGATGTGGAAGGGATAACTGTATTTTTCCAGCCCAAACCTCTCTCTTGACCTCTATTCTCACATCTCCAAATGCAATTAGATATTTTGAACTGGATTGCCATAGATATCTTAAATTCAACATTTCCAGAACTGAATTCACTATGTTCTCCCTCCAATTCCTGTCTCTTCCTAACTTCCCTATTAGTGTCCAAAGTACCACTGGGACTAAAGGGCTGGGAAGGTGCATGCTTGCATGTCTACGAGTAATAAGCTGCCTGACTTGAGATCCTTTGACCACATGTGTTCCTTTTCTAAACATCCCCATGATCTCCTCACATGTATTTTAGTGAATCAATGATTTCATTAAGGTGGGGACTTACTGCATCAGTACAGATTCTAACCTACAATGCAATCAACTTCCTATTCAATTCTTATATGTGTCCTCTCATGTATACTCCACAAAGCATCTGTTGAATGTGCTGGAGCCACTCTTCTAGGTATTTTAAAATCTTCTTTAAGTACTTAGGATTTCCATTGTTGTCCCTCATTCATATTACATAACTAGTACATCTCTTTTACCAAGCATACATTTTCAAAAAGCTATCTCCTTTGCTACTTTTTATACATAGGTCATCTCTGGAAATATATTGCAGTTAAACATAAAGCAATTGTATACCCTTCCATTTACCTTTGGATCACCTAAAATTTTTATTCTGCAGAGAGTGTAGTGTTCTATGCATCAGAGGTATATAGCATCATCAAAAGTATGTTCTTTCATCATATCAATAGCACCATGATCCCAATGATTTAAGTATTATCTCCACTAGTAGAGATTACAATCCATCCACTGTTTCTTCCCCTGCAAAGTTCTTGTTCATACTTTCCCATAGATCATCCATAGAACTTATAACCAACGTCCTTTGTCTTCTTTAGGCCTCTATTTTTCAAGTACAGTATTCAACCTGTCATCCATCACTCTTGAAATATGAAAAGCCTTTCTCCTTTTCTAAATATATATTCTCTGGATGAAGACAGCTAGAAGGCAGAGTGGGTTAGGCACTAGGCCTTGGAGGCAGGTAGAACTGAGTGCAAATCCAGTCTCTGACACTTACTAGCTTTGTGACCCTGGGCAAATCATTTAACCTCTTTCTGCCTCAGTTTTCTTATCTGTAAAATGGGGATAATAATAGCACCTATTTTCTAGCATTGTTGTAAAAATCAAATGAGAAAATATTTGTAAAGTACCTTCTAAACTTTAAAGCAATGCGGAAATGATAGCTATTATATATCCTCTATACTACTTATTATTCAAAACTTATCTTTGGAATTATGATGAACCATACTCATATATACCATCTATATCTCTATGGTCTTTTGAATTACTAATAGCTTTGATTCTCTGGAGAATGTGTTTTTCTAAAATTCACAAAAGATTTGGTTATGTGCCATCTATGGAAGAAAATTGATATTCAAAATACAATACAAGGTTTCATATCCTTTAAGCATGAAATATTTACAAATTTACTAAATATTTAAAATGTTACCTCAAGGAGGTAATATTTTAAGGGTTTTGGGGTATTTTTAAAAATTTATTAATTAGTTTTTAATTTTTAACATTCACTTCCATGAGATTTTGAGATTTAAATTTTTTCCCCTTCCCTTTTCTACCCCCTCCCCAAGACAGCATGCAATCTTATGTGGGCTCTACTTGTACACATTAGTCAAGATGTAAAGAAGAATTAGAACTAATGGAGAAACCACAAGAAAGAAGAAACAAAACAAAACAACAAAAGAAAAGGAGAGCAAATAGTATGTTTTTTTTTAAAAAAAAAATGTGGATATCATTTTCCATTATGAGTCTTCTGGAGTTGTCTTAGAAACTTTCATTGCTGAGAAAAGCTAAGTCCATCAAAGTCAGTCATCACACAATGTAGCTGTTACTGTGTACAATGTTCTCCTGGTTCTGCTTATTTCACTCAGCTTCAGTTCATATAAGTTTTGCCAGGTTTTTCTGAAGTCTGCCTGCTCATCGCTTCTTATAGCACAATAGTATTCCATTACATTCATATACCACAGTTTGTTCAGCCATTCCCCAGTTGCTGGACATTCCATCAATTTCCAATTCTTTGCCACTACAGAAAGAGCTGCTATAAATATCTTTTTACACGTGGGTCCTTTTCCCATTTTTATAATCTCTTTGGTATACAGATCTAGAAGTGCTGGGTCAAAGGGTATGCACAGTTTTATAGCCCTTTGGGCATAGTTCCAAATTGCTCTCCAAAATGGTTAGATCAGTTCACAGCTCCACCAACAATGCATTAGTGTTCCAATTTCCCCACATCTTCTCCAACATTTGTCATTTTCCTCTTCTGTCATATTAGCCAATCTGATAGGTGTGATGTGGTACCTCAGAGTTGTTTTAATTTGCATTTCTCTAATCAATAGTGATTTATTGCATTTTTTCATGTGACTATACATAGCTTTAATTTTTTCCTCTGAAAACTGCCCCTTCATAACCTTTAACTACTTATTAGTTGGAGAATGACTTGTACTCTGATAAGTTCAACTCAGTTCTCTACATATTTTAGAAATGAGGCCTTTATCATATACACTGGCTGTAAAAAATGGTTCCCAGCTTTCTACTTCCCTTCTGATCTTGGTTGCATTGGCTTTGTGCAAAACCTTTTCAATTTAATGTAATCAAAATCATCCATTTTGCATTTCATAATGTTCTCTGTTTCTTGTTTGGTCAGAAATTCTTCTCTTCTTCATAGATCTGACAGGTAAACTATTCTTTGCTCTCCTCGTTTGCCTACAGTGTCAGCCTTTACATCTAAATCATGTACCCATTTTGACCTTATCTTGGTATATAGTGTAAGGTGTTCATCTATGCCTAGTTTGTGCCATACTTTTTTCCAGTTGTCCCAGCGGTTTTTGTTAAATAGTAAATTCTTATCATAGAAGCTAGAGTCTTCAGATTTATCAAATAGTAGATTATCATAGTTATTGCTGCCCCTTAAGGATGATATGTTATGCTGGGGAAGACGCCAGCCTGGGACCTCCTGATTATGTAAACAAGTATTTTGGGGAATGCTATTGGCTGTGATGATGTATACTGTGTGGGTATTCTGAGAAGTGCTGCAAGATAAACTGAATGATATGTTTCGTTTAAGACTATGTGGCCACCTTTGCAATAAGTTATTAGGTTATTTTGTTGTGAATGTTATGCTTTAGTTCCCTGAACAATGTTTAGTTCTGAATAAATAGGGAGTTCATTTTACTATGCGATTAGATCCTTAAAGCTATTCACAGCAGCCTTCCTCATATATGCTGCCATGACTGGCTTTACACTGGTTAACAACAAAGAGCTCCAAATCACTGGAAATGTGAACTCCTCAAGACATTCATATATTAGACACCTCAGACTCCTGTAATGCACTATGCATGTTCATTGGTGAAGTCTCCCATCAACATGATGCCCTCACTGACCAAGAACTCATAAAATTGTGTATTTTTATCCTACTTCTTCATCCATTACCCACAATAAAAAAATCATTACGTTCACCCAACTAAATCCCCTGGTCTAAGTTTTTTGGATGACTTACAACCTAAATCAACCCCATTCAGTTGAGAAGTCTCCTGGTTGCTAATATGCACCTGCATAATCACCTAGCTAATTCAATATCCCCTATTCCCACATACAGGTTTGGGGGAGGAGACAGAAAGGAAGGAATGAAAACTGGTGGGTAACATTAAATTCACTAACATATATAATCACAAAATAATTCAACCCACTTTCCAGTTCATGCTTTTATGTTCACAAGAGTTGATCCTTTTTATGATACAACTACTCAGTTGACCATCCCCTCTAAATGGTTCTTTAATTATTTAATGAAGTTTGCCTAGTTACTTTGAAATTATTTCTACACATTTCTTTTTTCACATACTAACATGGGATGCATTGAATATGCTTATAGATTGTTCTCATAACGGTTTAAATAAAATGATAAAATGGGCATAAGGTCAAGATAGCTATTGATTTCTCTGTATTGCTTTTTCAGGTATTAATAACATACTAATTTTTTTTTGGAATTTCCTGTACCCCACTCCCAATTTTTCTTTTTTTTTTCTTTTTTATTTAGAATTTTATTTTTATGGTTACATGTAAAAACAACTTTTAACATTTGTTCTTAAAACTTTGATGTCCAAATTCTCTCCCTTTCTCCCTCTCCACCCCACCCCAGAATTGAGAAAGTAAGCAATTCAATATAGGTTATACATATGCAATCATGCAAAACATTTCCATAATAGTCACAGTATGAAAGAAAACACAAACCAAAAAAAACCTCAGGAAAAATAAGGAAAGTAAAAAAGCATGCTTTGATCTGTATTCAGACACTATCAGTTCTTTCTCTGGGGATGGATAGCATTTTTCATCATAAGTCCTTCAGAGTTGTCTTCAATCATTGTATTGCTAAAAATAGTGAAGTCATTCAAAACTGATCATCTTACAATACTGCTGTGTATTTGTACATGGTACATTTCACTTTTTGTCAGCTCATTTAAGTCTTCCCAGGTTTTTCTGAGAGCATCCTGCTCATCATTTCTTATAGCACAATAGCATTCCATCACAATCACATATCACAATTTGTTCAGCCATTCCTTGATTGATGGGCATCCCCTCAATTTCTAATTCTTGGCCCCTAGAATAGAGCTATTATAAATATTTTTTACCCATATGTCCTTTTCTTTTTTGTTGTTTTTTTTTTATCTCTTTCAGGATACAGTCCTAATTGTTGTATTGCTAGGTTAAAGAGTATGTATGATTTTATAGCCCTTTGGGCATAGTTCCAAATTGCTCTACAGAATGGTTGAATCAGTTCACAACTCCACCTACAATGCATTAATGTCTCATTTTCCCCATATCCCTTCCATCATCCATAATTTTCCTTTTTTGTCCTATTAGCCTATCTAATAGGTATAACGCAGACCTCAGAATTGTCTTAATTTGCATTTCTCCAATCAATAGTGGGCTAGAACATTTCTTCATATAGATATAGATAGCTTCAATTACTTCATCTGAAAAAATTAATATCTTTTCATTATTTATCAATTGGGGAATGACTTTTTTGATAAATTTGACTCAGTTCTCTATGTGTTTAATAAATGAGGCCTTTATTAGAGAAACTTGTTTCAAAATTTTTTTCACAGTTACTAATGCTAATTGTATTTCCCTCCATCCTATTCCCTGCCCATTTATTCTATTCTCTCTCTCTTTTCACCCTGTCCCTCCTCACAATTGTTTTGCTTCTGACTACACCCTCTTCTAATCTTCCCTCCTTTCTATCAAACACCCTTCTCTCATCCATTTCCCCACCTACTTTCTTCTATACTCAATTGAGTGTGTATGTTATTCCCACTTTGAGTCAATTCTGATGAGAGTAAGGTTCACTCACTCTCACCTCTCTCCTCTTCCTCTCCACTGTAAAAGCTTTTTCTTGACTCTTTTGTGTGAGATAATTTACCCCATTCTATTTCTCCCTTTCCCTTTTTCCTAGTACATTCCTCTCTCCCCTTAATTTTATTTTTTTAAATTTACAGATATCATCACTTCATATTCAACTCACACCTGTGTACTCTGTCTATATATACTCCTTCTATCTGCCCTAATAATGAGAAAGTTCCTATGAGTTACAAATATCATCTTCCCATGTAGGAATGCAAACAGTTTAACATTATTAAGTCACTTATGATTTCCATTTCTTGGTTACCTTTTCATGCTTCTCTTGAGTCTTGTCTTTAAAAATCAAATTTGCTATTCAGTGCTGGTCTTTTCATCAAGTATGCTTGAAAATCCTCTATTTCATTGAATATCCATTTTTTACCCTGAAGGATTATACTCAGTTTTGCTGGGTAGGTGAGTTTTGGTTGTAATCCTACTTCCTTTGCCTTCCAGAATATAGTACTCGAAGTCCTCCAATCCTTTAATATGCTAAATCTTGTGTTATCCTGACTGTAGATACATGATACTTGAATTGTTTCTTTCTGGCTGCTTGCAATATTTTCTCCTTGACCTGGAAGCATTGGGATTTGGCTATAATATTCCTGGGAGTTTTCATTTTGGGATCTCTTTCAGGAGGTGATTGGTAGATTCTTTCAATTTCTATTTTGTCCTTTGCTTCTAGAATATCAGGGCAGTTTTCCGTGGTAATTTCTTGAAAGGTGATGTCTAGGCTCTTTTTTTGATCATGATTTTCAAGTAGTAAAATAAATTTTAGTTCTCCCTCCTGGATCTCTTTTCCAGGTCAGTTGCTTTTCCAATGAGATATTTTACATTGTCTTCTATTTTTTTATTCATTTGGTTTTGTTTTATTGTTTGTTGATTTCTTATAAAGTCATTAGCTTCCATTTGCTCATTTCTAATTTTTAAGGAATTATTTTATTCATTGAACTTCTGTGCCTTTTTCATTTTGCCAATTCTACTTTTTGAAGAGTTTTTTTCTTTGGTAAATTTTTGTGTCTCTTTTTCTATTTGGCCTATTCTACTTTTTTTTTAAATAAGCTTTTATTGATGTCTTTTGTTTTTATATATCACCATAGTCGCCTTTGGTATCCTTCTTTCTTCCCCTCCCAGAAAGCCATCTCATATAACAAATATAAATTTTTAAAGAGGAAAAAAAATCAGCACAATTATTGACACATTGAAAAAATTTGAAAACATGTGCAATGTGTAACACATGTGACCTCTCACCTCCACAAAGGGGTGAGATGAATCTGTTTTCTCATATTTTTTTCATTTGTCATGCTTGATCTTTTTTTTAAATTTATTTAACATATTTAGTTTTCAGCATTGATTTTCACAAGAGTTTGGATTACAAAGTTTCTCCCCATTTCTACCCTCCCCGCCACTCCAAGATGGCATATATTCTGGTTGCCCTGTTCCCCAGTCAGCGCTACCCTCTGTCACCCCACTCCACTCCCATCCCCTTTTCCCTTCCTTTCTTGTAGGGCAAGATAAATTTTTACGCCCCATTGCCTGTGTATCTTATTTTCTAGTTGCATGCAAAAACATTTGTTTGTTTTTGAACATCTGTTTTTAAAACTTTGATTTCCAAATTCTCTCCCCTCTTTCCTTCCCACCCACCCTCCCTAAGAAGTCAAGCAATTCAACATAGGCCACATGTGTATCATTATGTATAACCCTTCCACAGTACTCATGTTGTGAAAGACTAACTATATTTTGCTCCTTCCCAACCCATCCCCCTTTATTGAATTTTCTCCCTTGATCCTGTCCCCTTTCGAAAGTGTTTGTTTTTGACTACCTCCACCCCCATCTGCCCTCCCCTCCATCACCCCCCCATTTTTTTTATCTTCTTCCCTCTTCTTTCCTGTGGGGTAAGATTCCCAATTGGGTATGTATGGTATTCCCTCCTTAGGCCAAATCTGATGAGAGCAATGTTCACTCATTCCCCCCTCATCCGCCCTCTCCCCTCCTCCCACAGAACTGCTTCCTCTTGCCACCTTTATGGGAGATAATCCATCCCATTCTATCTCTCCCTATCTCCCTCTCTCAGTATGTTCCTCTCTCATCCCTTAATTTGATTTTATTTCTTTTAGATACCTTCCCTTCATCTTCAACTCACCCTGTGTCTGCTCTCCTTCTCTCTCTCTCTCTCTCTCTCTCTCTCTCTCTCTCTCTCTCCCTCTCTATGTGTATATATATATATATATATATATATATATATATATACACATACATACACACATACATACACACATAGATATATACATACATACACATTCACCCATATATATATACATAAACACATATGTATGCATATTCCCTTCAGCTACCCTAATACTGAGGTCTCATGAATCATACACATCATCTTTCCATGTAGGAATGTCAACAAAACAGTTCACCTTTAGTAAGTCCCTTGCAATTTCTTTTTCTTGTTCTTTTTCTTGACTACCTTTTCATGCTTCTCTTGATTCTTGTGTTTGAAAGTCAAATTTTCTATTCAGTTCTGGTCTTTTCACTGAGAAAGCTTGAAAGTCCTCTATTTTATTGAAAGTCCATATTTTGCCTTGGAGCATGATACTCAGTTTTGCTGGGTAGGTGATTCTAGGTTTTAATCCTAGCTCCATTGACCTCCGGAATATCGTATTCCAAGCCCTTCGATCTCTTACTGTAGAGGCTGCCAGATCTTGGGTTATTCTGATTGGGTTTCCACAATACTCAAATTGTCTCTTTAGGCTGTATGTTTTAGTCTTCTTTGTCAGCAAAGAAAGAGTGCAAAGTCTGAGACTGAATCTTGGTGCGTTTTCCCTGCCTGGCCATATTCCCAGCCAACTAACTTGACCTTTGAGTTTTTCAGCGGGGTATGACTGCATGTAGACTAGAGAGTTCTATGTTCCACGTTTGGGGGGGGAGGTGCCAGCTTTGCCACACCAGCAATGCTCCTTACCCAACCCCCAACCCGGACTGGGCTTAGATCTTCAGCAGGCCATGCACTCCTGCTCTGATCCGCCACTTAATTCCTCCCACCAGGTGGGCCTGGAGCCAGAAGTAACAACAGCTGTAGCTGCCCCACCTCCGCTGCCCCCGGGGCTGGAAGCCAAACCGCGAACTCTTTCTACTCCTGCAGCTTTTCCCACTAACCTTCTCCGCAGTCTTTGGTGTTTGTGGGTTAAGGAGTCTGGTGACTGCCGCAGCTCACTGATTCAGGGCACTAGGGTCCCCTCAGCCGGGCTTCTGGTCTGGATGGTCCACACCGCCCATGCTGGACTCTGCTCCACTCCGTTCCCAGCTCCCAGCTCCCAGCTCCCAGCTCTGTGTGGGATAGACCTCACCCAGAGACCATCCAGGCTGTCCTGGGCTGGAGCCCTGCTTCCCTCTGCTGTTTTGTGGGTTCTGCCATTCTAGAATTGGTTCAGAGCCATTTTTTATAGGTTTTTGGAGGGACTCGGTACGGAGCTCATACTAGTTCCTGCTTACCATCTTGGTTCCACCCCTATTCTACTTTTTAAGGTATTCTTCTCCTCATTGACGTTTTGCTCCTCTTTCACCATTTGGCCTACTATGCTTTTAAGGTGTCATTTTCTTCAGTATTTTTTGTGTCTCCTTTACCAAATTGTTAACTCATTTTTCAATATTTTCTTGCAGCACTCTCATTTCTCTTCCAAATTTTTCTTTACCTTTCTTACTTGTTATTTATATTCCTCTGTCACTCAGTTTCTGACTCTATTCTTTGATGGAGAATCCTTTGAAGGTTGGACCTCAAAGCTTTCTCAGCCTCCTTCCACATTAGGAATTCATATTTCACTGGCCACAGCACCTGATCTAAGTGACTTCTGTGGACACAGAACTTGCCTAAAATGGATGTCAGTCTCTTTTGCTTAAGGTCAAGTGTAGCACCACATACATACTAATACCTCATCCTAGTTCCTTCTGTGGTTCTATAAGTGTTGCTTTTTTATTTGAGGACCCCTTTCACACCCTTCAAATATTGGGAACTCTTTTATACTGTTAAAACCTAAAGAGGACCACAAATAGCTTTGATTTATGAGAGTTAGATCTATTGATATTTACCACATTAGAAATTAAAACATAACTTTAAAAATATATTAATTCATTTAAAATAATAATAAACATTAACATAAATGACATTTTATGATACTGGGCAAGTCATTAACTACTGTCTCTTTTTCCTAATGTGTCAAATAGAGGTAGTAAATAGCACTTACAAGGATTGTTGTGAAGATGAAATGATATAATAATTGCAAAGTAATACATAAATGCTAACTATTATTAATAATAATTTTTCAATGTCAATTTGGAAAGGCATCCCTACTAAAAAATTCCAGGATCTATCCATAACTGTTCTGTTTTTAAATGCCTCTAGAGCATTAAATTTAAGATGATAGCAAAAAGGAAGGTTAGCTATGCATTAGCTACAATCAGGATGCAAAACGATCTCAAAAGGCTGACATATTGGGACAAATCTAATAAAATTATATTTAATGTTGATAATTTTGTTGCTTTATTGCCAGGGAGTGTTGAAAGGTCAAAATTAATTTCATATGTATAGAGTAACTGTGACTAGAGAGCAGTTTATCTAAAAAAGATCTGAGTGTTTTGGAGGATTTTCTAGCTTAATATGAGTTAATGGCATGATATAGAAGCCAAAAAATTATTCTAATTCAGTTCTAGTCAGCATAAAATCCAATAATAGGTAGATGAAAGAAACACAATGCTCTGTCTTTTTTATTTGCTTTTGTGTTTTTTTATTTTATTTTTAGTTTATGAAATAAAACAAGAATTTCCATAACATAATACTGTATTTCCCCATGTATAAGACGCACCCTTTTGTGAAAAAATTGGGGTCTAAAAGCTGGGTACATCTTACACAGTGGTTGTAGTTTTTTTTACTTGCATTTCCCACTTTTTTGTGCTTGTTTTTGTTTAAGCCTTCAAAGACATGCATAGAGTATCCAGCTACTTTGTATTTCTGCAAATTTGCTTTCTTTTCTAGATGTATAAGATGTGATTATAAAGTAATAAGGCTAATTTGTATATGTTACTTAACAGTATATATGACTCTCATTATTCCATTTGCAGATAAAACTCAAGATTATAATTAAACACTGAAGAAATCCCCTTTTCAAAGCAAAAGAACTACATGCATCTAGTGTTTGACCTAAACTTTCACTATTTTCCTAAATTTTGTTTAGCTCTTGGTGTTCTCTCATCTTGGAACAGAAATTACAAATAGAAATTATATAAACAGAGCAAATAACACAAATCAGCAGACAGGGCTTCTAACTGTCTGTCCATAGTAATACATACATAGTTACCAGAAAGAGAAGTACAAACATTTGGGTTTTCAAAGTGGGAGGTCTCCTTAAAGGCTACCCAGAGTCTTGCCTGGTCAAATCACATGAACACTCTTCCAGTGAGTAAGCCCCAAAGCAAAATGCTAACCTCAGAGTATATATACACTTCTTCATGGTCAGCCCACAGAGGGCGTCACAACCATATGAGTCAAATTCATGTGACTTAAGCAGGTCGTCAAAGGCTCTTGATTAATCAAAGACTTGATTCAAACAAAGGCAAGACTCAATCAAAGACAATTGATTGCCTTAGTGCTGAGAAGCACTTCAAAAGAAAAAAATAGCAAAAAGTCCCACTTTGCTTGCCATTACAACTCAGGCCCAAAGAAAACTCCTGGAAGAACTCAAAAAGGATTTTAAACATATAAAAGACAAATTTAGAAATGAGTTATGAAAGACAATCATTAAAACAGGATCAATAGCTTGGTTAAGGAATAACAAAAAAATGCGAAAAGATGTACAAAACTTCACTGAAGAAAACAACACCTTAAAATGGAATGAGCTAGATGGAAAAGAAGATACAAAAGCTAACTGCAGAAAATAATTCCTTAAAAATTAGAATTGGGTGAGTGGAAGCTAATGACTCCATGAGACAACAAGAAACAATCAAACAAAATCAAAAGAGTGAAAAATAGAAGAAAATGTAAAATATCTCATTGGAAAAACAACTGACCTGGAAAAATGAATCTGGGAGTGACTATTTAAGAATTGCTTGACTATCTGGAAGCCATGATCAAAACAAACAAACAACAAAAAAAACACTTGGACATCATATTTCAAGAAATTATCAAAAAAAACTGCCCCATTATCTCAGAACCAGAGGATAAAACAGTAATTGAAAGAAACCACTAATCACCTGCTGAGAGATATCCAAAAATGGAAACTTCCAGGAATATTATAGCCAAATTCCAGGACTGTCAAGTCAAGTAGAAAACAGTATAAGCAACCGGAAAAACAATTCAAAGATCATGTAGCCACAGTAAAGATTATTCAGGATTTAGCAGGTTCTATCTTAAAGGATTGGAAGCATGGAATATGATATTCCATAAGGCAAGGGAGCTTGGGTTACAACTAAGAATCACCTACACAACAAAACTGAACATAATTCTTTAGGGAACAAATGGATGTTCAATGAAATAGAGGACTTTCAAACATTCCTGATGAAAAGAGTAGAGCTAAACAGAAAATTCAATTTCCAAATACAAGACTCAAGAGAAACATAAAAAAGTCAACAAGAAATGGAAATCCTAAGGGACTATATATTTACATGGGAAGGTGATATTTGTAACTCTTAAGAATTGTATCGCTATTATGGCATTTAGGAGTACACATAGAGAGTTTAGGTATAAGTTGACTTTGATAGGATAATATAAAAATTAAAGGATAAGAAGGATTGCACTGGGAGAAGAGGAAAAGAAGTAGAATGAGGTAAATTATCTCACATGAAGAGGCATGAAAGACCTGTTACAAAGAAGAAGAGGAGTTAAATATCACTTGAACCTTACTATCATCAGAATTGGATCAAAGATGGAATAATATACATACTCATTTGGGTGTGGAAATTTATCTTTTCCCATAGAGAAGTAAGAGGGGAGGTGGACAAGAAAAGGGGGAGGCTGATGGAAGGATTGAGGGAGAAGGTGGTCAAGAGCAAAACACTGTTGAGGAGGAACAATATAAAAGGAGAGAGGGGACTGTATAAAAAGGGGGAATATAGGATGGAGGGAAATACACAGTTAGTGACCATAACTATGAAGGTTTATGGGACAAACTCACTCACAAAAGGAAAACAGATATCAGAGTGGATTAAAACTAGAATATACAATATGTTCTTTACAAGAAACACATTAGAGGCAAAGAGATACACACAGAGTAAAGGGAAAAGGCTAGAGCAGAATATATTATGCTTCAGCTAAGGTAAAAAAACAAAAAGGGGTAGCAATCATGATCTGAGACAAAGCAAAAGCAAAAATAGATCTAATTTAAAAAGACAAGGAAGAAAAGTACATCTTGCTAAAGGGAATCATAGACAAGGAAGTAATATCAATACTAAACATATATGTGCCAAATGGTGTAGCATCCAAATTCCTAAAGGAGGAATTAAATGAGTTGTAGAAGGAAATAGACAGGAAAACTTTACTAATGGGAGTCTTCAACTTTCCACTCTCTGAACTAGATGAATCTAACCAGAAAATAAACAATAAAGAAGTTAAGGAGCTGAACAGAATTTTAGAAAAGTCAAATATGATAGACCTCTGGAGAATATTAAATAATTATAAAAAGGACTATACCTTTTCTCAATGGTAAATGGCACCCATACAAAAATTGACCATGTATTAAGGCATAAAATCCTCACAATAAAACACAGAGAGGCAGAAATATTAAATGCAACCTTTTCAGATCATACTACCAAAAATAACATTTAATAAAGAGCTATGGAAAGACACAGTAAAAATTAAGAAACTAAATAATCCATGAATAATTAGTGGGCCAAAGAACAAATCATAAAAATAATGAATAATTTCATTAATGAGAATGACAATGAGATAACATGCCAAAATTTATAGGCTGCAGCCAAAGAAGTACTTAGGGGACAATGTATATCTCCAAATGTTTACATCAATAAAATAAAGAGCAGATAAATGAGTTGGGCATACAAACTAAAACCCCCAATTAAACACTAAATTAGAAATCCTGAAAATCAAAGGAGAGATTAATAAAATTGAAAGTAAGAAAACCAGTGAACTAATAAATAAAACTAAGAGCTAGTTTTATGAAAAAATAAAATAGATAAACCATTGACTCATTTTATTTTTAAAAAAGAAAGAAGAAAACTAATTAATAGTATCAAAAATGAAAAGGTTGAATTTACTACCAATGAAGAGAAAATTAATTTTTTCCTTTGGGTCTACGTCTTCTTTCACAACATGAAATACGGTAATATATCTAGCATGATTGAACATGTATACCTATATTAAATCATTTATCTTCTCAGGGCTGGCAGAGGTAAGGGAGAGAAAAAATTGGGGGACTCAAAATTTTTTAAATGAATGCTAAAAATATCTACATATAACTGGGGAAAATAAAATATTATTAAAATTTTAAATAAAATTACTTTAAGGGGCAGAGCTGAGATGGCAGAGTAGAGGGAGCACTCAGCTGAGCTCTCCCAATATTCTCCTCCAAAGAACTTTAAAATAACACCTTGAATTGAATTCTGGAGTGGCAGAGAAAAAGAACTTAATATAAGGCATTCTTCCTACCCAAGACAGAGAGAGGACCTGGCAACTAGCCAGAAAGACATTCCAAGAGACTGCTATGCTAAATTATAATGCAATAAAAATTATATTCAATAAAAAATGAAGCATAGGTTAAAAATTAATTGGAAACTAAATAATCTAATATTTAAGGATTATATCAAAGAACAGATAATAAAAACAATCAACAAATTCATTAGAGAGAATGACAACACTGAGACAAGATACCAAATATTGTGGGATGCAGCCAAAGCAGTATTTAGGTGAAAATTTGTATCTCTAAATGCGCACATAAGAAGGAAAGTGTAAATCAATGAATTGGGCATGTGACTAAATAGAAAAAGTCCCTAATTAAACCCTAAAATGGAAATCCTGAAAACCAAAGAAGAGATTAATAAAAGTTAAAGGAAAAGAAAATGAACTAATAAAACTAAGAGCTCATTTTATGAAAAAAAAGTAGATAAACCATTAATTAGATTTTTTTTAAAAAAGGAAGAAGAAAACCAAATTATCCATCTCAAAAATAAGAAGGGAGAATGCACTACCAGTGAAAATGAAATGAGCAATTGTTAGGAGTTATTTTGTCCAATTATATGCCAGTAAAATCACCAATCTAAGTTAAATACATGAATAGTTACAAGAATATTAACTGCCCAAGTTAACAGAAGTGAAAATGGAACATTTAAATAAATCTATCATAGAAAAATAAATTGAACAAGCCATAAATGAGCTGCCTAAGAAAAAATCCACAAGATCAGATGAGTTTACAAAGACTTCTACCAAACACTTAGAAATAATTCATTTTAATGCTATATAAACTCTTTGAGAAATAGGTAAAGGAGTCCTACCAAATTCCTTTTATGACACAAATATGATTTTGATATCTAAACCAGGGAATGAAAAAACATAGAAAGAAAACTATGGATCAATTTCCTTAATATTGATGTGAAAATTTTAAATAAAATACTAGTAAGGAGATTATAGCAATATATCACAAAGATCATATACTATGACCAGATACAATTTATACCAGGAAGGCATATTGGGTTCAATTTTAGGAAAACAATAAGCATAACTTACCATATCCATAACAAAAACAATCATATGATTATCTCAATAGATGCAAAAAAACCTTTCTCAAAATACAATACCTATTCCTATTAAAAACACTAGAAAGCATAGGTATAAAGGGAGATTTTCTTAAAATAATAAGCAGTATCTCTCTAAAAGCAAAAACAAGCATTATCTCTATTGGGGGTAAACTTGAAGCCCTCCCAGTAAGATCAGGGGTGAAGCAAGTATGCCCATTACCACCACTATTATTCAATATTTTGCTAGAAATGTTAGCTATAACAATAAGACAAGAAAAAGAAATTGAAGGAATAAAAATAGGCAATGAGGAAACAAACCTATCCCTCTTTGCAGATGACCTGATAGTATATTTACAGAACCCTAAAGAATCAACTAAAAACTAACTGAAACAAATACCAATTTTAGCAAAGTTGCAGGATATAAAACAAACACATAAATCTTCAGCATTTCTATATACTACTAACAAAACTCAGAACTAAGAAACAAAAAGAGAAATTCCATTTAAAATAACCACAGACAGTTATTTTACTAGAACTCTACTCAAAATTTTCAAAATGAATATTAAAAACATTTTACATGTAATTTGGATATATTAATGAAATAAATGCAAAAATAAAAAATACTTTAAAATTTGCAAATTGCTTGGAATATATAGCCCTATTTAATCTTGTTAGGTACATACTGTAACTATTATATTCTTCGTTTCTCAAATGAGGAAACTGGGACACAAAGAGTTTAAGTGATTTGCCTATGGTCACATATCTACTAAATGTAAGAATTAAGACTCAAGCCCAGGCTATTCCTAACTTTAGTATCCTACACTATGTTCTCATGCTGTAGAATTGTGTAGTAAAAAGAGTATTGAGTTCAAAGGAAGATCTGCATTTAAACCCCACCTCTGAAGATTCTTAGTTATTTGGCCATATATATCTCTTACTCTCTAAAACCTCAGTTTCCTCGATCTGCAAGATAGAAGTCATATTTTCTTCAGTATCCACCTGACTATGTTGTTATGAGACTCAAATGAGATTATGTAAGTAAGCTTTGCAAACTGTCAAGTGCTATATAAATGTTGGTTATCATATTATTATTATTCCTTTTGTTAATCAATTCATTCAATAAACGTTTGGTGAGCACCTTAGAGATTGTTTAGTTCAACACTTTCATTTTACAGATCATGAACCTGAAACGTATAGAGATAAAATGACTTGCCCAACTTACCCTATTTACAGTTGCTAATATGATTGATTTCTGGGCATCCTCCATCAAAGTGAGCAAGGTCTCTTTCAGCTATCATGACTATGTGTTAAGTTTCTGAGTCAACTGATACAAGCAATCTGTCTTTCCTTCATACATTAGGTAGTTCTTTTTCACTTTTCTGATTTGTTTATAAAGTTCTATTGCATATTATAGCTATCTATGTGTCATAAAGTTCTATTAAACTATAAGTTCTATTAGGGCAGGATCTATGTCATATAACCACTGGATCCTATATTTTGAGCTAAAGGAGACCTTAGAGATCTTTAAGATGAAAGCATTCATTTTACAGATGAGGAAACTGAAACCTAGAGAGGTGTCCAAGGTCATAATGTAGTTGTGTTCAGTCAAACCTTTGTATCTACCTCAGCGCTTAAAACAATACTCTTTAAATAATAGGCAACTGATGTTTTTGACTGAGTTTCCGGTGAAGATCAGGCAACTTCTGCTGGACCTGAGATGCAATGAGAAGTCACTGGATTGATACAGAGAAATAAGTACTGATTACTTCTTACTGTCCTCCACCTTATCCCCAACAATTGATAAGAAACTCAATCCTTCTTTAATTTGGCTCCTAAACACTTTGCCCAGGGCAAAGCACATTACTCTTAGAGAAGTCTCTTTTGCCATCTTGATGTTTGCTGCTGCTAGAAAGAGAAATGTATGTATGTAGGGAAAATACATAAGAGGGGAAATATTTCAATCCTCCAAATAGCTATGTGATCACATCAGTATGGGATCACCACTCACCAAAGAAGATCACACTCTCATCATCTGATGTGAAACTTGTCCATGTTCTTCCATAATTCCTCCCTATAGCACCCAGCCAATATTTAGGAAGAATTCTTCTGAGTTTAATATTGTACGGATACCAATGCAACACTTGGACTGTCTATCTTTTATCTCTCATGAGTAAATATGGTAATGCTACTTTTCTAGTCAAGGATATTCTATGTTTCCTCAAAGGATTTCTTAAATTGATTAAACTAAGGAATTGTAATTTTCTCTTAGAACATCTTCAATCAAACATGCAGAAAACTCAAGAAACATAGACTCAGTGCCAGAACTGCATGATATATATAATGGCTTGAAATACGTATTGTAATTCAAATATACTTGGGTTAAATAAGGCTCTGATCCATTACAGGAGATATCTCAGTGCTGAACTTACATCATTAATTCTTAAGCTAATCAAAATCACCTGTATAAAGAAGGGGAGCAAAATAGCCCCAGGCAGTAGAGCTCAAGCAGGGGTATCAGCAGCTACAGAATGATTAAAAGTGACAGCTTAGCAGGGAGTTGTCAGTATACAGAAGCCTGGGACAGCCCTTGAAGCCCTGTTCATGCAATACTATATAACAACGGGACATGTGCTTTCCTATTACAGGATCTATATTTAATCTCCAGAATTCTCCCAGTATGTCTCTGTCTTATGTGACAACATATCTTCACTAATGTAATGGATAATGATAGTTAAGTGTTACTGGCTATGTACCACATCCCAAGAGAGCAACAGATCGAGGGGCTTAACTCAACCAGTAGGAAACAATAACACAAGGTGTAATTTACAGAGGAATTTAATAGTCAATATCCATAGAGAAATACAGCCTCAGAACTTGTCGATGACTCAAGTCTTTTCTACTATGTGGGATTCTACAACAGCAAATGGCATTGGTTAATAGGTACACATGCAGAGGGCAACTCAAAGCCATTTTTTGGATAAATGGAAGATCACAACAGGTGGATCTGGATTCAGCTCATGAGACAGGTAAGAAATGAACTTCCATTATTAATCCCAATATTAAATATAATAACCTATTGTTAGAGAACATATTCAGTAATTAAAATGGCCTCTAGCAGTGTAACTCAGGGAGTAAAAAGTAACTCTAAGTTGCCAAAGTAAAGAAACAGTCTAAGTAAGGACATTCTATTTATCCTGTATAGAGTTTGCTTTGTATATAGCTGTTTACATGCTGTTTCTTCTCAGCCCCCAATAGATTGTAAGCTCTTTAAGGGCAAGAACTGTCTTTTGTCTCCTTGTATCCCTAGGGCTTAGCACCACTTGAGTACCTGAAACCATGTTGCTTCTAGTCCTTGAAAGAGATAAACTAGATCAGTTTTTAGCACCACTTGAGTACCTGAAGCCATGTTGCTTCTAGTCCTTGAAAGAGATAAACTAGATCAGTTTCTAGCACCTGCCCAGTCTCTGACAGTGGGCCTAATGGAACATTTATGTAGTCACAGATTTATTCTTTTATCCTCCATACACATGCCAAAGTCATTTTCCTAAAGCACAGTTCTGACCATGTCATCCCCCACTCAATAAATCCCAGTGACTACCTACCTATTGCCTCCAGAATCAAATCTAAAACAGTCTGTTTGGAATTCAAATACCTTCATAACTTAGCTCTGCCCTACCTTTACAATTTTTGCATACCTTACTCCCCACCATGTACTCTTCAATACAGTGACACTGGCCTACTTGCTATTCATCTAACAAAATACTCCATCTTTCAGCTCTGGGCATTTTCTCTAGCTGTGACCCATGCCTGGAATTCTCTCCCTTTTCTCCACTTAATGATTTGTTTCAAGTCCCAACTAAAATCTCATTTACAAGAAGCCTTTTCCAACCTCTCTTAATTCTAATACCTTCCCCTTTTTAATTATTTCCTATTTTATCCTGTATATAGTTTGTATTTCATTTCTTGTCTCCCCCATTAGATTGTGGGCTCCTTGTGGGCAGGGACTTTTGCTTCTTTTTGTATCCCAGGACTTAGTACAGTACATGGCAAATAATCAGCACTTAATACATTTTTATTGACTGTCCGGATAACTGATAATAACCTTGCAATTAGAATTATTCTAAAGTTTAACGAGATGCCTAAGGAGGTAATATATTCTTCCTTACTAGAAGTCTTTAAGCAAATAAGGACTTGTGTATGTACTAAAAGGAATCCTTTTGTAGGTGTGTGTTGGACAAGAGGAACCCCCCATGGTCTTTTCCAAACCTGAGATTCTCTGATTATACATTGTTTGATTCTGGTGTTTCAAGTAAAACTAATAATACAACCAACTATTGATCAAGGACATAAAAAGAACTGTCCCATTGCAAAATTATTTCATTGCATTATACTAGAAAAATTAAGGAGACTTAAGAAATCTAATTCCCTAAATGACCCAGATAGAGGAATAGAGTCTCAATTTTC
This sequence comes from Trichosurus vulpecula, assembly GCF_011100635.1. Lineage (NCBI taxonomy): Eukaryota > Metazoa > Chordata > Mammalia > Diprotodontia > Phalangeridae > Trichosurus > Trichosurus vulpecula. The sequence goes on from NC_050577.1 coordinate 111,393,412, forward strand.
ATGAAAAGCTCTAGTTGCCAGCTCTAGTAATGAAAGAGATAGAGCCAGAAACATGCACTGAGACTGAGGCCTTCCAAACAAGCCAGTAACAGCTACAAAACCCTTTTGCACATCACTTTAATGCTCAAAAAGCACTTCACCCACAACAACCCTGTGAACCGTACATTACATTTATTTTACACCCCTCACTTCTTTAGAGATGATGAAACTGAGAGTCTGAAAACTGACTTGCCTGCAGTCTGAGTGATAGAAAGCATGAAAGCCAGACCTGAAATCCAGTTCTGGCAACTGTTAGGCCTGAATTCTTTTAATTACACTGAATTCCACCACCTTTTATTCTCACTTTAAAAGATCAAATAGAAAACTATTTAAAGTACAAATGCATATATGGGATTACTTTCTTCTACTTCCTAGAGCAGAAGCTCTGAGACAAACTGACTAATCCATGTAATGAGCAATTTCCAACTTCCTAGGGAGATAAGAAACACTCCTCAGGCTCCAAGGATATAAATCAGTTCCTTGTGGAAAGAGGATCTCAAATGTGTCATTATGTGACTCATCTTTCCCAAGTTTATTAATTTGCTTTTAAATATGCATGTGAAAATATAAAGAATAAGCATTTGTACATTTTGCATTTAAATTAATTTATAAGAAAGGGGTAAAATAAAGACATAAAGGTAAACTGAGTTTTGACCAATTTAAGTTAAATAGGATAACTGTGCCAGCCACTTTCTTCTGTGCCTTCTAGAATCTTGATTCCTACACAGTACCAATTACCTTTTAATATCAGGTAGTTTGGGAATCATTAATCACTCAAGATCTTTTTTAAAGCATCCACTTGTAACATGCTCTGGATCAGCCTGAAATTAGATCACTCCTGTTACTTTTTGTTTAGATTAAAAGATGTTTATTTTTAGGATGCATTGAGGAGACTCTTGTACAGCAAGAATTTTAAGACATTTGGAGGGCAGGTAGATGGATTTGTGTTTAAAAAAAATGCTGAACAAGTGGTTTAGAGAACTCAGCACACTTAGAATACAGTAAGGTCATAAGATGTAGAGATAGAAGTAAACTTAGAGATCAGTTACAGGGGCTTCAAATATTAAGGCAAAAAGCAAAGCTTGCAGTATGAGAAAAAAGGGTAAAAAAAAAGACTGACACTAGCAATGAAACCATGCCTGTCCCATCTTAGACTGATGTGTTTTCACAACTAAAGAGGAAGCAAAAGGAGGAGGAAGAGAAGGAGGAGTATGCCCCTGTATGTATGATATATATATATATATATATATATGTATATGTATATATGTGTGTGTATGTATATATATTTACATACATACATACACATATACATGCAAATACAAGTGTATAGATATACATAAAAACACATATATACATATTCACACACAAATATATGAATGTGAATGGATATATATATGAATGTATATGTAGGTAGACAATGAGATGAACCCAGAATCAAATAGGAAGAAAGTGAGCTTGGTATTTTCAGGAATGCAAAGGTTCTATCTAAAGCAAAGGCTCATTTTTAAAGATTAATATCCTTACTGTGATACTGTACATATTCAAATATCACAGTTTCCCTGTAGTCTCTGAACAGTTACACTACTTAGTCTCAATTAAAGTTAATAATCACCCAAATGACTATGGAAAAGTGCATAGTAGGCATGATTAGGCCATTCATATCGTCAACCAAGAATTTCACCAAAAAAAAAAAGACATGACATGAAGGACAAAAAGTAGTATGGGTGTGTGTGTGTGTGTGTGTGTGTGAGAGTGTGTGTGTGTGTGTGTGTGTATCAAGTGTATAAACATTCAAATGACTTATCTCTATAAGTAAAGACTCCTGGTGTTATCATTTGGCAGCAAATGTGTGATGACTTTAGTCAAGAAAGATGAGATTAGGCTTTCATCAGAGAGGGAGCTGGAAAGTAATTTACAAGTAATTCATGTACTACTGTGAAACATTTGAGCCTAGGCAACCCAGATGTTTTCCACTTCTTCAGAGAAGCTAGTTTCCATCACCTCTCTTGACATAAGCATTGTGTGATTCATCATATTAATAGTGCACAAGTTTCTCATTTAAATCAACTTACATTTTTCCTCTTCTAGGCTTCTTCTGACCATGTAGACAAGCAGAAATGTGCACATCCTCCTGCAGGGATTCTCTGCCTCAACTCTGATTTCTTGGCACTTCACGTCATTGCCCTAAAACTTATTTTTTTGTTGGTGGTGGTTGGTGTGGAATTGTTGATTATTTTTGTCCTGCTCTAACTCCATATATCACAAATCCTTTTGAATTGCTTTCAATTACTGATTAAGAGAATTTCTAATTTCTGGTTTACTTTTAATTTCTGGTCAACATTGTACATGTACAATGATGAAGTAATAAGTGAATGCCAGTAGTCTGAAACCAGGCAAGAACCTGTTATTATTGCCATTCCTCATATCATGGCATGGATGATAAGTTTGACTCTTACAGAGTTGTTGTCATCATTGTTGTTGTTAATGGGATCGCTTGCAGCCTCCCTTTAAGCACCACATAATCATTCTTCTTTCTGCACCAGCCAGTAGCATTATTATCATTGCTAGAATCGAATTAACACCGGCGATGTTTAGTGCTCAGAAACAGTAAAATAAAATGTTCCACTTGCACCTAAATGTCATGAATGAATCATATTGGGTGAGTTGCTGTGATGAGGAAAAGCAATTATGGAGAGTAAAGTGTCCTGCATTATGCCGTGTCATTTGTAGGACATATAAAATAAATTTATGAGACAGAGTGAAGAGCTTATCTTGTTAGTGTCCATCTCTAAATGTGCCATTTATGGTGTTCTCTGAGACACATTTTTATAAAAGTATCAATTTATTATAAAGATCATTTCTTAAAATTCTTTCAAGTGGCTTTTAAAGGTCTATTTTGTGAAATATTTAAAATTACTTTAAGTCTTTGCCAAATCACAAGGCCTCTCCAGTGGGGAAAAGTCAGATTATGTGATACAATATGAAACTGAGCTCCTGAAAGATATCATGACAAAAAGACCATCTCTCTGGAACAGAGAACCAGGGGTCTTTTGCTACTTTTAAGAGACTCTGACCCTTAAAGGATGATGTCGAAGTACTGGGTTATTTCCCCAAGAAGCTCAAAATATTTGTCTTGGAGATATGAGATTATAAAGCAACATGTCAAGATCTCTAGCAAACTTGAAACTCTTAATCACCTTCAACAGTTATTTTGGCTAGAATATGTATCAGCCAGTTGAAAAATAAAAGATACCATTATTCAGGTTTTTTTAAATATTAATTGCACAATTCCCCCAAAATGATGTGATTTCCATTTCCAGTGAAGTGTAGTACAGTGGAAATTGCACTGGTTTTGGAGTCAGAGGTCCTGGGTTCAATCCTCCTTCTAATACTCACTTCCTGTGTGACCACAGGCCTGTCACTTCGCCTCCCTAAATGTGTTTTCTCTCCATAAAGTGAAGGGAGGTGTTGGGCTCAATAGACTCTGAGGTCCCTTCCATCCTTAGATTTATGATCTTATGATCCTAGTTTGACATTATGAAGACACAGTGAAAGTTATATCCACATTTGTGTTATAGACTATTAACAAAATCTTGAACTGTCTCCATTGACTTAGGTTCTTCTCTCTTGGATCAGATGGACTTTCTAGCCCCCAAACAAGAGAAATACTATCACTTAGTAGCACTGTACTCACCTCTAAACAAGTCTACTTAGGAGAACATCACCGATAAGAGTGTCAGTTAACAAACTTGTCTCTAGGTTAACATTGATACCTGCATACACATAAAATCCTTCCTACTTTCCTCCTTCGAAGGAAATAAAAATGTTACTGGTTCATTATTTGTATGGTTGGCAATAGAGGCAAGATTCCAAAATAGATCATCTGGGACAAAAGAGACACTGGTTTAAAAAGACTGATCAAGAGCTACACACAGTCAATCAAAACCTGACCTAATAGCCAGAAGGCCCAGAGGAACAAAGGTACAAACATGTAGTTGCCAGGAAGCCACCTTCACAGAGATAACTGGACTCATGCTACTACCCTCACTCAGAAATAGTCAGACTAGGTCATTCCTTCCAGCATCATGAAATGTTGTCCAATTTTGGTGATTTTTAATACACCTACCACCACTGCTGCCATTTTTTTTTTGCTGAAAATAGTATTTTCATAAAAGATATTATATGGTATACTTATGCAGGATATGTGACTCCAAAGAATTCAAGAACTGTAGTTTCTAGACTCCTTTTCTTCGCTTAGTATATATAGTATTGTCATCTCCCCCTGGTTTGAAATTTCTAACCTTGGGTCAAAGGAAACAGGAAATTTATTTTCTCTTCCTTAGAGAACAAAGTCATTGAAAAGGAGCCCTTTTTAAATGTCTGCATCTTTCAGAAGCTCACAACAGTGCTAAGTAATAGCCTCAGTTGACTGGAATGAAGAGCAATGGCTACTGATGAGATTGGCCTTGGATTAAACTAATTAGGCTTCTTCTATGAATGCCTCTCTCTGTTGTTCATCTTGTCTAAAATGTCAAAGAAGAACACTGAAAGAAGGAGCCAGGAGCCCATCAATAATACCCACATGAAGTAATAACAATTATACACATGAGAAACTTAATAAATATTTGTTACATGAGTTGTGAATTTCAGTAATTTATAATTAATTATATTTTCTGAATTAAAATCAATTTTATTTTGACCATTTATGGCTTACCACAAAAGTCCTATACTCTAATGATTCAGTGTGACATAGAGTTTACCCTGGAATCTTAAAAGTATTGCCAGCATATCATATCTTGTCCAGAATAATTAATGGAGTATAAGGAAGGAGAGTCCCAGTCCAGTTGTAGACTATGGATTCTGGGTATGATTCATAGCATATATAAAGGATTTGGGTAAAACATAATAAATTAATGACAGTGCTGCTCAGTCGTATATGTTTAATGTCCATGACAGTGAGTATTGCTGGAATGATTTCACCTGGAGAGCTATCAGTTAAGAGTGCATGCAGGGTACCAACAAAATCACTGCTGCCAAATAAATATCAGTAGAGAATTGCTCTGGGTTTTCTGTTCAGCTAAGACCCTATTGAAATCAGAAAATAGATTTGTTTAAAATTGCCCCAGTGACTCTTTGGCCTAGTGCTTTGTCAACAAGAAAAGCCTACCAAGCAGTACAGAAGATAATGATCACACCCACCTCCACCTGCAGCAGAGTTCTGTTTCTTTCTCTTTATGCAGAAGGCAACAAAAATTACTTCCACTAGCACCAAACTAATCCACCACTTTGATGCTACCTCTTGGAGCCACTCGGGGAGAAATCAATTACAATCGTCTAAATGGATTTCTACAAAGACCTTATAATTGCAGTTCCAAGGAAATTCACTCACCCAAGGGGAGCTACCTTTAATTTAAATAGATTGATAGAAACCATGCAGGACCCTACATGGAACATATAAAGAGGCTGATGCCTGGACTTTCTGAAACAAGCATCCCCAACAGTGGTAGTCATAAGAGTGAAACACGGTAATTTGGACCATTATAGAAGATTTGACCAGTCTGTTCAGTGAAATAATTGCAAAACTAAATGGAAAAAAATCATATATCAATTTACAGGCATTATGTGGATAAAACAGAATCTTACTGATAAACTACTGCATTCAGAGCCTTTTTGAGTGATATGTACAAAAATATACAGGCATAAATATACATATATGTATATACAAAATATATACGTGTACAATATATAAACAAAATATATACAATATGTTGTCCCATTTTATCAGTGGAATCATTTATCTTTCAGACCTATCCATTCTTTATTTGTAATACCTCTCAGGTTCATCCTTTCTCTTTCCTTCTCATTACCAAAACCATAAGCAGAGAAGTATCAGCAAAACAGAAGCCATGATAAGGAAAACTAATCTAGACTTATTCCTTCACCAGTATTTATTTCCATGTGGATTATGAAGATCTAGAAGAGGAGTGAGACCCACAAGAGCAGAAGGAATGTTTGATGCCCTAGAAAACCTAGCTCTTTACCCTTTCACAGGGAGCAAAGCAACTATAAGTCTGGAAGACTATAAAGGTCCTTGGGGGATGGTATGAGGCCACCAGAGAACAAAAAAGAATTGTCTCGACTATGGGTTTAGGTACAAACAAATATTGTACTTATCCTACACATTTTATTTTTTTTAGACTGACTCTTTTTCTGAGTTCAAATCTGGCCTCTGACACTTACTAGCTGTGTGACCCTGGACAAGTCTTTTAACCCCATTTGCCTCAGCTCCTTATCTGCAAAAATGAGCTGGAACAAAAATGAGCTGGAGAAGGAAATGGCAAACCACTCCAATATCTTTGCCAAGAAGACCCCAAATGGGGTCACAAAGAGTCAAACATGACTGAAACAAAATTGAACTAACAGTTATATAAGAGCTAAAGACTCTTATTGAGAAATGAAACAAATTCTATATTCCCAGAGAAAACCCTGGGTGGAAGAAATGTTTGATGGATTGGTTCATACCCAGGCCAAGAGAACTAAAAGGATGAGAGTGGCCTCAGAGGTCAGGAATCTTGGTTTCAGGGGCTATCAGTGGATTGGTCCAATACTGACCTGGCACAAATATGGAAATTCACAATTTACAAAGTCCCGTCCATACCTTATATCAGTTGATCATCACAATGATGCAAATAAATATTGTAAAGATTATTATTCTTATTTTCTTGTTGTTCTCGTTCATTTTTCATTCTGTCCAACTTTCCATGACCTCATTTCAGGTTTTCTTGGCAGAGATACTAGAGTGATTTACTATTTCCTTCTCCAGCTCATTTTTACAGATAAGGAACCAAGGCAAATGGAGTTAAGTGACTTGCCCAGGGTCACACAGCTAGTAAGTGTATAAGGCCAGATTTGAATTCACAAAGAGAAGTCTTCCTGACTCCAGGCCCAGCTGCCCCATATTTTCATTTTAGATAAGGAAACTGAAGTACAAAGGTTAAATGATTTGTTTCCCATAGCTAATAAATGGCAGAGCTGTGAGTACTAAGCTCAATTCCAGCACCCTTTCAACCGCACTGCAGCAGTCTATGGTAAGAATGTAAAAAATCAGAATCAGGAGGCCAGAGATGAACTGTGATTACTGATTCCTTAGTGTCCAGACTACTTCTTATAAAGGAACTAATCTTACTTATCTTACACATATGTACATATATATATATATATATATATATACATATATATATGTGTGTGTGTGTATACATAATATATATGCTATGCATATATTACATATATAGATAGATATACATATACACATATATGTATAAACTTATATATGTATGTATATGTATGTGTGTATATATACTAGTTTTTGTTCCATACCAAAATCAAAACAGTTCATTCCATTTATTAAAGATCATAATGCACAGAGTAGATGATCTTAATAATATTCAGAAATAATTCTGTCAAGGCATTATGCTTCCTGGATTTTAATACTTTTTTTCTTTATAACTAAGGGCATTTACATGAAAACAAGATCTTTCTTTCTAAAGAGTTTAGCTATTTATGCATTGCCTGAAGTCATGATTCTCCTTTTGGGATATGACAATTACTTTTACAACAACCAATTGGGCAAAGAAATATAGAAGCAAAATTGTTTCTAAATTGATGGCTTTTTCAAAAGTTTCCCCAAGAGTTCGCAGCCAACTCTAAACATTTTTTATGTTCTATATCAATTTCTAGCATGAGTGAGAAAGACAAAGTTATTGTATTACAAATTCAAATGCAAAAACAAAATTGTAAATAAATTACATTTTGCCAACTAGATGTAAGCCAAGTTTGTGTACTAGAGAAAATAATTTAAAGGGAGATTTAAAATTATGAACGCAGCTAGCTCACAATGGCTTACTCACCGAGTCAGTACCAATTTTGTCATTAATTTGATAAGTGTCTTATCTGGTAATAGAGGTTCCTTGGAGTGGCCTATACTATTAAAAGTCTTTCCACATGACAACTCTTCACATAGATTAAGCAAATATTTCGAGTGCTTACTACATTGAAATTACTATTAGAACATAGGAGGGATTCAGATTCAATTCAACATTCAAAAATAGCACTGTGCTCAGCCAGGAGAAGATACCAAATCATAAATAAATACAGGGTTACCAATCTCATGGAGTTTTCAAACTAATGAGGGGATATAGCACAGATATACAAACAGGTTGGCATTGACATCACATTAAGGGATGAATCACAAGATTTCTTGGGAGAGGGTTTTAGGACAAGGCAAAGTAGAAATTGAATTGGATCTGGAATTAGAAAATCTACATTTAAATCCAAGCTCTGCCATTTATTACTTGTGTAATCTTGAACAAATCACTTAACCTCTCTGGGTCTTAGTTTGCTCATCTGGAAAATGAAAGACATAGACTGGATGACGTCTCCTATTACTTCTAGCTCTAAATCTATGATCCAAGAACCTATATTTGAATCATTCTAGGGGAAAGGCCCATGATCCCCAATGAGAGGATCTTCAAGAAGCTTACAGTCTATTAATATAAAACTTAGGTCCTGGAACATAGTAGGTGCTTGAGAAATTCTCTGAACATATGAATGAATTAATTCATCAAGTACAAAGTTTTCCTCTAAATTAAAGTGAAATGAAAAATTGTAAATCATAATCCCAACACAAAAGAGAGTGAGTGCACACACACATATGCACACATGCATGTGCACACATATACACATACACACACACACAGGAAATATATTGATGGTTTTACTTTGCACTTTTATATAGAATGAGTCATTCTCAGTTCTTCAATACTTCCAAGGTTGTATGATCTCACATAGGTAGTGTGACGTTATGGATATAGAGCTGGCCTCAAAGCCAGGAGTGTTTAAGTCTCATCTCTGACATATACTGACTGTGTGACCCTGGCCAAGTCACCTGACCTCTCAGTGATCTATGAAACATCTTAAAACTATAAGTTCCAGAGAAAACGATAAAGAAGTTAAATTACCTGGCAATTCCCTATACCAACGAAATCCCAGGTTCTAGCCCAATGACTTCATTGGTGTGGGTACTTTCTCCAACCATGCAGGTAGCCAATATCTACAGCATTTTATTCCATATATTTCTTATTCATATATTTTCATAAATCCTTCCAAGGCAGGGTCTTGCTGTAGGTTTCTTGAAATTTTATGGAAAGTAACGTAGCACACACACTGTCTACATTACCTTCACTCTTACTACATTACCAGCCTATCTCCTTTTTCAGACTAATATCTCTTAAATTATATATTTTATGCTGATTGTTGTCCAGTATATTAATAATAATATAATTAATAATAATATTAATAATATACTACAAATAATTTACATTCACAATTACTCTATCATTGACACATAATTTGATTCTTTAGAGTTTTTGGAATTCCATGAGTCACAGCCATATCAGTGTCACCAAAAAAATTTTGAATTAAAAATGTATGGCCTTATTTCAGAGAGAGGCTTGGGGTGGATACGTTGCACAATTGTCCAAATGTAATCTGGATCACTCTCTTCCTCCTGTTGAATTCTGGACCTAGATCACTGCTCACATACAATGTCTATCCAAAATTTTTATTGATGTGACAAAAGGATATGAACAGGCAGTTTTCAGAATAAAAAAAATCAAAGCTTTCAATATTACATAAAATACTCTAAAACACTCATAATTCGAGAAATGCAAATTAAAAGAACTCCGCAGTACCACCTTATGCTTATCAGATTAGCTAACATGACAAAAAAATGACAAATGCTGGAGAGGATGTGGCAAATATACATACTAATACATTGTTGGTGGAGTTGTAAATTTGTCAACCATTCTGGAAAACAATTTTAAACTATGCGCAAAGAGATATAAAACTGGTCATACCCTTTGACTCAGTAATACCACTACTAAGTCTGTATTCCAAAGAGATCAAAGAAGAAGGAAAATAACCTATATGTACTCTCCCTCTCTCTATATATATATATAGGTATGTATATATATAAAATATATATATTATATACACATATATGTATGTATGTATCAGTTCTTTTTGTGATGGCAAAGAATTAGAAATTAAGGGGATGTCTATTAGTTGGGGAATAGCTAAACAAGTTGTGATGTGTTTGTGATGGAATACTATCATGTTGTTAGAAATAAAGGGGATTGTTTCAGAAAAACCTGGGAACACTTACATGAACTGATGCAAGGTGAAATAAGCAGAACTAGGAAAATGTACACAGTAACAGCAATATTGTAATGATAATCAATTATGAACTACTTAGCTACACTCATCAATACAATGATCTACAACATTCCAATGGATTAATGATAGAAAAATGCCATCTCCTTCCAGAAAGAGAATCATTGAACTCTGAGTGCAGATTGAAGCATATTTTTTCACTTTATTTTCCTTGTTCCCCCCCCCCCAAAAAAAGGCTGGAAATTGGCCATTTCTTAATGCTTATATTCATTTACTTGCACTCAGAAAAGGAAATAAAAAGGAAGAAGCAGCAGCCAGTTAAGTAAGAGCCTTAGTAACTCTAGACTTGGGCTCACCTGAGCAAAAATACATTGCTCACTTCTACATGCTTCTGTTGTAAGTTGTCATTTCTCATCCTATTGGGAAAAGAGGAACAAGAATAAATGAATGGGAAAAAGGTTTTTCAAATTCTTATTATGTGTCAAAGGACTGTGCTAAAAACTGAGGGTGCTCAAAATAATTAAATGGATCTCTGTCCTCATTGATTTGGAAGTTCTAATAAATACCCTCCCTCTCCCCTTGTTCAAGGGAGAAGAACAAAAGGAGGTAAAGGTCCTCAAAAGAACTATTTTCACAGCTGGATCTTAAAGGGAACACAGCTGGGGTCTCACTCCCACAAGAGTCTGTCAACTTGATACTCAGTCACCTGTCATCAAGAAAGAGCCCATTCACTGGAAAACAATTGTAAAACTCACTATGTCTCCTGGATGATCTACACACACCTCAGTTAGGGACTAGTACATGTGTGTATCTCTGTAAAACATGCTTCAGTTTAACATTGGTCCACATTCTGTAATTTCATTATGTAGCTTGAAGAATCTACCAAATTGATTAAGAACTGCCCTGACCACCTATGCTTCATTCATAGCAAAGCAGGTCTTTTACATAGATTTCTGGGGTGATTCCCACGATTCAGGGTTAATGTTACATATCCTTATGATTGCCCTTAGGAAAAATTTTAAAATTTCATTTGATGATGACAGAAGGTTGCATTATTATTGTTATGTGGATCCAAACACATAACTACCCCAATGTCCACATTTATGTTTAAGAATCATAAGAAGTAATTATTGAGTTTGTTTATAATATTTCTAAGATGCTTCTGGCACATTTCCAGGAGAGAGAAACTGGGTTAGGGATCTCAGGGAACAACAAAAAGATTGACCATCCTGCACATTTGGCCCAGGAGAAGGATGTGTATTCTTGCAAGTCCACCAAGCAGCTCTCCACCATGGACCTGTAAGCCATTTAAGAAACTATATTTTTCTCCATACAAGACTGCTAATAGAACACCTCCACCAGTTAGGAGAGCCAAATGGAACAACACCTACTCATAAATGCTTATTAATTCATCAACTGATTCACCTACTAGAAGAAGTACTCTGAGGGTACCATGAGAACCAGGAGATGACTTTTCCACATTATTATTCTACATTAACATTTGTACAGATTCCAGGCATCTTAACTCATTGAGGTTATCCAGAGAACTGTTTATATTGTGAGTTATTCATTGTGAGAATGCTTGACAAGACTAAAATGTAGAAAGATTGTGCTTTCTTCCCTTATAAGTTGAGTTGTACTGACCTAGGTTCTACAGTCACTGTCCAGAATTATGTTATCTTGTCAACTTTGTCCCTAGAAATGAGGCATTATTTTTGTGAAACCATGTTAATTTATGCATGGTATCATGTGCCAGATGTCCTCAGTAGATCAGGGTTATGTTAGTAGAGCTGCCAGTGGATTGAGGGTCATCATAAGCTATGGTTCAACTGTTGCCCATGGTACAATAATCTGAGACTCCAACTTACCTGATAATAGAGACATTTATAGAATGCTGCCCTAAGCAGTTAGACATCGTGAATCACACTTTGCTCAATCCTTTTTTGCCTCCAGGAGGGCTCTGACAGGGTGACTCAGTAATGCTAAAGGTAGAATCATGTATCTCCCCCTGAGAAGCTGACAAAACTTATTCCCTCACTCTTCTTCAAGAAAATATAATCCAGGAGTGGGGAACCTGTGGCCCCGAGGCCACATGTGGTCTTCTAGGTCCTTGGGTGTGGCCTTTTGACTAAGTCCAAGTTTTATAGAACAAATCCCTTTAGAAAGAAAACTGTCCTGTGAAGTCTGAGTTTAGTCAAAGGGCCACACTTGGGGACCGGAAGGCCACATGTGGCCTCAAGGCCACAGGTTCTCCATCCCTGGAAGAGCCCATGGCCTAATGGAAATGGCATTGACCTCTTACTTCAAAGGTTATGAATTTGATTCCTGTTTGGAAAGGTGAATAATTCATTTTCTTCTAAATTATGAGGGCCTAGACTATACCTCATACTTCTTTGCCTCCTTAACGCCTAGAAGCATAAGCATTCGAGGTGAACAAGCATTTATTAAGTGCCTACTATGTGTCAGACACTACACCGAGTACATTTAACAAATTATAGGGGAGAGTAGATTGCTTGTTTTAATTTTTTAATAATAATATTGCTGGTGTCCAGTCAGATTGAATCCCAACAAGAATTAATCTCCTACATCAAAGAGGCAAGAACTGCTCACTAAGAGCCACTCAGAAATCAAAGATTTCCTTTCACAGCTTTCCAACAGCCTCCTACCTTACAACACACTAAGTCAAGGGGAGATAGGACTTCCCATTTTTCAGTTACTACACACAAACATCTTGCCAGTGCTGTGTATAGATTAGCATTCCATCAACCATCAGAAGAACAAGACAGTTTTCCCAAGATCTTCACCTAATCATTCATTCATCTCCCAGCTCTCTTTCTCTTCTTGTTGGTTTTGGTTTTTTGCTTCACTTAAGCCGTACCTCTCTAGTCCTCAAATGATTCAACTGCAAAACAGAGAGGGGTAAAATGAATTACTGAAGGTCCTTTCTTGCCCTATGATCTCATCATGGACTATTCTTTACATAAGCACTTTTCTCACGAGGACCCTGTGAGACAGGTAATACAATTATAAGGAAAACATGATTTTTCTCTATTGCATCAGGATTGCCTTTCTCCCACTACATACCACATGCATTTGCTCAGATTGAAACCCCAACTCTGCCCCTTGCCCTCTAGTGTTCCTACTGTATTATCAAGATCTCTCCGAGTCATAGAGTGAATGATGTGAAGTGTCCCTAGTTGCTGGGAGACATGATAGGTTGAAAGCTTAAAGCAAAAGGGACAAGAGTATTTCTTCTGACCTCCAAAGTACTCATCAGGATATGCTGACTGAGACAGAAGGGAGTACATGCTTGAGCACCATTAACTGAAGACTGGGAAGAGGTGAACACAACCAGATCATCCTAATTCAGCTATGAATGAGAATTGGACCCAGGGTTTGGAAGCGAATACCAAGGAGCAGCAATCAAATTGAGCTAACGTTGACATTGCTAGAATTTGAAAGAAGGTGGAAGAAACAGAGGCAACAGTAGCAAAAGGTACAGCACAAAAGAGAGTCAGAGACTGTCTAAGGAGAAAAGTGAAACAGTGATGGTTCCTGATGGGAATGAATGGGAGCAATAAAATGATGAAGCACCTAAGGGAGAGAGAGACCAGTACCTGTAATCAGTCATGACAGTTGTGACATCTGTGACAGTAGACCAATAGAACACTGAAGGGAGAAAGAGCAAAGCCTGATAGGAGCCATGAAAAGAGTTCTAGATGAGCCTTAACCAAGATCAATGCGGTACAGCACAACAGTGCAAAGAAACAAACATGGATCTTGCCCCTAGCTGGTACTATGTGCCTTGTGAACTGTATGGATCCAGAAGTGAGTCTCAATGTACTCCAACCCATTTTCATAGTGTGTGAAGGGCCTCATCTATCTTAGCACCATAAGTCAGGAAAACTATAGGACATTAGGGATAGATGGAACACCACTATACCCTAGAAATTCTGGGGTTTTCTCCTTTTTTGATGGGTGGGATACGACACAAGTTAGTATTGTAAGATTCGTTGTTGTTGTTCAGTCATTTCAGTCGTGTCTGACTTTGTGACCCTATTTGGAGTTTTCTTGGCAAAGATACTGAAGTAGTTTGCCATTTCTTTCTCCATCTCATTTTACAGATGAGGAAACTGAGACAAACAGGGTTAAATGACTTGCCCAGGGTCACACAGGTAGTGTCTGAGGCCAGATTTGAACTTAGTAAGATAAGTCTTCCTGACTCCAGGACCATCTCTCTATCCTTTTCACCACTTAGCTGCCCAAAATGTATGATAGAAGGACCTTATAGTTCTCTTTGGGAAGGAATAGCCATTGGAAAAGGGGTGAGATTTTCTTGACTATTAGCTAAAGGACAGGTTTTTTCTTTAAAGGAATGTAGGTATTGACATTAATATTGACACTGATATCTTATTAGCCTGAGTTCTTGCAGGGTTGTTAAGGATATCCCTCTTGGAAAAGTGAGACTCATTGACATTACCAGTTGCCACAAGAATTGTAACAAAATGAGGCAAATTCTGAAGTTCCCAGAGTTCTGTTAGATGAGGGCAAGATTTTGTGAGGATCCTATCAAAAATACATGAGGGAAGCAGAGTTCGCCCAGAGAAATGCACCTCTGACACCAGAACCCTGATGCCCTGAACTGGCCCCTCTTAAAACCAAGATTACACAAATACTATTTGGTACATTTTACTGCAGTGAAAACTGGGCTCAGTGAGATGAGGGCTCACCCATCACACATCTAGTGGGAGAAGAATTAGCACTAAAACACCAGGTCTAGTGCGTGTGCAATGTTGTTTCTGCTATAACACATTAGTTCTCTCTACGTGAAAACAGAGCTGAGTATCTTACTAGATTGGAATGTCAACACAAAACCGTGTTTCCAAAATAGTATTTAAGATAAAAATATATTAATGACAACATCTCTTTTGCAATTTCCTTTCACTAAATGCTTTTTTTTCTTTAAATCCTAAGCAGAAAGGAGATAGTGCCAATAAGCCACACACATCATTTTGGGGATCAATTAGGCTTTAAATTTCATTCATAGAGTTTATAAATAACTCAGCCCTTCCTTTATGAAAAAAAGAGAAAATGCAAGGAATTTCAAAACAATCAGAAAACCAAAAATAAAAACCATCAATGTGCTTAATCAGGAAAGGTACCATTTAGTACACTGCTCTCTAAGAAGTGGGCTCTCAATAAATACTTGTTAAGGAAAACCCTTCCAGTACAATTGACTTTTGGCATTCACCACTCAATTCTGCTTTCTGTAGTCACCAATGTGGATTAGCTGGGTTTAATGTTATTTTTTTCTTCGGTCAGTGGATTTATTTTGAGCTATGGGGTTAGAGTATGGAGCACATCTATTATACTAATTTGCTTAATTTGTAGGATGAAATGTACATAGCACTCTGGATAGATTTGATAGATCTAAAAGGGATATGATTTAAAGGGCCCTTTGTGCAAGTGGGAAAGGAGACTTCCTTTGAATCCTCTCCCCAGTTTTCCAATCTACTCAGCTTCAGGGCAGAATCTTAAGACATTAGCCATGCATTTCTAAGAGACACACAAAAATATAAGAGATGTAGGGGAAAAGTAGTTGACTCCATCTTTAGGGATCATTCACTTTACCTTGGAAAAAATTCAAGATTAAGGCTGAATATTTTGGTATAATGTGAGGGCCCTCATAAGCAATATTCTCCCGCCATTACCCTAGTTCCATGATGATAACTGATTTCCTTTGGAATAAAAAGCTTATTTTAAAAAGCAAATACCATTAGGAGGGTCGTTACCTTATTTTGAATTAATTTAATTCACAATTATTTTAATCAGGTACTTGTCTCCTGAAAATTCTCCAGAAAAGGACATAGAAGTTTTAATCTAGTTAAATGGAAGAAGAAGCAACAGTTGTACAATACTGCTTTTGAAGCTTAGGACCTCAGGAGGGCAGACTTTCTTGGGATATCTGGGAAGGTTTGGAATAAACCTGAATTAAAAGGGAGAGTCAATGTTAAGAGGTAGGAAAGGGAGGGTTGTGGACATAGTACAAAACTCAACAATTTTTATCAAGTGTATTCTTGCCATCAGAGGTACAGCTGGCTCTTCCTCAGCTATACATGTACCTTTCCTTAGCACTCCAACATAATATTCTTAAGGGTGAGGAGGCTTAGAATAGTTAATATATGATCAATTTTTCTCCCTTTGAGCTGCCATGTTAACAAAACATTTCCTTAGATAATTATAGGAAAATACAATAACATGGATATTCACTATGCTAGCTCTATAAAAATCAGAGTTTTGAGAAATCCATCGGCACTGTGATGTCGCACCATCAGCTTTGCAACACAGTTTGCATAAGGGACTGAATTTATAGGACAAGTACAATTTATATTAATTTGGATTAAGATTATTCAGCCAAATTTCTGAAAATAGCCCCAGCTTGATGGGCTTGCTATTGTTTGCTTGGTTCTTTTAGAAGTATCCTAGCATTGACCAATTAGGCATTTGTCAGTTTTCCTTAGCCAGACCAGAAACTAGGTTACCAATTCTCAATAACTAAAAACAAAAATATCCACTCATTAAAAATGACACTGCTTCTTGCTTTGCTTTTTTCCTAGTTTTACAGATGACTGGTATTCTGCTAGATTCAAGGCTACATTAGGAAAAACAAATTCAACTCCTTTCAGTTTAATTTAATGTTCATTCACCAAACACCTGCCGTGTGCCAGTCATCATGTTATGTCCTGGGGAGGCAAAGATGGAAATGACACAGTGCCTACTCTTAAGGAATTTATATTATAGTAGACTATGACAAGGATACAATTAACTAATGATACAAATGAGAATATGATATGTGTGAACGAGTGGTCCAAAGCAAGTAACATAAGACAAATGAGGAAGAAGAGGTCACATGCAGCTGGAAAGATTCTGGAAAACTTCATGGAGGAGTTGGCAACCATGCTGGATCTTGAAAAGTGGCAAGGATTTCAACAAAGCTGAGAGTGGAGAAGAAGCTGTATGAAGAAGTGTATGTTATTCTAAGCATGATGAATAATGTGGCCAAAGGCCTGGAGATGATAAAGAGTAAATAAGTTCAGGAACAGCAATTAGTTCAGTTGGTCTAGGACATTTCAGTGTATGAATGGATCATGGGGGAAAGTAAATTCCCATGATCATATTGTGGTTGCCCTTGAATCCCAAGCTAATCGCCAAACTCAGGTCAGCAATCACACACACACACACACACACACACACACACACACACACACACACACACGTGAGCAGAGTCCAACTCTAACATAAAGTCCAAAGTCAAGAAAAAGGCAAGGAATATGAGCAAATAACAACAAAAACAACAAAAAGAAACTGACCATTAAAAGTTACTATGCTGACAGGGAAGCTCAAAACACAAACTTAGAACAAGATAATGACCTGAAAACACTTACAAAGTCTCAAAGAGATATGCACATTGGACACAAGCACAAGAATTCCTTGAATAGCAAAAGAAACTGTAAAATTAATTAAGGGGGGACTTTTTTGTACTGTTTTCTCTTTTAGAATTCTAAAGTAATCAAGTGCCTTTAATTAAGTCTTGCTAGCTGCTAAGCCCCAGGCCCACACCCTTTTGCTGATTAGGTGTGAAGCCTTCTGGGCCTAAGAAGGGCATATAAACTCAGAGGTTAGCATTTTGTTTGGGACTCTCACTCGCTGAAAGAGTGTAATGTGATTTGATCAGATGAGACTCTGGGTAACTGTTGTAAAAAGCCCCCCAGCTTTGAAAACCCAGATGTTGATGCTTCTCTTTTTGGCAATTATGTATGTGACGTCTTGATCAAATAAAGCCTGTCTGTCAATTTGTGTTATTTGCTCCAAAGTTCGGGGTTCTGGCTTTTCCCCCTGAATTAAGTGAATGATATATGTATGTTTAATTAAAGTGAGATTGTTAACCCCTTAAGGTTGCTTTCCTTAGAAAAGCAGATCAAAGAACCTGTGCTGGCAGCTCTTGTTGCTGGTCTTGTTGGGTCTTACACCTCAACAGCAGCTGCAAGCAGCATTGTTGTTACAGAAACAGGAAATCATTATTTTAAAAATCAAATAAGAGCAATAAATGAATAATTGGGAAAAGAAATGAGAACTGTGCAGGAAAATTATGAAAAGAGGTAAATGAGGTACAAAAATACTAAAGAAAATAAGTCCTTAAAATCAGAATTGGTTAAATGTTAAAAGATGTACAAAACCTTACTGAAGAAAGTAGCTCATTAAAAATTAGAATTTGTCAAGTGGATAGTAATGACTCCATGAGATTACGAGAATCAATAAAATAAATTCAAAAGACTGAAAAGAACAGAAGAAAATGTGAAATAACTCACATGAAAAAACAAGTGATTTGGAAAATTAATTGAGGAGAGATAACTTAAGAATCATTGGACCACTTGAAAGCCATGATCAAAAGAAAAGCCTAGACATCATATTATATATAAAGGAAAACTACCCAGATATCTTAGATATCTTAGGGCAAAGTAGAAATTGAAAGAATCCCCTAGTCGTCTCCTGAAAGAAATACCAAAATGAAAATATCCAGGAATATTATAGCCAAAATCCAGAGCTCCCAGGTCAAGGAGAAAATATTACAAGCACCTAGAAAGAAACCATTCAAATACTATGGAGCCACAGTCAGGATCACACAGGATTTGGTAGTTACCACTATAAAGGAGTAGAGCTCTTGGAATTTTATCTACATCCCCTCCTCTCTAATCATGTAGCTCCCACCCTACTAAGCCCTCATAATTAGTAGGCCTTCACAATCCTTCATCTAGACTATAGTTTTTCTTTATTTGATCTTCATATCTCAAGTTTCTATGTATATGGCAGTCAAAGTGATTTTCCTAAAGTGCATATTTGACCATATTACATATACTTGATTCAATAAATTCTAGTGGTTCCATTTTACCTCCAGAATCAAGTATAAACTCTACCCTTTGGCATTCAAAAAACTTCACCACAAGCTCCTTCCTACCAATCCAGTTTTCTTGTATCTTCTCCTCTCCACCCAATTTATAGTCTAGCTCTAATGGCCTACTTCTTCATACATGGACTCCATATCTCATCTCTATGCCTTTGTCCTGGCTGTTCCCTATCTTTGGAATACTTTTCCACTTCAACTAAAACCCCTGGTTTACTTCAAGAGTCGGCTCAATTACCTTTTTCTATAGGAGGTTTCTCCTGGTCTCTCCTCTGCTAGTGTGCCTTACCTTCTGAATTTACCTTTTATCTAATTTGTGTGTATGTAGCTTTATATATTCCTAGATTCTTCTGCTGTCTCTCCCAATAGAATGTAAGTTCCTTGAGGAATGGGACTATTTCCTTTTTTTGTTTTTATATCCCCAGAGCTTAGCACAATTCTATGTTCTGAGGAACATAGAAGGCCTGTGTTGATTGATTTCTATCTGAAAATATCCAGTCATAGCTGTGGTCATAGTTCTAGAAGAAAGCTTCATCTAACATTTTATCAAACTCTTCATTCTTCACATGAGAAAACCAGGACCCAAAAAAGTAAAATGACTTGTTCAAGGTCACAGAAACACTTAGGAACTCAAACCCAGGTCTCTTGACTCATATCCCCAAACTCATTACGCTATAATATGCTGTTACTCAAAATTGTGATCATGAGCTCACAAGGTTCTATTTGTGATATATCCCAAACACTGAAGTACAAGGAATAATGAGCAGAAATTTAGCCTGGGAATCATGAAGATTCAGATTCAAGTCCTGCTTCTGACACATAATGGAGGGGTAACCCTGGGCAGAGTACTTGAGTGCTCCAGGCAACACTCTGGGGCTATGAACTCGAGAGGTATAGAGCTGCACCCTATGAACTGCATTGGTGGAAGGAGTTTCCTCATGAGGATTTCCTTACACCAGTAAAGAAATAGATTTGAACCAAAATCCCACCCATCAATCCCATCAATTGTGATCAAGTCCTTTTCTGAAAGAGTATTTATTTGTTTTAGTTTATGTGCAAATGGGAACTCCAATATGGAATGAAATTTAGCCATTTGAAATCAAAGTTAACATTAACAAGATGATCTATTTCATCCCCCAATAGAAGCTAATGAATCATTGTGAATTTATTGTGGTGGAAAGACAGTGGCTGCTGGCAATTATACTGATGAGCAGAGTTATTCTCACAAGTGGGTACTTTAAAGCAATTATTTTCCATTTGGTTCTAAAAAAAATACTGAGTATAACTAAGCTTTGATTACCTGGCATCTGAAAATATACATTCTCAGAGGGGTATTTGTGATGATTATTTTAGTGGAAAGAAAGTAAACAGCTACTGCTTGGGAAAGCTTACAGTTGAGCCTCTTTAAAGTTTAAAAGATATGAATTGTAAACCAAGATGGAGGAGTGACTTAATGGTCTATTGCATTAATGTATTACATTCCCTCCTGCAAAGAATCAAGGATTTCTTTGTGTATCAGGGCATCAGGCAGCTGTTTGAATTGTTCTCTCTCTCTCTCTGATGAACACACCTCTCTAACTTGAACAGCCGATTGGCATTTGGATTAACAGCTTCTCTCCTATTCCTAAGTCTTAAATTTCTTCTTGCCTCTTTTTTTTCCCCATGTCATCAGATTCGTAGAAGGAGCCAGTAATGACAAATGGCAGGCAAACAGCACTAAGCAATAAAACACAAAAATTATTTCAAGGAGTAACCTGAATCAGTAGAGTTTGGTTGAAGTTTTAGAGGTGGTTCATGTGCTGTGCCCTAGAATGCGTGGGGAGGTGGAAGCTGGGATACTGGTCATTGGTCATTTGAGATTGAAAGCTGGAAAAAGCAGAATTATATAAAGTTTTTTCAAAACCTCAGATCTCAAACTCTAAAGTGTTACATACAATTTAGGATACCCTCTAGGAGAGAAGGTGGAATAGGGGTAAAAGTTTTTTTCATTGTTCTTTAGGAATACATGTCACTTTACATGGAGGGAAACAAGTGACTAATCATTATAATGAGCCCAATTCTTTCCACTGGAGGATAAAAAGCAGAGAAAGCAAAATTATTAAATTCTAGATTTGGAAGGAATTTGAGAAGACTTCTAGTCCAACTCCAATCCAAATAATGAAGATAAAGAGATGTATAGATAGATGGATGGATGGATGGATGGATGGATGGTTGGAAGGACAGAGCACTGATTTAGTGCTTCCTGGGTGCCAGGAACTGTGATAAGTATTAAGAGATATACATACAAGGAAGTAAGATAATCTTTGCCCCAAAGAAGCTTACATTCTACTGGTGAAATAATAGTTAGTTTTTGCATAGTGCTTTATAAAGTTTGCAAAGTGCTTTACAAATATTATCTCATTTTAGACTCAAAACAACCTGCAAGGTAGGTGCTTTTATCCCCATTTCACAAATAAGGAAACTGAGGCAAACAGTTTAAAGTGATTTGCTCAGGATCATACAGGGTCTAAGTGTCTAAGGCTGGATTTGAATTCAGATCTTGCTGACTCCAGGTCCAGCACTGATTCACTTCACCATGTAACATATTAAGTGAAGGGGAGTATGAGCACAGCATTGATTGGGGCTGGTGTCCAGGAAGTGAGTTAGAGGTTTGGTTCCTAACAAAATAAGGTGAAAGGTCTCCTGCCAGAGTTCATTGTACTTAGAGTCAGAGGACCTGAGTCCAATTCTGATTTTGTCACTTATCTACTTGTGTTACTTGTTTTGAATTGATCAAGTCAAACCACCT
Source organism: Trichosurus vulpecula (assembly GCF_011100635.1). Taxonomy (NCBI): domain Eukaryota; kingdom Metazoa; phylum Chordata; class Mammalia; order Diprotodontia; family Phalangeridae; genus Trichosurus; species Trichosurus vulpecula. Next base: position 111,415,431 of record NC_050577.1, read on the forward strand.
TTCTAGGACTCTGTTTCATCATCTGTAAAATTAAGGGTGGTTTCTGAGGTCTCTTCAAAATCTAAATCTATGATAACATGATTTTATGATACCATCCACAAAATCTTTGACAAATACTCACAAAGGCTCTTCTTGAACACCTATTGAAATCAGGAGCTCACTATGTACTAAGGCATACATCTAATAAGATCTTTTTCCTAATGTTGAGCCAAAAAACTGTATGAAACTTCTCAATATCTGGTACTCATTTGACCCTCTGGTGTTGACTTGTTCATCGAGGCTTTTGGGGACAGTAAATTCAATATGAGTCAAAAGAATGATAGGAATCACTGAAAGGCAATGCAATTTGAAGATTCATAAATTATGGTGTCCATAATAAAGAAGATTATAGTACTCCTCTACTCTGCCCTAGTCAACCCACATCTAGAGTCCTAATGACTGAGAATGAATATAATGATTAGTCTCATAGGATTAGAGTTAAAAGGGACCTCAGAGGTTCAAATCCCTTATTTTAAAGATGAGAAAACTGGAGCCCAGAGATGTTAAGAACCTTGTCCAAAGACACACAGGAATTAAGTGGGAGAACCTAAATTTGAATTCATGTCCTCTATTTTCATATCCAATACTATTTCCTCTATTCCACACTGCCTCCCAGATGCAGTAGTGTCAGAGGAGTGCTTTGTTGTTGTTCATTTGTTCTCTTCTCCTGCTACCTCTCCTAACTCCCTCATTCCCAGCAACTTCAACCCTAGATCTCCTCTATTCCTATCTTCTTCCTTTCCCTTCCATTATGCTACCATAGAGCTCCATTCAATTTTAAGTAAATTGCTCTTCCTAATGGATTTCATCCTCACACACTCTTTAGATCTTCTTGCATCTGTAGAAACCTGGCTCTCCCAGAAGACAATGTATCCCCAGTCACCATTTGTAGTACTAGAAGCACCTTCCCTCATGATCACCAACTGCCCCCACTTGGGGGGGAGGGATGAGAGAGAGAGAGAGAGAGAGAGAGAGAGAGTGTCCTGGAAGAAGAATGCCCCTTGTTTGTTTAGAATTATCACTTCCAGATTCTCCCTCTACCAGCATCACTCAACAATTTCTCATATAAGATTCATTCCATCCATCTTTATCACCCTATCCACACCTTGGTTATCATCCTTCAGTTTTTTCTCTTTCCCTTCTCAAATATAATACCCTGGCCTACAATCTTCCTCTACATTCCAAATTCTTCCTTAAGGATATTGAAATTCATGCTGATATGTCTATAAACACTTTGACCTCCTCAACTTCTCATGTTCTATTATCTGTCTATACCTTCACTCCACTACAGCTATACACAGGAAGGGCCATAACATTGATATCATATCAATTATAATTGTTCCAACTCTATAACCAAGAACTTAAAAATTCTTCTCTCAAGCCCCAACTTATCTTTTAAATCTCTATCTCTGCTTCAGTCCTCTTAAATTGACTTGTTATCCTCATCATTATCATTCTATCTCTAGTCAGGCAGCCAGGTGGTGTAGTAGGAAAGCATTGGATCTGGAGTCAGGAAGACCTGAGTGCAAATCTACCCTCACATACTTACTAGCAGGGTGACCCTGGGCAAGTCACTTAATCAATGTCTTCCTTAGTTTCTTCATATGTTAAGCTATGGTTAAAAATAGCACCTACCTCCCAGTTTTGTTGTGAAGATAAAATGAGGTAAAGCATTTTATAAACTTTAAAGTGTTATAAGTATGCTAGCTATTTATCTTCATCATATTAGCCACTCCATCCCTTGATACCTCACTATGGCCTCATTCTTCTCCTTTCACAATCTTGACCCAATAGTTAGCCGGCCCACTTCCTTTCCCCTTAGGCTATTGCTTCTTACGTATTTCCAAACCCTGAGCTTTGCTTACTTCCACCATATACCTTCTCCACTTCTATTTGTATGCTACTGACAGTATTAGAGAAAGTCAAGCTAATTGGATCAACTATAAATTTTTGTAATCTAACCTTGACCCAGCCTTCACCGCTGCCTGTTACTAGTGTGATTCTCTACCACACAAACCATAACATTCATTTCTAAGTCTTTTCTTTCCCCTTCATATCCCCTGTAATATTCTCACCCATTTATCTCAGCTAAGGACCTCACCTTATGTGTGTGTGTGTGTATGTTTGTGTGTGTGTGTGTGTATGAGAGAGAGAGAGAGAGACAGAGAGAGAGATCAAGAGAGAGAGAGAGAGAAAGAGAGAGAGCACGAGAGAGAGCATCCATTGTAAACAATATCTCTCCAATTTTATACCTGAAGTCTCAAAAACAATCTTCTGGTCTCTTCTCCTTTGTTCCATTCTCTGAATGAAAAATTGTGGCTTCTTACCCTAATAAAGTCATTACCACTTCACGTATCCTTGATCTTTTTCCCCCATCTACTTTCTAAGCCTTGCCCTTTGATCCACCTCCCTCTGTTCATCTAGTCTTCAATCACTATGTGTCCAATGGCTCCTTCTTTGCTGCTTATAAGCAGACTCAGACCTTATTTGTCTTTTAAAAAACTTTCATTTGACCTAGCCACAACTTTAAGCTATTCTTTCCCCTACCTATTTTAGTTAAACTATCAGAAAATGCCAATTGCACATTATTGTCTCTACTTCCTCAATTTTCATTCACTTATCAACCCTTTAATTGCCTTAGTCTAATTATGGATTTGTCACCATTGTCTGGGCTTCTCATCTATTCTTACTTATTTTCGCCCAGTTGTGGGAACCACCACTCTTATTCTGAATCTGGCACTAAACCTTCAGTATCCTAAAGGCAAACTATTCCCCCTCTGAGATTAAAGACCTGGAAACCTTTTGTATCATTTGTTGGACAAGAGAGAATTATGCTTCTATGCCCTTCCTGTGAAAATATTTAGAATTTCAAGGCCCAGAGAAGCATAATCAGTTTTTTCTTCAGGTAAAGATTGGATTAGAATGCCTCTGAGGTCCATGCCTCTGAGCATAAATGGATTCTGTGAGTCTAAATAAAAACTTTCATCCAAGAAGCAAATCTAAGCCAATTCAAACTTTGTGACCATAATATAAATTATAAATATTTTAAACATCCTGCTCTTTCTCTTCAAAACTTAGCTTTTCAAAAAAGCCATTATCTTAATGTCAACTCTTCTAAATAACCTGCTTTCAAAAAACAACAAAAGAAAGCACCATTTTATCTTAAATTGGGATGATAATTCTAACATGTTTAATATCAATTAAAATGCATTTTAGCATCCCCAGAGAGAATAATATGCCCTACCCACACCCAGCATGGCACAACAACCTTAGGAATCTATGTCACATACTGGGCCAACCACTTAAATGTCATCCTACAAATGTTTGAAAAACTAATACACTCAGATTAATGGTGGGCTGCATTTATATACAAATGATTCCATGCCAAACAAAAGATGTTAGCCAGAAGAAATAGAGAGGCAACCTTGAAAACCCTATGAGAAAGGTTCTTTGGCTGGAAGCGAACTGCATAATCTAGTAGGTCTTTCCTATCATGAGTTCCAAAGTTTAATCAGAGGCTAGCAAATGATCTGTTATGCTCTACTCTGAAAGAAGATTAAGGCTGTGTTTGGGCAGCTGAGGAAGGATTAGATGTAACCAAAAGATCAACTGCCTAATTCACCACAAACATCTACATGACTTTTCTAAGGGCAGAGGCCTCAAAATGCCATCTCCATCAAGAAGGGTCACTTAAATGTAAAATATTCAATCAACCTAAGTGAATCTTTACAGCACATCTGATTCCACTACGGCCAGTTTAAATGGAGTGGAGGGGAGAAGAATGAACGGTAAAAGTTTCCAAACTCCCTTCAATTTTGCCAAGTTGCTTCTTAAAGTTTCAAGGCAATTTAAAGAGCTTACTCTTTGGCCACTATCAGGGATGTGGTGGGAGTTTAAAGGAGTTCACTCCCCCTAAGCCAGCTAGCATTGAAATTTGGGGACTTTCTCTTGAGGAAGGCAAATGAACAAGGCCTTTATCTGTCACCTGAGTGGCTAACACAAGAGTTGAAAATGTGCTAATTATCCCTCCAAGTATGTTGTTCCTTAGCCAGTCTCATAGAGCAGTGATAACATTCCCCCTGAAGAGAAAAAAGCAACAGTGACAACTATCGTAGTACTTCAGAGAAGCAGCAAATTACAACCTTGAAGGTCTCAGCAACAGGACACTCTATGACCACAACAGAACAAGAGCAGAGCTGAAAATCAGCAAAGCATGTCCATTAGGCAGGCATTATCAACATGCATTTTAAAGCATTTACTATTTGGGAGAAACATTACAAGTATGATGCAGCCTTTCTCCACTTTAGAGTGTTAGCCTGTGGGAAATTGTATTGGGAACAGCACTGACAATGCTTGATCTGTTATTTACGTCCCTGTTCTTTCTTTCTTTTTTTTTTTTTTAGCTTTTCCCTAAATTTTATTTTGCCATTTCCTTGGCGATCTTTTTTCTTTTTGATCACAATTGTAATAAGACTGACCACGTGTTAACACAAAAGACCTGGAGACGTTCAATTGTGAACGGTTAATTAGACCACACAAAACACTGCAATTGTGGTTTCGTTCTCCCCAACAATGAGTCCAGCGCCTATAAATTCTTTCCTTAACACTTTAAATGAGTTTTGCGGTATTGTTCCCAAAGTAATTCATTATTTTTTTTAAATGCAATTTATTTATTTAACATATTTGGTTTTCAGCATTGATTTTCACAACATTTTGAATTACGAATTTTCTCCCCATTTCTACCCTCCCCGAGGCTGACTGGGGAACAGGGCAACCAGAATATAAGCCCTGTTCTTTCTTTATGAACAATGATTTTGATTTATTGTTTTGTCTGAGTTAAAGCGAGTAGACTGAATGGGGGCTTGGATGGGGCTTGGGCTATATTTTTAATGACCCAAAACACCTCAGAGACAATTTGGGGTAGGAAAGGGTCCCAGAGTTTAGGGGACTCTACGTGTTTATCTAGAGAGCTAGGTGGCTCAGTGGAAAGAGCACTAGGCCTGGAGTCAGGAAGAGTTGAATTCAAATCTAGCCATGGACATTTACTAATTATGTGACCATGGGCAAGTCACAATACATTAGAGAAAGAAATGGCAAAGCACTGCAGTACTTTGCCAAGAAAACTCCATGAATAGGTTATCCCTCTCCTATTAATCTATATCCTTAATTAATCCAATGATTAGTTGCTACATTAGTCTGAATACATTCACTACTTCTTAACTTTTGAAAAATTTCTTCCTCTTTCTTAAATGCTTTGGTGGGGAAGGAGGAATTGTATGTGGTGGGTGAGGGAGAGAGAGAGAACATACATAGTGTCATATTAGCAGTTATCTAGATCCTCTTCCTCAGCAGAAAACTTATACTGTATGAGTTACCTGTTTATGTTCACATTTCTACTATATACTATATCACTTGGCCCATGTGGGATAAAGGACCTGCTGAGCAGGAAAAAAGGGAAAACCTCTCTGTGACTCCATGGTCACAAAGTCAGACATGACTAAATGACTAAAATGACTGAACAACAATAAAATATCTATGATGCTATGATGTCAAAATCCTAATGATGGCCCAAATGATAGCAATTGTGTCAGTTTTTTCAATAACTAAATACTCAAGCATCTACTAGGTTTAGGCATTGTGATAGACAATGGGGATGCAAAGGAAAAAAATCATGCTTCTAGCCATCAAGGAGGAGGCAGTCTAATGGAAGTGAGAATGGGATGTGGTTTACAACATATATACAAATAATTAAACAAAAGGTAAAATTGATAAGAACAAAGAAATCCAGGAAAAGTGCTATGAGATATTTGGGAAGGAAAATGTCACTTTCAGCAGGATGGAGACAAGAGGATCAAGGAATCAGGGAAGACTTCATGGAGGAGGTAGCACTTGAGCTAGACCATACAGAATAAAAAGACCAGAATGAACCAGAACTGAATAGAAAATTTGACATTGAAACACAAGACTCAAGAGAAGTATTAAAAGGTAAGCTTGAAGAAGTAATAATAAGAGACTCAATAAGGTTAAAGCTGTTTATCTTTCTATATGGGAAGATGTTACATGCATCTTCTAAGAGTTTTATCATTATTAGGGCAGTTAGGAGGATTATACATGGATAGAGTGTACAGAAGTGAGTTGATAATGAGGGGATGATATAAATAAATAATGGATAGATTAAAAAAAGGATGCCATCAGAGAAGGGAGAGTAACAGTGGGGAAAATTGGGGTGGAGAAAAGATGGTGGCTGGAAAGCAGGGACTTGCTTAAACCAACCCCCCAGGTCCCTCCAAACACCTATAAAAATGGCTCTGAACAAATTCTAGAATGGCAGAACCCACAAAAGAGCAGCAGGAAGCAGGGCTCCAGCCCAAGACAGCCTGGATGGTTGCTAGGAAGGGTCTATTGGAGCAGAGCAGAGCCCAGCATGGGCTGAGTACAGACCAACCAGACTGGGAGCTGGTCAGAGCAGGCATAGCACCCTAAATCAATGAGCTGTGGCAGTTACCAGACTTCTCAATCCACAAATACCAAAGACAACAGAGAAGATTAGTGTGAAAAGCTGCTGGGACAGAGTGCAAGGAGTTCATGGTAAGCTACCACCTGGGGGGCGGTGGAGGTGGTGCAGCTCTGAGGCTGCTTCCAGAGCCACAGCTGCAGTTGCCGGTGGCCCCAGGCCTATCTGGTGGGAGGAATTAAGTGGCAGATTAGAGCAGGAGTGTAAAGCCAGCTTTGCACTGCCTGGATCTGGGCCACAATCCTGGTTGGTGGTTCTTCAGGGAGTTGCAGTGCAGGTGTGGCAGAGCTTGCTGTGTAGAAGTAGCTCTGAAAATAGAAACACAGCCCCTCAAGCTTGGGACAAAGTACTCTGTACTCTACAAGCAGTCCTACCCCGACAAAAAGCTCAAGGGCCAACTAGATGACTGGGAACATGAACAGGCAGTGAAAATGGTCTCAGATTCAGACTCAGACTTTGGAATCTTTCTTCAGTGACAAAGAAGACCAAAACATACAGCCAGAAGAAGTGAAGAAAGTCAAAGAGCCTAGATCAAAAGCCTCCAAGAAAAACAAGAACTGGTCTCAGGCCATGGAAGAGCTCATAAAGGATTTGAAAAAGCAAGTAAGAGAAGTAGAGGAAAAATTGGGAAGAGAAATGAGAGTGATGTGAGAAAACCATGAAAAACAAGTCAATGACTTGCTAAAGGAGACCCAAAAGTACTGAAGAAAATAACACCTTAAAAAATAGACTAACTCAAATGGCAAAAGAGCTCCAAAAAGCCAATGAGGAGAAGAATGCCTTGAAAGGCAGAATTAGCCAAATGGAAAAGGAGGTCCAATGGACCACTGAAGAAAATACTACTTTAAAAATTAGATTGGAGCAAGTGGAAGCTAGTGACTTGATGAGAAATCAAGATATTATAAAACAGAACCAAAGGAATGAAAAAATGGAAGACAATGTCAAATATCTCATTGGAAAAACCACTGACCTGGAAAAAAGATCCAGGAGAGATCATTTAAAAATTATTGGACTACCTGAAAGCCATGATCAAAAAAAGAGCCTAGATATCATCTTTCAAGAAATTATCAAGGAGAACTGCCCTGATATTCTAAAGCCAGAGGGTAAAATAGAAATTGAAAGAATGGGTGGAGCCAACATGGTGGCTGGTAAGCAGGGAATAGTGTGAGCTGCGTACCGAGTCCCTCCAAAAACTTATAAAAATGGCTCTAAACCAATTCTAGAATGGCAGAACCCACAGAACAGCAGAGGGAAGCAGGGCTCCAGCCCAGGACAGCCTGGATGGTCTCTGGGTGAGGTCTATCCCACACAGAGCTCGGAGCTGGGAGCTGGGAGCTGGGAGCTGGGAACGGAGTGGAGCAGAACCCAGCCTGAGCGGCGTGGACCAACAAGACCAGCAACCGGGCAGAGCATGCCCTAGAGCCCTGAATCAGTGAGCTGCGGCAGTTACCAGACATCTCAACCCACAAACACCAAAGACTGCTGAGAAGGTTACTGGGAAAAGCTGCGGGGGTGGAAGGAGTTCGCGGTTCGGCTTCCAGCCCTGGGGGCAGCGGAGGTGGGGCAGCTGCGGCTGTTGCTGCTTCCGGCTCCAGGCCCACCTGGTGGGAGGAATTAAGTGGCGAATCAGAGCAGGGGTGCACAGCCTGCCAAAGATCTAAGCCCAGTTCGGGTTGGGGGTTCTTGGGGAAGGAGCAGTGCTGGTGTGGCAGAGCTGGCACCTCCCCCCCAAACGTGGAACATAGAACTCGTTAGTCTACAAGCAGTCATACCCCACTGAAAAACTCAAGGGTCAAGTCAGTTGGCTGGGAATATGGCCAGGCAGCGAAAACGCACCGAGGTTCAGTCTCAGACTTTGCATTCTTTCTTTGCTGGCAAAGAAGACCAAAACATACAGACAGAAGAAATTAATAAAGTCAAAGAGCCTACAACAGAAACCTCCAAGAAAAACAGGAACTGGTCCCAGGCCATGGAAGAGCTCAAAAAGGATTTGGAAAAGCAAGTTAGAGAAGTAGAGGAAAAATTGGGAAGAGAAATGAGAAGGATGCAAGAAAACCATGAAAAACAAGTCAATGACTTGCTAAAGGAGACCCAAAAAAATACTGAAAAATACACTGAAGAAAACAACACCTTAAAAAACAGACTAACTCAAATGGCAAAAGAGCTCCAAAAAGCCAATGAGGAGAAGAATGCCTTGAAAGGCAGAATTAGCCAAATGGAAAAGGAGGTCCAAAAGACCACTGAAGAAAATACTACTTCAAAAATTAGATTGGAGCAAGTGGAAGCTAGTGACTTGATGAGAAATCAAGATATTATAAAACAGAATCAAAGGAATGAAAAAATAGAAGACAATGTCAAATATCTCATTGGAAAAACCACTGACCTGGAAAATAGATCCAGGAGAGATAATTTAAAAATTATTGGACTACCTGAAAGCCATGATCAAAAAAAGAGCCTAGATATCATCTTTCAAGAAATTATCAAGGAGAACTGCCCTGATATTCTAGAGCCACAGGGCAAAAGAAAAATTGAAAGAATCCATCGATCACCTCCTCAAATAGATCCCAAAAAGAAATCTCCCAGGAATATTGTCGCCAAACTCCAGAGCTCCCAGATCAAGGAGAAAATACTGCAAGCAGCCAGAAAGAAACAATTTGAGTATTGTGGAAACCCAATCAGAATAACCCAAGATCTGGCAGCCTCTACATTAAGAGATTGAAGGGCTTGGAATACGATATTCCAGAGGTCAATGGAGCTAGGATTAAAACCTAGAATCACCTACCCAGCAAAACTGAGTATCATGCTCCAAGGCAAAATATGGATTTTCAATAAAATAGAGGACTTTCAAGCTTTCTCAGTGAAAAGACCAGAACTGAATAGAAAATTTGACTTTCAAATACAAGAATCAAGAGAAGCATGAAAAGGTAATCAAGAAAAAGAACAAGAAAAAGAAATTGCAAGGAACTTACTAAAGGTGAACTGTTTTGTTGACATTCCTACATGGAAAGATGATGTGTATGATTCATGAGACCTCAGTATTAGGGTAGCTGAAGGGAATATGCATACATATATGTTTATGTATATATATGGGTGAATGTGTATGTATGTATATATCTATGTGTGTGTGTGTATATATGTGTATATATATATATATTTAGAGAGAGAGAGAGAGCGGACACAGGGTGAGTTGAAGATGAATGGAAGATATCTCTAAAAGAAATAAAATCAAATTAAGGGATGAGAGGAACATACTGAGAGAGGGAGATAAGGAGAGATAGAATGGGGTGGATTATCTCGCATAAGGGTGGCAAGAGGAAGCAGTTCTGTGGGAGGAGGGGAGAGGGCGGATGAGGGGGGAATGACTGCACTCTGCTCTCATCAGATTTGGCCTAAGGAGGGAATACCATACATACCCAATTGGGAATCTTACCCCACAGGAAAGAAGAGGGAAGAAGAAAAAAAAATAGGGGGGGATGATGGAGGGGAGGGCTGATGGGTGTGGAGGTCGTCAAAAACAAACCCTATCGAAAGGGGACAGGTTCAAGGGAGAAAATTCAATAAAGGGTGAGGGGTTGGGAAGGAGCAAAATATAGTTAGTCTTTCACAACATGAGTATTGTGGAAGGGTTATACATAATGATACACATGTGGCCTATGTTGAATTGCTTGACTTCTTAGGGAGGGTGGGTGGGAAGGAAAGAGGGGACAGAAGGGAGGGCTGACTGGGGAACAGGGTAATCAGAATATATGCCATCTTGGAGTGGGAGGGAGGGTAGAAATAGGGAGAAAATTTGTAATTCAAAATCTTATGGAAATCAATGCTGAAAACTAAAAATATTAAATAAATAGTAATAATAAAAAGAATGGGGGAAATTATCTCACACAAAAAGAGAGGCTCCAGGAAAAGATTTTATACTAGAGAGAAAAATAATTGAGAAGGCAGGCAACACTTGAAGCTCACATCTAAATTGTTTCAAAGATGGAAAATATACATACACACAAACACGTGTGTGTGTGTCTGTGAGAGAAAGAGAGAGAGAGAGAGAGAGAGAGAGAGAGAGAGAGAGAGAGAGAGAGAGATTTTTAGGAAAATAAAATATGATAGTCCTCAGGAGAAAATTGAATGAGTATACCTTTTTCCTGCCTACATGACACATTCACAAAAAATAGCTGTTATTACAGTTTAAAAATCTCACAACCAAAATATTAAATGTACCCTTTTCAGACTATAATGCAATAAAATTTACATTCAGTAAAAGCCCATGGAAATATAGACTGACAATTAATTGGAAACTAAATAATCTACTCCTAAAAAATGAAAGGGTCACAAAACAAATCAAAACAATCAAGTCAAAACAATCAATAATTTCATTAAAAAAATTACAATGAGACATTCCAAAATTTGTGGTATGCAGCCAAGGCATTACTTAGGGGAAGTTTTTATATCTTTAAACATGCACATGAATAAAAGAAAAATAGCAGAACAATGAATTGGGCATGCAACAATAACAACAATAGAACAAGAACAAATTAAAAATCTCCAATTAAATGCCAAAATGGAAATCTTGAAAATCAAAGGACAGCATAATTAAAATTAAAAGTAAAAAATCATTGAACTAACAAATAAAAGTAGAAGCTAGTGTTATGAAGAAAATAATAAAATAGATAAACCATTGGTCAATTTGATTTGTAAAAAAAAAACGAAAAACAAATTACTAGTAACAAAAATGAAAAGGATGAATGCAATATCGATGAAAATGAAATTAAAGCAATTATTAGGAGTTATTGTGCCTAATTATATGCCAGTAAAAATGATAATTTCAGGGAAATCAGTTAATATTTACAAAAATGTAAGCTGCACTGATTAACAGAGGAAGAAATAGAATATTTAAATAACCCTATTGTAGAAAGAGAATTTGAACAAACCATTTTCCCTAAGAAAAAAAATTCCTAGATCTAGATGGATTTATAAGTGAATTCTACCAAACATTTAAGGAACAATTAATTCTAATACTATAGATGCTATTTGAAAAAACTTGGTAAAAAAAGGAGTCCTACCAACTTCCTTTTGTGACACAAATATGGGTTTGATACTTAAACCAGGAAGAGCAGAAACAAAGAAAACTATAGACCAATTTTCTTAATGAGTATCTATGCAAAAAAAAATAAATACAATATTAGCAAAGAGATTACAGCAATGTATTACAAAGATCAAACACTATGGCCAGGTAGGATTTACATCAGGAATGCGGGGCTATTTCAATATTAGGAAAACTTTCTGCATTAATTGACCACATCAATAACAAAAACACCAGAAATCATATGATTATCTCAATAGATGCAGAAAAAGTCTTTGACATCCATTTGATATCCATTCCTATTAAAAACACTGGAAAGCATAGGAATTCTGGGAGCCTTTCTTAAAATGATTAGTATCTATCTAAAGCCATCATCAAGCATTATCTGTAATGGGAATAAGCTAGAAGCCTTCCCAATTAGACCAGGAATGAAGCGAGTATGTCCATTATCCCACTATTATTGAATATTGTACTAGCAATGCTTGCTATAGTGGTGATAAAAAAATTGAAGGAATAAAAATAGGTGATGAGGTAACAAAACTATCACTCTTTGTAGATGATATGATCGTATCCTTAGAGAACTGTAGAGAATCAACTGAAAAACTAGTTGAAACAATTAACAACTTCAACAAAGTTGCAAGATATAAAATAAAGCCACATAAATCATCAGCATTTCTATATATTAAAAAAATTAAATTAAATTAAATTTTAAAAATTTAAATTTTTCTATATGTTAAAAAAAATAGCAGGAAGAGATAGAAAGAAAATTCCATTTAAAATAACTGCAGACAATACAAAATAATCCAGAATCTATTTGCCAAGACAAACCCAGAGATTTTATGAATACAATTACAAAATACTTTTCACACATATAAGGACAGATCTATACACATGAAGAAATACCAATTGCTCATGAGTAGGCCAAGCCAACATAATAAAAATAACAATTCTACCTAAATTAATTTACTTATTTAGCACTGTAGCCATGAAACTACCAAAGAATTATTTTATAGAATTAAAAAAATAGTAACAAAATTCATCTGGAAGAACAAAAGTTCAGGAATACCAAGGGCATCAATGAAAAAAAAATGTGAAGGAAGGTAGCCTAGCAATTCCAGATTTCAAACTATAGTACAAAACAATAATTATCAAAACAATCTGATGCCAATTAAGAAATAGAATGTCAGATCAGTGAAATACATTAAGTAAACAATATAAAGTAATGAATGACCATATGTTTTCATAAATCTAAAGATTTAAGCTTTGAGTGTAAGAGATCACTATTTGACAAAAATCTCTGGGAAACCTGGAAAGCAGTTTGCAGAAACTAGGCATCAACCAACAACTCACATTACATACAAAGATAAAGTCAAATGGATAAATAATTTAGACATAAAGGATGATAACATAAGTAAATTGGGGGATCATAGATGCATGTACCTATAAGATCTGTGGATACAGGAAGAATTTATGACAAAGCAAGGGATAGAGGGGATTATGAGAAGTAAAATAGATCATTTTAATTACATGAAATTTAAAAGCTTTTCCACAAACAAAACCAATGTAACCAAAGCAGAAAGAAATTAGGAAACTGGTAAAAAAAATTTACAGGAAGTTTGAGTCGAATTTATAAAAATAAATGGCATTCCCCATTTGATAGTCAAAGGACATAAACAGGCAGTTTTCAGATGAAAAAATCAAAGCTACAAATAATTATGTAAAATGCTCTAAAACACAGTTGATTAGAGAAATGCAAATTAAAACCACTCTAAGATACCACCTCACACCTATCAGATTGGCTAACAACAGAAAAAGAAAATGCCAAATGTTGGAGGGGACATGGAAAAATTAGAACACTAATGCACTACTGGTGGAGTTATGAACTAGTCCAACTATTCTGGAGAACGATTTGGAACTATGACCAAAGAGCTATAAAAACTCTGCATACAGTGTTGGTGGAGTAGTGAACAGATTCAATCATGGAGAACAATTGGGAACTATGCCCAAAGACCTATAAAACCATGCAGACCATTTGGCCTACCAATGCCACTACTAGGTCTGTATCCGAAAAGAGATAAAAAAACAAAAAGGAAAAGGATCTATGTATACAAAAATATTTATAGCAGCTCTTTTCTGGTGTCAAAGAATTGGAAATCAAGGAGGCACCCATCAATTGGGGAATGAATGAACAAGTTGTGGTATACGATTATAATAGAATACTCTATTGTGCTATAATAAATGATGAGCTAGGTACTCTCAGGAAAACCTGGACTTATGTGAACTGATTCAAAGCAGAACAGTGTATACAGTGACAGCAATATTGTAAGAAGATCAACTGTAAATGACTTAACTATTCTCAGCAATACAATGATCCAAGACAATTCTGAAGGATTTAGGGCAAAAAATACTATCCATCCCCAGAGAAAGAACCAATGGAGTCTGAACAGAGATGAAAGCATACTTTTTTTTACTTTCTTTATTTTTCTTACATTTGTAATTTTGTTCTATGTTTTCTTTTACAACATGAGTAATATGAAAATGTGTTTTACATGACTACACATGTATAACCCATATCAAATTGCTTGCGTATCTATAAAAGGGGGGAGGGAGGGAATTGGGAATTCAAGTTTTAAAAGGAAAATGTTAAAATTGTTCTTACATGTAATTGGGGAAATATAAAATACGAAATCATAAAAAATATAAAATAATAAAAATAAATAAATAACTGTACACTCACTTTGACCCAGAAATACTACTATTACTACATCTGAATCCCAAAGAGATCAAATAAAATGGAAAAGGAGTTCTTCTTTTGTTGTGGCAAAGCACTGCAAATTGACAAGATGCCTATCTATTAGGGAATGGCTGAACAAGTTGTGGCATATGATAGTGGTGGAATACTATTGTGCTGTAAGAAATGACAAGGGGGATATTTTCAGAAAAACACGAGAAGACTTACATGAACTCGTGCAAAGTGAAGTGGGTAGGTAGAACCAGGAGAACATTGTACACCATAATAACAATACTGTAAGGATGATCAACTGTGAAAGACACTGGATAAAGATAATGATCCAAGGCAATTCCAAAGGACCCATAATGAAAAATGATATTTACTTCCAGAAAGAGAACTAATGAACTCTGAATGCAGATTGAAACATTTTTATTGTATTGCTTTGTTTGTATTTTATTTTGCAACACAGTTGGAAACATGTTTTGTATGACTTCACATGTTTAATCAACATCAGATTTCTTGCCTTCTCAAGGAAGCAGAAGGCATGGGAGGAAGGGAGAAAATTTGGAACTCAAAAATTTTTTAAATTATTGTTAAAATATTTTATGTATAATTGAGAACTAATAGAGTATTTTTTAAAAATTAAATAAAATACTGTCTAATTTCCCAAATGCAATCCAAACCTGTTATTTACCTATTAAATTCTGATAACATTTGCTTCTCTATCTTCAGCAATTGTCTAATGTACATTAATGACAGACCATCTTTGTGGGCTGTCCTTCCAATAATATATCATAGTCTGGACAGTAGAGATTAGTATTTGCTTTTTTTCTTTTTCTACTTAGTAATTAATTATTTTTATTGATTTTGGATCACTCTGTCATGTTCTGAAGCCTGATACAATCAACACAACATCATCTGCAAACAGGATCATCTGGAGGACATTGTCATCAATAGGAAATTCTTCTTCCATTTGGACTCTACATTGGACATTCACCCTGACACAGTAAACTCCTTTAGCGAACCTACAAAAGCATGTTTTGTATCTCAGTCGATGTGTGTGTTAAAGGTCATCTACAAAATTTTTTCTATCATTGAATTGTTTGGGAAAGCATATGTGATAACATTTGTATGAGAAACATCTTCTTGGAGAAGAATCTTTTTGGCAACATTTTATTATACCAAGTCAAATGCTCTTTTTGTAGGCTACAAAAAATAAGCCCAGAAGCTTTTCCTTATGTCTACAAGCATCAGTAAATTTTCTGACTATAAAGATGTCTTTAGTAGAGAATTATTTTCAGAATCCTAGAATGTTTCCTTTTTACAACTCCATCAAGAATTCTCTCAATATATTAATTTTTTCTCTTAAAAATTCTGTAGAGATGAGCAAGTAGGCACATGAGTCAATAGTTATTGATATTTTCTCAGTTTCTTTTTTCTTCTTGGTAGAAATAATGTATATGATTTTTTAAAGCATTTGTATCCTCCCTGATTCAGATATCTTAAGAATTTCTTTAATTGCCTCAAAAGTTGTGCTGCTTCCAGCATAGACATACTTCGTATACACTTAACCTGATCTGACTGGTTTTTGTTTTCTTCGGTGCTATTTCTACTTATGTGGCACACTAAGAATTATGATTTTAGAGTGCAAAAATGGTAGCTTCACTGTCATTGATGGAGATCAGAATTTATCATAGTAATCATGATAGACCTTTTCATTTTCATCCATTTACTGTCCTCTTTCCAGCTTTCTCTTTAAATACCATAGACACAAGGGGCAGCTCATCCAAAAAGCAGTGGAAAGACTTGTGGTAGCAAATAGGTAATAGCATATTAGTCATGAAGAAAGAGGTTAGAAAAGTAATATTTAAAAAATTGTTGTGTTCCAGGCCATTGATTCCATTAGCAGGTGGGGATTGTTGGGATGGGAAATCCTTCTACAATGCAAAACAGCAACTTATCTGTAACATCCATACTTGAATACTTTCCTGAGGTGCTGAGAGGTTAAATTACTTGCTCTGTCACATAGCTAGTATTTCTTAGAGAAAGGTCTTGAACCTTCAATGTTTTTCCCCTGAATCAACAAATGGTCTCTATTTAACTTCATGCTGCTTTGCAGTGTAAGGGACACTATCAAATGTATTAAATGTATGATTCAAAGTGGAAGTGGGACACTAATGCATCAAATGATCAATAACAGATGGACAGCCCATGTGGTGCATTGGTATTTATTTAAAGAGATCAAGAAGTAGGTACCAAGCATTTTGGGTTCTCACACACACACACATTTACAAGTGGATACTAGCAAGACCCACATATAATTTGGAGGCATGAATGGGCTGAGATTTGCCCTAATGAAGGAGGAATACAGAACAATGATATCAAATGTCCATCAAAGACTGGATGTTTGTGGGAGGATGGCTATTGAAGACTGAGAGCAATACTGCTGACCAAAAAAAAATGAAAAAATGAATCTGCAAAAAATCCTTATAATAGCAACTAAGCCCAGATAATCACAAGCGCATTTATAGACAAAACTAGAAACACAACACACAGAAAGTGGGACAGATTTGTCAGCATTTTCATCATTGATGATGGTGGACTACTCACCACATTTGAACTCTAGAACTTCAGACTGCTCTAAGAGAACAGAGTCAAGACTAGGCCAGACACACACAGAAGAATTCTATGCTGAAGGTGACATTTTAAAAGCACTGAAGGATTGATTTTCAAAATATCTCAGAGAAGTAGATATCATAACAATGGGAGTGCGGGGAGGAACATTATAGATTAAAGTATGAATAAAAAGCCCTTACGAAGTATTTATTATGTGCCAGGCATGATACTAAATACTGGACATGCAATCACAAGCAGATGAGACAGTCTCTGCTCTCATCAAATTTACTCTGTAATAAGGGAAGACAACCTATGTAGGGGAATGTTTTAACAGGGAATGGTATTACTACCAGTTGATATTATTAGCCACCAGAAAATACCAAATACAAAATTATAAACTACCAAATCATACGCTTACTGATAGAGCTCAATTAGTGTGAATAAATAATCCCCTGAAATGGTTGCATGTATTCAAATTCATACTATTTGAAGTTATAATTACACAAAATATAGTAATTTGTTCCAGTCCCATGGAAATATGCACATGAATTCAAATAATTCAATCACTGCAGGAGATACAAAATTCACACTAATTGAAACTTACATGTGACAAGCAGCTTTTCACATATAATTTTCTATACCAGGGTATATCTTCACAGTCAAACACTGCACCGAAAGTTATAGAGAATACATTACCCTGCTATGTTTAGGTTTTTTGGTAACCCCTAAAAATACCAATTGGTTATGAAGAGCAACATGTAGCATAAAATCCCTTCTCAAAGAAGGAACTACCCACATATCATTATACACAATTTCTGGATAGATGAAACCTTAAAGGTAAAGTTGTTCAGTGATCCTTTCACTATTACTAACAAGGAAGGACGTAAGACAGAATTACATATGCTTACCAAAGGTGTCTCTGCCAGGTATAGAGGATGTTGTATGCACAATATAAATGGAATAAATGGAATAAATCCTACCTATAGATGGTAGGATCATCAAGGTACTCCTCTTTGTGAATTTTGCTGATTGTATCAAGCCCCTGAAGAATAAAGGTCCTCCTCAAAGAGGTCCATTCAAAGGAGACCATCAGAGTAGTCCACACAATAAAAATCAAATGGATGAAAATTGCCAGTTGGCAAACTATGAAATGCAGCAGCTTAAATATTAAAGTCTGTCACTACCTCCTTCTTGGAAGAGGCATTGCAGATGGGCAATTACTGGTTCCAGAACTAAATAAGCAGAAGGAAGCAGATTTTATTGAATTTAGAAAATTGTGAAATGCTTTCAACCACCTCCAGCTGCTATCACATTTTTAAAAATTTAACATCAATATTCTTCCAATGGTGCTGTATTGCTACAAATTGTAGTATAGCACAGTCCCAGAAGAATCAATATTCTGCATGACCAAAGGGCAATGGACAGACACAAGGTGGACATATTCGATAGGTAGAAACATATTAACAGTGATGACTTGTATTCAGAATGCAAGAAACATCACCAGAAAAATCTATGATCAAGAAAAGAATGTGGGTTTATCAGGTAGTAAGTTCATTGGATGGTAGACATCTATCATCCTGTTCTGATATCCACAAAATGTCAAAGGACCCAGAGGTTGGCCTCTAGTACTTTGAAGAGATCTATAGAAAACGCGTGGAAGTATGTACATGAGAATAGCACAGGATGAGACAGCCTGGATGAGTTATACTCATGGATGTTGCATCACTTAAGGGAGGACTGACCTTTATATAGAGAGTGTAGCAATAGTCAGTTCAGTTTTAAGCTGTAAAGTTTAAACCTGCACCGAGACTATTGGGACACTCTAATCTCATTGAGGAGTTACTTGAGAAAAATACTATTTTGCTTTTTTTCTTTATCTCCTGCATTCCCTGGAATTTTTTTTAAATGAGTTATCAAAATGCATCTGGCAAGGAAGCATGGGTTAATAGCCATTGAAAACTATTGCTGATTGTTTTGCTGCTGATCAACAATCATCAGGTAACTAGCATTAATTAAGGGCCTCCAATTAGCTAAGTACTAGGGATATAAAAAAAGGGAAGAAACAGTCCCTGCTGTCAAGGAACTCACAGTCTAATGTGACAGTACTAGAAGTCCTCAGTGTTTGGTGGAGGGAGCATAGAATCACCAGAAATGCAGTCTCTTCCAATTCAGCAGCCCCCAAATGTCCTTTTTCTCCTTATCCTACCCCGAACTTCTCATTTCCCTTTCATTGCTTTCATCAACCAATAAATTGATCGTTTATTGAAGGCCTATTATGTTCTTAGCATTTTACTAGGCTCTTTGGGGGACAGAAAAAAAATAAAAAACAATATATCCTTGCCCTCAAGTGGCTTATTGTTTACTTGAGAAATGAAAACTAATAAACATTAAATAACAGCAAATAAAACAGATCAATAATGAAGTGTTAAGTTATATGATACAAGCTATAAGGGCCAGGAAAGGTGGCAATCCATGGCAATTGGAAGGATTAGTGATTGCTTCTAAGAAATGGGACTGGAACTTGGATTGGAAGGATGACTGTGACATGAATTTCTCTCTCTCTCTCTCTCTCTCTCTCTCTCTGTCTGTCTTCCTTCATTAAGTAATCATCACTTCTATGCTGATAATTAACAGAGCTATCCAACCCCAGTCTCTCCCTTGAACTTCACTTCCACATCAACAATGGCCCATGAGACAATTCAAACTGGAAGTTCCAGGCACATCTAGAATCAATATGTATAAAACCGACCGCATAATACTTCCCACAAAAACATCTCTTTTGAGAAACTTCCCTGTTTCTATTGAAGGTACCACTATTCTTCAAGTCTCCCAGGTTTATGTCCTTGGCATTTTCCTCAACTCATCACTCTTCTCCACCCCACATATCCAGATCTTGCCATTTCTGTCTCCACATCTTTCACATCCAATTCTTCTCTCTACTCACACAGCTACCACCTTAGTTCAAGCCCTTGTCACCTCTCACCTAGATTATTGCAGCATTCTATTTAGTCTCCCTACCACAACTACTTTCCCCACTTCAATTCATGCTGCCCACTGCTGCCAAAATGATTTTCATTAAGCACAAATTTGGTCATTTGTTGTTGTTGTTCAGTTGTGTTCAGTCATGTCTGACTCTTCATTATCTCATTTGGGATTTTTTTGGCAAAGATACTGGAGTGGTTTGTCATGTCCTTCTCCAGCTCATTTTTAGATGAGGAAAATGAGGCAAACAAGGTTAAGGGACTTGCCTGTGGTCACACAGTCAGTAAGTGTCTGAGGCCAGATTTGAACTCAGATCTTCTTGACTCCAGGCCTGGCACTCTATCCACTAGGTCACCTAGCTGCCCCAAGTTTGGTCATATCGTTCCTCTACTCAGCCAACTACAGGGGCTTTCTTTTGCCAATAGGATAAAATATAAATTCATTTGATTAGTTTTTTAAACTCTTTACAACCTGACCCCAACTGATCTTTCCGTCCTCACTGGACTTTACCACCAACTGGCCCACACTCTGCAAACCATTCAAACTGGCCTTCTCTTTGTTCCTCATACATAGCATTCCATCTCCAGTCTCCATTACTTTGCACCGGCTTTCTTCAGGCCTGGAATGTATTGCCTCCTTACCTCTGCCATGTAGAATCTCCACCCTTCTTTCCAGATGCAGCTCAAGCACATTATGCAGTGTAGCCTTCCCTGATTCTCTCAACTGCTAGTTCACTCCTTCCCGATATATATTGCATTTAACTACTTTATATTTGTTTGGATTTTTTCTTTAGAAGTATTCTCTATATATACTTACATATGCACTTTCTCCCCAATTAGGATGTAAGCTTCTTGCTATTAGGGATTGCTCCATCCTTGGTATTTATATCCATAGCCCAATATCTGGACCACAGCAGGATCTTAAATGCTTGTTGATTAGTTGGTAAGGTGTTACATGAAGATCCCAGGTAACTGTGGAAATGCTCCCTTTTACAAAGACAAGAAAGTTGGCAGGGAGGTGATTTTGATGTAATGCTGAATTTCCAGCAAGTTCAATTTTAAACAAGTTGAATTTGAGCTAACAGCAAGACAACTAAATGGAAACATCCAGTAATTAATTGAAAATTGATGACTAATGCTCAGAGGAGAGGACAGAACTAAAGATTCAGAGACTTCAGAAATATCTGAATAGAGGATGATGCCATGAAAAAATAAGATCTCATTGAGGGAGAAAATGAAAAGAAAAAAGAGCAAAAGATGCAGGTTTAAGAATTTCCACAATGGGGGGGAGGGGTGGGGAGGGAGAAGAGTTGGGAGAAAGAAGAGAAAGAGTAAGAAAAGGCAACAATGAATGTGGACAGAGAAGTAGAGAAATCATTGTCATGAAGTCAAAGGAAGAGAGGTCCTGATCAACAGCTCGAAATGCTAGAGAGGCCAAGTTAAATGAGGATAAATAAAATCCCACTGGATGTGACAATCATCAGATCCCTCCTACTAGGCAATGTTCCTTCTACCCTCCCCTTCACCCCACTCCACACACACACAGGCTTCCCAGGTAAGAAATGCTTAGTGTTTGCAAACCTCTGTTCTGTTCTGCACTGAGCTAGCTAACTGAGAATATCATTAGGAAGTATTGCATGCAACATTAGGGGCAAACAATGACTCCCACTCAAGAAAATGTGGACATGCATGCAGACACCCACAGATAAAGCTTGATAAGAGGTCACACCAAATGTGAGTAGTCATATGAATCTAAGCACATCTGCCATTCCTAATACATTTATTTCCTCCCCACTCCTTAAAGGTTTATTCCCTTTCCAAAGCTACAACATGGATTATTCATTGAGGTGATTGACCCTGGTGACTTCAAGGAAAAAAGCAGAATTACACTTCCAGACACTAATGAGGAAGGAGGGGAAAGTATTTGTTTTGTAATGGTTTGTTGGCTCTCTCTTAAACTTTCACTAGATAAGAAAAATGCTTAAGGTGCTAACAGAAGTGTTTAAGCCTCCAAAGCTATTTATCAATGAATGTCTTTCTATACCTCCTCCCTCCAATCCCCTCCCTATTTCCTAGGAGTAATGATATAGCCACATCAATTACAAAAGGGCATGACTCCCTTGAGCCATAGATGCAGAGTATAACCAATCCAAATCATTCAACCTTGCTCTCTTCCTCCAACACACCAAGTCTCTCTTACTTGGCTGTTTTCCTTTATTACTAGCCCCCAGATATAATAAGCATTGACAAAGGTGTTGTTACACCTTTGTTACATGGCTCACTGGACTACCTTTCCATTGAATCTGTTAACTTGGAGAGACAGAGACATGCCTCCATTGGAGAAGTCTCCTAAAGATTCCAAGCAATGGATCTGAATGGCCCTCCATGAACACCTAAATCAGCCCCAAAACTCAACACCACCAAGAACCATAACTACTAGAAGCACATGCCTCCCCTCCATGTCTTTAAATCTCCCCATATACTCATAATGGTCCATAGGATGCAATATAAGATTACAACCTTAGGACTTGGTGACTGACAGGATGTGGGAAGATGCCAGTGGGAACAGAGCTAGGGGCAATCAACTGTCACTACCTATGTATATGGTGCTGGCATTCTACATTCTTCTGTACATACAAGCATATTTATGTATGTTATACATTTATATATGTATATATTGGGGTATGTAAGAATGTTTAAGTCCAAACAGAATTGTCATATGCCAATGCATAAATATCATGACTCCAATTCACTTAGGAAATTCAAGCACTACCATCTACTTTCTAACAGAGAGGAATTAAAGTATGGAACTAAGGAGACTTCAATTCAAGCAAACCAGTTATTTTAGTTGCCAGGAGATGTATAAACATTACTCCACCTAATAAATTTGCTAACATGTGTTCCTTATTCACTTAGTCCAAGGAAGATCTTTAGTCTCATTTGACTGAATATGACTACCTGCACTATATAAAAATCTTAGAATTAAAAGGTATATGTATTAAGTGGGGAATGGTAAAAGAAAATCTCAGTATTTTTCTATCTGTTGCTTTAAACAAAGGGAAGAAAGAACAAATGGCACAGAAAAAAAAGCAGAAAACCGAACTTCTTTAGAAACTACAGCTCTCAGTGAATTTAGCATTTTATGAGGACAAGTTGGAAGCTTCTCATAAGTCTATATTTATAACTTTCAACTGAATTACATCCTTGAATCTACAACAGTTATATCTTCTACGTAAATACAAAGATCAATCCAAAGGGGTCAGTAGGGGGAGAGGCATAGAGTACAGCAATGATGTCAAACTCAAACAGAAATGGGAGTCATTAATCCATATATATGTAAGCATCTCTGCAGACTACCCATTGATTTATTTTTAAAATGTAATGTTATCTATGTTTTATTGTATTTTTATTTACTTCATTAAATATTTTCCAATTACATTTTAATCTATTTCTGAGTGTTACCAGCCTCAGCATGT
Source organism: Trichosurus vulpecula (assembly GCF_011100635.1). Lineage (NCBI taxonomy): Eukaryota > Metazoa > Chordata > Mammalia > Diprotodontia > Phalangeridae > Trichosurus > Trichosurus vulpecula. The sequence continues at coordinate 111,438,865 of NC_050577.1, forward strand.
TTGACAACTCTGATGGAGAACAAGAAACATTACCCAATGACTGTTTTTTTTTTAAATCTTCTGAATCTACCCAATAAATGTTATGGGAATTATAGAAAACAACATCCCAGAGAGGAAAGAAGTTAACAAACTGATATTAAGTTAATCCTGTCACTCCCTCTCCTCCTTTTCTTCAGTTGTACTCTACTAGTTTATCATTTAAAGGGGCAAAATTGTATACTACAGGGTGTTCCTAAAGTCTGGACACATAGGCAAAAATGCATATTTTCAAGAAATGAAATTAATGAAATTTCAACAACATTTTATTTAATTGGAATATTGACAAATAACATCTTCATTATGATTTCCATCATTTGTGATGCAAAGGTTGATGTGCTTTGCAAGATTCACATGAACTCGATGCAGTAACTCCACATTGCTGTCAATTTTAGCGCATTCACTCTTTATGTGTTCAATCAAGTGTGTTGCAACTGTGATTTCCATTGAGTACACCTTCTCCTTTAGCATACCCCAGAAAAAAAGAAGTCAAGTGGTCTAAGGTCTATTGATATTCCAATTTAATTTCATTTCTTGAAAATATGTATTTTTCCTGTGTATCCAGACTTTAGGGACACCCCATAGAGAGACCACTAACCTTGAAATCAAAAGCCTTAAGTTAAGGCCCCCAATTCTGACATTTTCAAGTTGTTTGGCATGGACAAGTCACTGAACCATCCTGTGCCTTTATTTCCACATCATAAAATGGGAATAATCATCCTCACATGACTTGTTCCATAGGGTTGTTTCTGAGGAAAGTGAAAATGCTATAAAACATAAATGAGAATGATGATGGTGATGATGAGGGATTTATTGGAAGTACCAGATATAACTTTTTGCCTTTTGTCTACCAACAGTTTTTAGGCTATTCTCATTACCTTTCTTGAACCCTATAGTATCTTTAGGGTACCAAATGCCAAGGGAAGGAGAGGGAGGATAGATGGGAACTAGGGAAGTTTCAGAAAACTTCTGAGGAAGTCCCTCCAAACTGGAATCAATCTCAGTGGCTTACATGAGGGTAACATTTGTACAGAGGACATATGGGTTTTATCACCCCATTCAGGAGTTCCAAAGGTTTGGAAGGAGAGAAAAATCCAAATCAGGCATCGAGACTCTGTCAGGAACTGAGCAATAGGGGTGGAGCAGGGGCTCTTCATTGAAAGAGTCAGTCTTTGTCTAGACAATTTTCATAGGTTTCATGATATAGAAGGTCCTCATGTATGGCTTACCTTTTGGTTATGCAGAAGCAAGAAGTCAGGAAATCTCTTCCCCTCTTATTTTTCTCCAACTAAATCCTGCAATTCAGTTGAATTCAAACAAGTTTATTGAGTAGCTACTCTATACAAGGCCTTGTGTTTGGTAATGGAGTCAAAGAAACAAGAAATAGTCCTTAATCTCAAAGAATTTACAGTTGCATAGGGAAATAAGACAAGTACACAAAGAGTTCCACTAAATGTCAGACTATAACAAGGACCGTAAGAGGAATATTCTAAGTGTTATAGGAGGGGAAGTACAAGAAAGGAACACATCCAATTGGAAAGGGAAGGTTTCATGGAGGGAGGGTCATTTGGCATGGTCCTAAAAATAATAGGTAGGATTTTTACAGAGGAAGGACATTTAAGGATGTGGAAAAGTGAGTAAATTCAGGAAACAAGTTCACTTACAGGAGCATAGAGTACCTATAGGATAGGAGTAGGGGAGAAGATGAGAAAGAAATGCTGAAACAGTAACAATTAACACCCCAAACCCAAACTCCCTTGGCAATTTATTGTTAATAGAACCAGAAAAAAACCACACATCATGCGATAAGGATAGAAGAATGAGGGAGAGGGGAGAAAAGAAACCCAGGTACAAAAACATTTAGAACTCATAGTAACAGACAACTGTTATGTTTCCATAGAGATTAATTGCCTTCAAGGCTTCCAAAAACTCCATTAAGAAATCTAATTAATGGAATGGGTTCTTCCACACATGTAATTCATTCCATTAATGCTCTAAGTGCATTTAGCAATTAGGCAACATTGTGGATCTTCATGAAGGGTCAGTTGTAATATTTTAAGCAATATTTTCTCACTGGCCCAGCAGGAACAGTGGTGGACTTGACAGTCTATTGATCTTGAAAATCAAGGCCCAGGGGTCACTGAACACATAGGTAGACAAAGTTTTCACACATAGATTCTGATTTAAGACACAGCATAAGGCCTCACCAGAACAAAAATAATTCTCCCCATCAGAGGACCATCTGTGGTATCTCCCTTTCCGCTTCTGCCAAGCCTGAAACTACCACCATTAGAATACACCTTTTGAATAGGACAATAAATGTTGAACAAGGGTAAAAAGAAAGAGAATGAAAATTATATTGTTGTAGTAATATACTAGAGATCCCTTGGCAGAGAATGCAGATAATGCTTTGTCTTTGACAAATCTGACAGAGATAAAATATAGTGGTGATGAGAGACTTCAATTATCTACAAGTAGATTAGTTGAACATTATCACCACAAAAGACCTTGTAGATTAGTTTGTTATAGGTGCATAGAGTTAGAGCTGGAAGGAAACTCAAAGGCCAATGACTCCAACTATCTCATTTTACAAGGAAAAAAACTGAGACCTAGAGAGATCAAGTAGCTTGCCAAGTGTTCTGCAGGACTTTAGGGGCAGGAAGACACAAATAGAACTCACATAACCTAACCCCTAGATATATATTTTCCAATACAACACACAGTCTCTTGTATACTATAATTTCCATTGTATACTTTGCAGTAATTGATATCACATCCAGAGTATTGTGGTCAGAAATATCATGGTGTAACAGAGATAATAATAACTTGCCCATATACAGATGTGGCAAAAATCTTACTGCAATATTAATATATTACCCTTATTCTAGATGTCCCAAAAGTCTTAGTGCAATTTTAACTACTAAAACTATTAAAATATAAAGTACACTAAGGTTTTTGGGAGATTCTGTATGAGGTTTACATCATGCTTTCCTCTCAAGCAACTCTGTGGAATACATGGTGCATGTATTAACCCCAATTTAAAGATGTCAAAATTGAAGCTTTAAAAGGTTAATAGACTTTTTTCTGGTCACAGAGCTAGGTAGTCAGATCTGAAACTTGAATCCAAGTTTTCCTATTCTAAGTCTAGAGTGCCTTGCACTTGTGTCACTCCCCCACCACCTCTATACAGTGCTTGGGAGAAAAGATATTGAGTTCAAACTCTGCCACTAATTTAACAAACTACGTCAGTCAAACTGACTGCAGCCATAGGCCTACTCTGCAACACAGGCATGTGAAGGGAAGGGCTCAGAAAATCTAGTTGCCAAGATTGTAGCTATTTCTGATCTTTTGACATAGATTCATCATGTGCCAAATTATTTTTTTATTGTCTGTGCCTAATACATTTGATAGTTCAGCACACAGTTTAACACATGAGAGTTTTCCAGGGACATATGAAACATAGTGGCCTACACAGACACATAAAAAGCCACCTCAGAAAAAGAGCACTGCACAGTCACACTGCTTAACTATACAGATCTCATCTATCCCAAGGGTTCTGCCTCCCTTTGATTTTCTAGAAACCTTTAAGCAGGTTTAAAGTAGGCAAGAACCTAGTGCCCTTCTTAAAGCTGCATATGCAGCAGTTACTCCTGCAAGTCCCCACAACTCAGTGGTCTAGCAACCTCACAAATTATGGCAGCAATACCTCCCTTTCCAAATGTTGATTTCCTTCCCTCCCTTCCCAGGAGACACAGGGGGAGGGAAAGGAGTTGACGGTCTATCTACACATTCAAAGAGAAATTGGCTCCTTTATGTGGTACAGATGTCCTCATTAATTGGAGTGCAGCACAGTTGACAATAAAGCTATAATGGGCTACTATTGATTACCTACTTTTCCAACATCAACTGTTCAGAGTGACTGAAGGCCTGTATATAGAATATTTCACTGTTCTCTTATCTAGTATTCTTTGTACCTTCTATATGCAGCTCTTCCTGTCATTCTCTTGAAGGACAGAGTTATTATTCTGAGTCAATCCAAGAATTTCTTTTCTGTTTAGGGCTTTTTACCAGTACTTCCTCTGCCATGACAATTGGGATGAACTTCTGGGTCTTTCACCTTCTCAAGGATGTAAAATGTGAACCTTTAGTTCTTTTAAAGCTTTAGTTCTTTTAAAACATATATGTCTATGATGTTAAGTGATTTACTCAAAGTCGCAAAGCTAGTAAGTCGTGCAGTTAAGTCCCAAACTCTGGTCTGCTGTCTTTTTCTTCTTTATTCCATGTTGCTTCCCAGTAGTAGGAAAAATACTTTATGATGATATATGTAAAGAGCTGTGACAAAGTATTTGTGTACCTTGGATGAGGTTTAGAATTTGCATGCCCCTGCATTTGAAAATTGCTTGTCACTATGTTCTGAAGACTTCAGTGTAAGACATGCAGTTTAATCACAAAAGGAATACCTATGTGCCTAGAAGGATGGAATTTTCCAACAATGAATATGTTCATTTATTAAATATATATGGATGCATACACACACACACACATATATACACAAATACACACACACACACACAGACACACACAGACACACACACAGAAATGTATGTTAAAAGACACATCTTGATTTCTCCTCCTACCTGTTGTACCCAAGGAAGCTACCTGCATTACCTACCTTTAGACCATGATAAGGAAACATGGATGACAGTCATGACTGTCAACAGCTTCTTATAGAGTCTTGATACTCCACCCTTATTTGCATGGATTTTTCTGCCCCCTGACTTTTAACCTGAATATAGCAAACTCAAACCCTTTCCTAATACAACTTTTACTTGAAAGATAGAGGTGAGACCTAGGGGAAAGGAAAATTTCTTCTTTGTTTTGTTACATCTTTAGATTTCTGTGGTGAAACAAGTTAAAATTCTATTCAATTTTCTGTTCTATTCTAAGCTAGATTCTGTAACTTTAAAAAAGGTAAACACTATTTCTGTAGAAACCTGCCATGCAGGGCTAAGTCAATAATTGAAAAGCTATTCTAGTCAGTGTAAGAAAATAGCAGAGGAGAGGGGTTGTTTGCTTCTCTTCTAGAAGGGTAGAAACAAAAAAGGAGCTCCTCCTGATAATTAGGGAAGGTAGACATGGGACATTTCTTCTCAGAATTGCAGAAGCATTGTATCTTCCCAAAGGAATTTAAACATGATTCCCTATGGAGAAGAAAGTCAAAAACAGAACTGAGAAAGACAAAGGATTTGAGACTAAGTAAAACTTTGAAGATGGCAATACAAACAAACCTCGTTGCTTTAGCATCTGATGTGGATTTTAAAGAAAGGAAAAGAATAAAATCCATTAAAAATTAGTTAAGAAAAGATGCTACTATGTAGCAGAAGCGTTTTTTAATTGTTTTTTTTTACTTTCTCTAAAGTAGTGCTAAAGGAACTACCTATCTAAAAATGTTTCACATAGCAATAACATTGACAAAGAAATAGCTACTATAACTCACCTCTGTGATTGGCATGGCTGAAAGAACTCCTCTTCCTTCTCCTACCACCATCCCTGCCCCTGAGTAGTTCTTTGTCCTTACCCTTACCACCACCAACCCCATGTCATTACCAGGCTATGTGGATCCTAAAGCCACTCACACCTTCACCGCTAGCATAGGAGTTTACCTTACTTGTGCCAATCCTCCACCTCAGGTAAGAGTCTATCCTATAGCCAGGGTGAATCTTGTCCTTTCACAGGAGTTATTCTCTCCTCTATTGTCAAACCTATCACACTGATGGACACTCATTTTTCCCAGGTTTTGCTCTCATACACACACACAAACACACACACCACATTGCTATGAATATTTTGGTGAATATGGAGCCTTTCCTTCTGTCATAGATAGCTCAGATTAGTGACAAATGTTAATGTGGTTATGAACTTGCATGAATGGGTTCAGCATGCGCCTAATAAGAAAATTATAAACCAAGTGTTGTGGTTGTACAGAGAAGGGAGAGGTCACAACAATTTGGAGGGGAAAGATAGTATGATATGGATTCCAGTATTGGCTATGAATGACTGGATTCTAGTATTGGCCATACTAATAATTAGATGTGCTATTATAACAAAGCCACTTAAGTGTCCCAATCCTTAGTTTCCTCACCTGTAAAAAAAGGGAATTGGACTAGATAATTTTGAGTCATTCAATCCTTGAAATATTATTAAGTAAAGGATTAGATTTATTTAACATATAAGTTATTTGTCTCTGATAGGACTTTTTTGAGAAAACTTTCAGGTACTTTAACTGTTTTCACAAAGTTATCAAATCTTAGAAGGTTAATATTACCTTTTGATCACTGTAGAGGAAAAAAACTTTCTATTTCAGAAACTGTTCCCCTAGTATTTATACCTAGATTGGGGACTAATATTAATTTCTATATGTGTGTATAATGCCAATTTGTAGATATATATACATATATTCAGTCCCTAGTGATCATTGAATATCAGCAAAAAAATTTAAATTTACTATGAAGTGATAATAAAAAAATTATCAGTGCAAGACTCAATTCTGATTTACCTGTGTGTGTAGGAGAGAACAGCATGGTAAAATGGAAAAATTATATATAGATATAGATATAGATAGATAGATATAGATGTAGATAGATACATAGATATATATATAATTTTAAGAGTCAGAAGATCTGGGTTTGAATCCTGATTCTGCTACTTACTACCTTTGTGACCTCATGAAAACTATTTAATTTCAATGGGCTTGTTACCTCACCTGTAAAATGAGAGATTTGAACTAGTAGATGTCTAAAGTACATTCTGACTATGCATCTATGATCATACAGACTGTTAACCAATTAGTGTAAAAGTAAACCCCAAAAGAATAAAGGATAGAGATTAAAAATATATGGTGTGCAACTAAAACAACTCTAAAATGACTTGTTTGAGCAAGTATGAATTCTAAAATTCTAAAATATAGAAAATAGATAAAGGAACACATATGGAGTATAACCATTTTCATAAGGTATTAATCATCATCTACTTTGTTTCTTGTTCTTTGTTGTCACAAAAGGAACAAATATTTGTAATAATTATATTTATGTATATATGTATACATATATACAGAGAAACATAAATTCTACTTTGATATACATGGATCCTTTCTTCTTGTCACTAAACTCCTTGGAATATATGCCTAGCAGTAGAACCTCTGGGTCAAAAGTTATGAACACTTTAGTCACTTTATTTGCATAATTCCATATTGCTTTCCAAAATAGCTATACTGATTCACAGCTCCATCAACAGTACACTAGTGTACCTATCTTTACACAATGCCTCCAACATTAACTACTGTGATCTTTTGTCCTCTTTGCCAAATTATAGGTTATGAGGTAAAACATCAGGGTTTTTTTATTTGTATCCTCTTCTCATTAGTGAGTTTAACAACAATTTGGCTAGCAGCAGCTGTAAGGGTGTAAGACCCAACAGGACCAGCAACAAGAGCTGCCATCACAGGTTCTTTTGATCTGCTTTACTGAGGAAAGTAACTTTAAGGGGTTAACAATCTCACTTTAATCAAACATACATATATAACTCACTTAGTTCAGGAGGAAAAGCCAGCACTCTGAACTTCAGAGCAAATACAAATAAATTACAAACAGAGACAATATAAACAGACCAAATCACAATTCATAATTACCAAAGAACCAATGATTCTGGGTTAGCAAAGCCAGGGGGGCAGTTATAACGGCTTGCCCAGAGTCACATGCCACTCTTCCAGTGAGTGCCCCAAAAAGAAAAAATGCCAACCTCTGAGTTTGTATTCCCTGTTCAGGATGAAAGGGCATCACAACATGAAACTCAAACCCACTTGACATAAAAGCGTCACAAACATGTGACTCAAACCCATGTAAACTAGGCTTTCCCTTGAGGCAAGCAGGTCATCAAAGACTCCTGATTTAATCAAAGAAACAAAGGCTAGACTCATCAAGGGCACTTGATTAAATAAGTGCTACAAAAGAGAAAACAGTAAAAAAAAATGTCCCACCTTAATTACTGATACAGTGAGTTGGAGTAGTTGTATATATGGTTGTTAATATTATGCAATTCTTCTTTTGAGAATGTTTTATTCATTTTCTTTGACCATTTATCTTCTGGGAAATGGTTTTGGTCACATATGCCTACAGATGTATACACACATATATATTTATATAATCTGTTAGTTGTCTATTCATCTCAGGTGCTGTAACAACAATGCTGCTTGCAGCTGCTGCTGAGGTGTAAGACCCAACAAGACCAGCAAAAAGAGCACACAGAATGACTGCTAGCACAGGTTCTTTGATCTTCTCTTCTAAGGAAAGCAACTTTAATGGGCTAATAGTCTCACTTTAATCATATATATATATATATATATATATATATATATATATATATATATATATGTGTGTGTGTGTGTGTGTGTGTGTGTGTGTGATAAAATACACTTAGTTCAGAAAGAAGAGCCAGCACCCTAAACTTCAGAGAGAATACAAATAGAAAATACAAACACACATTATATAAACAGAGCAAATAAACATGAATCAACAGACAGATTTCTGTCTTACAAAATCATAACATACAGTTACCAGAGATGATATAATCCCACATAAAGATGTAAACAACCTACCCTTATTGGTTAATAAGGTTTGTAGGGTTTTTCCCCCTTGTTACCTTTTTATGTCTCTTTTGAGTTTTGTATTTGGAGATCAAATTTTCCATTGAGTTCTGGCCTTTTCATCAGGAAGGTCTGGAATTCCCTTATTTCATTGAATGTCCATCACCTTGCCTGAAAAATTATGCTTAGTTTTGCTGGGTAGTTGATCCTTGGTTGTAGTCCCAGCTCCTTTGCCCTTTGGAATATCATATTCCAATTTCTCCTGTCTTTTGATGTGGAAGCTGAGAGATCCTGCGTGATCCTGACTGTAGTTCCACGATATTTGAATTGCTTCTTTTTGGCTGCTTGCAGTATTTTCTCCTTGACTTTGTAATTCTGAAATTTGGCTATAATATTTCTTGGTGTTTTCAGTTTGGGATCTCTTTCAGGGGGTGATCGGTGAATTCTTTCAATGACTATTTTGCCCTCTGGTTCTAGGACTTCTGGGCAGTTGTCTTTGCTAATTTCTTCAAAGATACTGTCAAGGCTCCTTTTTTCATCGTGGATTTCCGGTAGACCAATAACTCTTAAGTTGTCTCTCCTGGATCTATTTTCCAGGTCAGTTGTTTTCCCAATCAGTTATTTCACATTTTTTTTATATTTTTTTCATTCTTAACATTTTGCTTTACTACTTCTTGGTGCCTCATAGATTCATTAGCTTCCACTTGCTCAACTCTAATTTTTAATGAGTTAGTGTTTTCATTTTGCTTTTGAGTTTCCTTTTCCAGTTGGTTGATTTTACCTCTCAGGGTGTCATTTTCTCTCTTTAGATTCTGTATCTCTGTAGCCATTTCACCAATCTTATTCTTTAGGGACTTGATTTTGTCTTCTTTTAGCTCCCTAATTTGGTTTTTAAAATCCTCCTTTAGCTCTTCCAGCTATGCTTTTAGGGCTGGAGACCAGTTCATATTACCTTTTGAGGTATCAGACACGTCTATAGTGTCATTGCTGTTCTCTTCCATATTGGTATTTTGATCCTGCCTGTCTCCATAAAAAGAATCTATTGTCCTCAGGTTTTTTTTTTTTTTTTTTGTATTCTTCTTCATGTTTGTTGGTTTGCCTTTTCCTGGCATTACAACAAATTTCTGCCTATGGGGCTCAGGGTTCTCTGTCCCAACTTTCGTATTCTGGGGATTGTGAGTCTAGAATTATAGCCTTCAGTTTCCTGAGTGAGTGGAGCAGAGCCAGGAGAACATTGTACACAACCACAGATATATGGATTCCGTGAGGACCAACCCTGACATACTTAGCTCTTCTCAGCAATGTAAGGTGCAAGGACAACTCCAGGGGACTCACGATGGAGAATGCTATCTTCATCCAGAGAAAGAACTGTGAAGTTTGAATGCAGATTGAGGCACACTACATGCTCACCTTTTTTCTTCTTTTTTGTTTTTGTTTTTGGGATTTGTTTTTTTTCTTTGGTTCTGTCTCTTCTTTCTCATGATTCATTCCATTGGTCATAATTCTTCTCCACAACGTGACTAGTGTATAAATTAATTCAATGCGAAGTTATACATGGTAGTTATATGAGTTTCCATGCCATCTTGGGGAGGGAGGGGGGAGGGAAGGGAGAAAATCTAGAACTCAAAATTATGTAGAACCGTGTATGGTAAACTAAAAATAAAAAAATATTTAAAAAAATAAAAACAAATTAGAATTGGGCAAGTAAATGCTAATGACACCATGAGAGGTCAAGAAAGAATAAAATAAAGTAAAAAAACAAACAAAAAAAACATACAGTTACCAGAGAAGCATCAACATCTGGGTTTTTTCAAACCTGGGGGGCTCCAGCAGCTACCCAGAGTCTCATCTGGTCAAATCACACAATGCTCATCGAGTGAGTGAGAGCCCCAAACAAAATGCTAACCTCTGAGTTTATATACCCTTCTTAGAGCCTGAAGGCTTCAAACCTAATCAGCAAAAGGGTGTGGGCCTGGGGCTTTGCCCCTAGTAAGACTTAATCAAAAGCACTTGATTACTTCAGTGCTCCAAAAGGGAAAACAGTAAAAAAAAAAAAAGTCCCATCTTAATTAATATTACAGGTTCCAAACCCTTCTCTGAGAAACCTGATGCAAAGATTTTTTTCCCCATTCAACTGCTTGCCTTCTTCTAGAAGATGCAATTTTCTGGGGGCGGAGCCAAGATGGCCGCATGAAGGCAGCCTCTTACCGGAGCTCTCTCACAAGGTCTGTCAGATTCCCATAAAAAAGTGAATTTGAGCAGATTTGAGAGAGTCAGAAACCGCGAGCAGTCTGCGTGGGGCAAATTTCCGAGCTGGGAGAGTTTGAAAGGCCGGAGGAACGTACCTGCAGGCGCGGAGAGTGCTCGGTGCGAAGCTGCTCCAGACCAAGGCGGAAGCGGCCGGCCGGGAAATCCACGTGGGAGACGGGCTGGGAGAAAGCTGGGTGCCCGAAACCGGCAGAGATCCCCAGGCCTCCCAACACAGGACGGCAGTATCTGGGAGCGACGAGAGGCAGCGCAACGCCACCAGCGCCACCAGCCGCAAAAACACCCAGCCCTGCCGCTTGCAAAACCCAGGAACTCGGCTTCTTGAACTTCCGGAAGACTCAATGGCCAGGTAACCGGCTCTAACCCCTCCCCCACTCACCCAGAGAATTCCTCGGGAAAAAAAAAAGAGAACTGAAACAGAGGAGAGAGTAGCGGGGCTTCACAGGACAAATACTAGAAGCTCATTAGTCCCAGAGGGGAAGAGTCGGCAGGGGGCCAAGCCAGGAGCCCAGACGTAACCTTGCTCCCCCAGGGGAAGCGCCAGTCATCAGCTCAAACAACAAACAGCTGAGACCATTGCTGAAAAGCAAGTGCTGGAGAGCACCCACAGGGAGTGAGACGCCAGGGAGCCAGACCCCTCCCCCACACCTCAGGAAACTGAAGGTTATAATTCTAGACTCACAACCCCCAGAATAAGAAAGCTGGGACAGAAAGCCCTGAGATCCACAGATAGAAATTCGTTGTAAAGCCAGCAAAAGGCAAACCAACATGAAGAAGAACACAAAAAAACCGAGGACAATAGATTCTTTTTATGGAGACAGGCAGGATCAAAATATCGACATAGAAGAAGATAGCAATGACACGGTAGATACATCAGATACCTCAAAAGCTAATATGATCTGGTCTCCAGGCCAAAAAGCACTGCTGGAAGAGCTAAAAGAGGATTTTAAAAACCAAATTAGGGAGGTAAAAGAAAACATGGAAAAAATGGAAAAGTCCCTAAAGAATAAGATTGGCGAAATGGCTATGGAGATTCAGAATCTAGAGAGAGAAAAGGACACCCTGAGAGGTGAAATCAACCAATTGAAAATGGAGGCTCAAAAGCAAAATGTAAACACTAACTCATTTAAAATTAGACTTGAGCAAGTAGAAGCTAATGAATCTATGAGGCATCAAGAAGTAATAAAACAAAACGTAAAGAATGAAAAAATAGAAAAAAATGTGAAATATCTGATTGGCAAAACTACTGACCTGGAAAATAGATCCAGGAGAGACAATTTGAGAGTTATTGGTCTACCGGAAATCCACGATGAAAAAAGGAGCCTTGACAGTATCTTCGAAGAAATTATCAAAGACAACTGCCCAGAGGTCCTAGAACCAGAGGGCAAAATAGTCATTGAAAGAATTCACCGATCACCCCCTGAAAGAGATCCCAAACTGAAAACACCAAGAAATATTATAGCCAAATTTCAGAGCTATAAACTCAAGGAGAAAATACTGCAAGCAGCCAAAAAGAAGCAATTCAAATATTGTGGAACTACAGTCAGGATCACGCAGGATCTCTCAGCTTCCACATTAAAAGACAGGAGAAATTGGAATATGATATTCCGAAGGGCAAAGGAGCTGGGACTACAACCAAGGATCAACTACCCAGCAAAACTAAGCATAATTTTCCAGGCAAGGCGATGGACATTCAATGAAATAGGGGAATTCCAGACCTTCCTGATGAAAAGGCCAGAACTCAATGGAAAATTTGATCTCCAAATACAAACCTCAAGAGAGACATAAAAAGGTAACCAGGGGGAAAAACCCCACAAACTTCATTAACCAATAAGGTTAGGTTGTTTACATCTTTATATGGGATTATATCATCTTATGTATGTTTTTTATGTATATATATATATATGTATATATATAAATATACATATACATATATAAGTCATTCTTGTGAATGGTACAACTATTGTGACAAATGAAAGGGATATACATAGGTTGTGAATGCCTGTATAAATTAACTGATGTAAAGATATAAAATATAAAGAAGATGCAATTTTCTTTCTGTAGAATTTTTTAGGTTTTGTTCAATCAAAATTACCCTTTTTTCTCTTATAATTGCTTCTATCTTCTATTCGATAAAGAATATATCTCCTACTAAAAGCTGCAAAAGGTATGTGACCTGCTTTTCTTCTGATTCTTTTATGGTATGATCTTTAATACTCAAGTAATGTATCTATTTTGAATTTATTGTAGAATATGGTATAAGGTGTTGGTCTAAGTCTAATTTCTGCTAGGCTAATTTCTGGTTTTCCCAATAATTTTTATTGAAGTAGAAGTTCTTTCCTAAGTAATTTATGTTTTGAGGTTTATTGAACTGTAGGTTATTAAGTTCCATTATTTCTGGTTCTCCCTTTTCTAGCTTGTTCCATTGATGTAATTCTCTATGTGTGAATCAATAGCAAATGGCTTTGATCACTACTGCTTTATAATATAATTTGAGGTCTGGTAGTACTATTTCTTCTCTCCCCTGCCCCATTCATTCCTTTTTTCATTATTTCCCTTAATGCTATAAAAGTCTAATCATTTGTTCCTCCAAATGATTTTTAATTTATCAAGTTATGTGAAGTATCCCTTTGATAGTTTGATTGGAATAGCATTAAAACTGCAAATTAACTTTGGTACTATTGTCATTTTCATTACATAGCTATGGCCCAGAAGTAATTAAAATTTACTGATGTAGACAATAAACCTCAAAAACTTTTTCATATTTTAAAATCTTTTAATATGCAGTATGTCCATTTGATGAAGTCATATTTTTACATTAATGTGGAATTCACAAGATTTTTACATATATTGTAATTCTTCATGACAAAACCATACTTTTGTCACAGTGAATATTAGTAACAGCAATTATATCAACCTTTATATCAACCACTTGATATATGTTATCTAATTTGATCTGCACAACAACCTCATGAGGTAGGCACAATTATTATCTTAATTTTATAGATAAAGAAACTAAAGCTGAGAAACACGGAACAATTTGCCCAAGGCTACCTCCATAATAAGTGCATGAGGAAAGTATCAAATTTAGATCTTCTTAAGATCAAGTGCGGGGCTCTATCCACTGCAAGCAGTCTATTTTTCAAACTGATCTTGATTATACCCTACTCCATCACTAGTATATATTTTCACTAGCCATCCCCTATACTTAGAAGGTACTCCCTCCTTACCCCCACCTCATAGGGTTCCTCTTTTCCTTCAAGATGAAGATTGATAACCAGCTGTGAATTGGTCCAACCATTCTGGAGAATGATTAAGAACTTTCCCCAAAGAGCTACGAAATTGTGCAAACACTTGATGTCATTAGCAAATTCAGGGAATATGGAAAAAATATAGCTGTCATCTATGAATAAGGGAAGAGTTCATGACCAAAGAGATAGAAAAGATGGAGGAAGTAAAATAGATAATTTTCACTGTATTTGATTACAAAGGTTTTTTGCACAAACAAAATTAATGCAAACAAAATTAGAAGGAAAGCAGGAAACTGAAAGGGGGATTCACAGCAAGTTTCTCTGATAAAGGTCTCATTTCTCAAATATAAAGGGAACTGAGCTAAATTTATAAAACAAAATAAGAGCCATTCTCCAATCGATAAATCTTCAAAGTAAAGAAACAGGCAGTTTTCAGAAGAATAAATCAAAGCTATCAGTAGTCATACAAATATGCTCTAAATCACTAATGATTAAAGAAATACAAATTAAAATAACTGAGATACCACTTCATACCTATTAGATTGGCTAACATGTCAGAGAAGAAAAATGACAAATGCTGGAGGGGATGAGGAAAAGAGGTATACTAACACACTGTTGGTGAAACTGTGAATTTGTCCAACCATTCTGAAGAAATAATTGGAAGTATGTCTAAAAAGCTATAAAACTGTGCATATCCCTTGACCCAATAATACTACTAGTAAGTCTGTTTTCCCAAAAAAGTCAGAGAAAAGGGAAAAGGACAGATATGCACAAAAATATTTATAGTACCTCTTTTGGTGGTGACAAAGAGTTGGAAATTAAACAGATGTTGTAAGCTGAGGGGATGCACATCAATTGGGGAACAATTTGTACTATGTGATTATAATAGAATACTACTGTGCTGTAAGAAAAGATGAAGGGATGATTTCTTTTAACTCTGGAAAGATTTATATGAGTAAATGCAAAGTTAAGTGAACAGAACTAAAAGAACATTGTCCACAACAATAGCAATATTGTAAAAATAATCAACTACGAATGACTTAGCTACCCAGATCAATAAAATAATCTATAGTAATCCCGAGGACTAGTTATGAAACATACTGTCCACCAGTAGAAAGAAAACTGATGAACTATGATTGCAGACTGAATCATATTTTTTTCATTTTATTTTTCTTGCTTTCTTTCACAGTCAGGATAATGTGGAAGAATGTTTTGCATGACTTCATATGTATAATAAGCTTCATATTTCTTACCTTCCCAATGAGTTACAGAGGGTTGGAGGAAGAGAATTTGGGACTGAAAATAAAAGTTAACAAAAAATTATAATGTTTGCATGTTTCTTAGGAGTAATATCCATTTTAAAAATCCATATTCTCAAAAACACAACAAAACAGAGCAATGAATCACATTATATCATGAAATCCAGTACACAAAAGAACTTACTAAAGATGAGAACTTACTAAAAGTAGAGAAATTTGTTCAACCGAGTTTTATTTGTTTAAGGTCAGACAATCTGAGTCATCTTAGTGTCAGCAGAAGACACACAATCATTGATGTCACAAAATGAAACTATATCAAAATCATTGTCTGTTCAACATAAGTCCTTCATAATCCTATTATAAAATGCTGATCTTCTGGGTATCTCTTTTTTCTACTCTTATGCTGTGTGTGGGCAAGAATGGAGGAGAAAATGACTCTAGTCTTAATGAGGTTCCTGCTTTAGGAAAGGTTGGATTTGAGGACTGAATGGACTGTGAAGTCCATTACTATAATTAATGTTTATCCTTTTGCTGATCTAAACTGTGCATTTAAATTTTGACTTTGAATGAAGGTGAATGAATAAAGTCACACAAAGGAAGGGAAATGAAGAGGTGTAGCTAAGGAAATAGGGACTGAACCTCAGATTGAGTAACATATTTCTACATAAGATACTTGGAGATAGGGTGATATAGTTTATAGGGGCAGGGGGCAGGATAACTGATAGGCATATGTTCCCAAGGTCTTGATTGTTTGAAGGACCCTGATTGTTATCTATGTTAGATACCAAATTTGGAATCATAGGGGCAGGTAACAGATTCAATTGTAAATGAAGATTAAGGTGACAGCAAGAAATCCAAGAGAAAATACCTATTAGTCATTTGGATACAGAACCAGAAGCTTGATAAAAGTCTAAAGATAAAAATTTTAGAATCATAGCTTAGAAGTGACAATTACTTTTCAGTTTGGTACAACATCGAAGGTCTTATGTTCAACAGAAAACTTTAGAAAACCCAAGGTCACTTCCATATTATAATGAGGCATCATTAAGGTCTTGGGGTAATAATTAAGTCATAAAAAATTATGAGATCTTAGAAGTGCAAAGAAGAGGTAAAGAAACACATGTTAAGGAAAGCAGGAGGAATAATTAAAGGAGATTAGAGAGGTAGGAATAGATACAATCAATCCAGTTGGCACAAAAGACAGGGAAAGTTTCAATAATAAGGGAGGTGATAGTATCCCATGATTCACAGAAACAATACACAGAAAGTCTGTGCATTAAAGAGGTTATTACAGGCTTTCAGTACAGCAGTTTCAGGAGCATAATATAAGGACGGAGACCAAAATATGGTGTATTAAGTAAGGAATAAGTGAAACGTAAATTGAGGTAACCGGTATAGAACACTCATTTGAAAAGCTTGTCATTGAAAGACACATCTTTAAAGATAGGGTACTAACTAATAGTATCAAGACCAAAATAAAGGAAACTTGAGTGTTTTCATTGTAGTAATGGGGAAGGAGACTAGAGAATAAAAGATTGAAAATGATAGAGAGAGCTGGGTGAAAGCCAAGATGGCCACATGAAAACAGCATCTTACCAGAACTCTCTCACAAGTTTTGTCAGATTACTATAAAAAAGTGAATCTGAGCAGATTTGAGAGAGTTAGAAACTGTGAGCAGTCTGAGTGGGGCACATTTCCAAACCAGGAGAGTCCAAAAGGCTGACGGGACAAATCTGTAGGCTGGGAGAGCCCTCGGCGTGTGGAGCTTCTCCAGACAGCACCAAAGTGGAAGCAGCTGTGGAAACCAACCCACGAGAGAAGCTGGGAGAAAGCTGGGTGCCCAAAACTGGCAGAGATCCCCAGGCCTCCCAACACAGGATGGGAGTCTGTGGAAGTGACGAGAGGCAGCAGCGCAATGCCACCAGCCGTGAGACATCAACTCCTGAGGCTTGCAGCCCAAAGGTACGAAACGAGTCTTCTTTAACTTCAAGAGACATAATGGCCAGGTAAATGGCTCCAATCCCTGCCCCCCCCCAGCCCGACCCAGAGAATTCCTCAGGACAAAACGATGGAATAGAGGAGACAGAAGTAGGGCTTCAGTGGCCAAGCAGTGGGAGTTCCTGAGTCCCAGTGGGGCAGAGCCAGCAGGGGTCAACACCAGGGGCCCAGATGTACCCTTGCTCCCCCAGGGGAAGTGCCAGACACCAGTACAAATAACAAATAGCTGAGACCATTGCTGAAGAGCAACAGTGCTGGAAAGCAGCCCCAGGGGAAGAGGAGACTTCAGACAGCCAGACCCCTCCCCCATACCTCAGGAAACTGAAGGCTATAGTACACAAAGCCAGTAACTAGACTCACAATGCCCAGAATAAGAAACCTGGGACAGAGAGCCCTGAGCCCCAAGAGCAGATATTCACTCTGAAGCCAGGAAAAGGCTAACCAACATGAAGAAGAACACAAAAAAACCGAGGACCACTGATTCTTTTTATGGAGACAGGCATGATCAAAATACCAATTTGGAAGGGGATAGCAATGACACTATATCCACATCTTATACATCAAAAGGCAATGTGAACTGGTCTCAAGCCCAAAAACATTGCTGGAAGAGCTAAAGGAGGATTTTAAAAACCAAATTAGGGAGGTAAAAGAAAAAATGGAAAAAAAAAACTGACAAAATCAAGTCCTTAAAAAATAAGATTGGCAAAATGACTATGGAGATTCAGAATCTAAATAGACAAAATGATACCCTGAGAGGTAAAGTCAAACAATTGAAAAAGGGGGGGCGGAGCCAAGATGGTGGCTGGTAAGCAGGGACTAGCGTGAGCTCCGTACCGAGTCCCTCCAAAAACCTATAAAAAATGGCTCTGAACCTTTTCTAGAATGGCAGAACCCATAAAACAGCAGAGGGAAGCAGGGCTCCAGCCCAGGACAGCCTGGATGGTCTCTGGGTGAGGTCTATCCCACACGGAGCTCGGAGCTGGGAGCTGGGAGCTGGGAGCTAGGAGCTGGGAACGGAGTGGAGCAGAACCCAGCCTGAGTGGTGTGGACCAACAAGGCCAGCAAGCAGTCAGAGCATGCCCTAGCGCCCTGAATCAGTGAGCTGTGGCAGTTACCAGACTTCTCCACCCACAAACACCAAAGACTGCTGAGAAGGTTACTGGGAAAAGCTGCGGGAGTGGAAAGAGTTCGCGGTTCGGCTTCCAGCCCCAGGGGCAGAGGAGGTGGGGCAGCTAAGGCTGTTGTTGCTTCCGGCTCCAGGCCCACCTGGTGGGAGGAATTAAGTGGAGGATCAGAGCAGGAGTGCACAGCCCGCTGAAGATCTAAGCCCAGTCCGGGTTGGAGGTTCTTGGGGAAGGAGCAGTGCTGGTGTGGCAGAGCTGGCACCTCCCCCCCAAACGTGGAACATAGAATTCTTTCATCTACAAGTGGTCATACCCCACTGAAAAACTCAAAGGTCAAGTTAGTTGGCTGGGAATATGGCCAGGCAGTGAAAACACATCGAGATTCAGTCTCAGACTTTGGATTCTTTCTTTGCTGACAAAGAAGACCAAAACATACAGCCTAAAGAAATCAATAAAGTGCAAGAGCCTACACCAAAAGCCTCCAAGAAAAACATGAACTAGTCCCAGGCCATGGAAGAGCTCAAAAAGGATTTGGAAAAGCAAGTTAGAGAAGTAGAGGAAAAATTGGGAAGAGAAATGAGAAGGATGTGAGAAAACCATGAAAAACAAGTCAATGACTTGCTAAAGGAGACCCCCCAAAAAACTGAAAAATACACGGAAGACAACAACACCTTAAAAAACAGACTAACTCAAATGGCAAAAGAGCTCCAAAAAGCCAATGAGGAGAAGAATGCCTTGAAAGGCAGAATTAGCCAAATGGAAAAGGAGGTCCAAAAGACCACTGAAGAAAATACTACTTTAAAAATTAGATTGGAGCAAGTGGAAGCTAGTGACTTGATGAGAAATCAAGATATTATAAAACAGAACCAAAGGAATGAAAAAATGGAAGACAATGTCAAATATCTCACTGGAAAAACCACTGACCTGGAAAATAGATCCAGGAGAGATAATTTAAAAATTATTGGACTACCTGGAAGTCATGATCAAAAAAGAGTCTAGATATCATCTTTCAAGAAATTATCAAGGAGAACTGCCCTGATATTCTAGAGTCACAGGTCAAAAGAAAAATTGAAAGAATCCATCGATCACCTCCTCAAATAGATCCCAAAAAGAAATCTCCCAGGAATACTGTTGCCAAATTCCAGAGCTCCTAGATCAAGGAGAAAATACTGCAAGCAGCCAGAAAGAAACAATTTGAGTATTGTGGAAACCCAATCAGAATAACCCAAGATCTGGCAGCTTCTACATTAAGAGATCAAAGGGCTTGGAATATGATGTTCCGGAGGTCAATGGAGCTAGGATTAAAACCTAGAATCACCTACCCAGCAAAACTGAGTATCATACTCCAAGGAAAAATATGGATTTTCAATAAAATAGAGGACTTTCAAGCTTTCTCAGTGAAAAGACCAGAACTGAATAGAAAATTTGACTTTCAAACACAAGAATCAAGAGAAGCATGAAAAGGTAATCAAGAAAAAGAACAAGAAAAAGAAATTGCAAGGGACTTACTAAAGTTGAACTGTTTTGTTGACATTCCTACATGGAAAGACGACAAGTATGATTTATGAGACCTCAGTATTAGGGTAGCTGAAGGGAATATGCATACATATATGTTTATGTATATATATGGGTGAATGTGTATGTATGTATATATCTGTGTGTGTGTGTATATATATATATATATACATATAGATAGATAGATAGATAAATATATACAGAGAGAGAGAGAGACAGAGAGAGAGAGAGCAGACACAGGGTGAGTTGAAGATGAAGGGAAGACATCTAAAAGAAATAAAATCAAATTAAGGGATGAGAGAGGAACATACTGAGAGAGGGAGATAAGGAGACATAGAATTGGGTGGATTATCTCGCATAAAGGTGGCAAGAGGAAGCAGTTTTGTGGGAGGAGAGGAGAGGGCAGATGAGGGGGGAATGAGTGAACATTACTCTCATCAGATTTGGCCTACGGAGGGAATACCATACATACCCAATTGGGAATCTTACCCCACAGGAATGAAGAGGGAAGAAGATAAAAAATGGGGGGGTGATGGAGGGAGGGCTGATGGGGGGTGGAGGTAGTCAAAAACAAGCACTTTCAAAAGGGGACAGGGTCAAGAGAGAAAATTCAATAAAGGGGGATGGGTTGGGAAGGAGCAAAATATAGTTAGTCTTTCACAACATGAGTATTGTGGAAGGGTTATACATAATGATACACATGTGGCCTGTGTTGAATTGCTTGACTTCTTAGGGAGGATGGGAGGGAAGGGAAGAGGGGAGAGAATTTGGAACTCAAAGTTTTAAAAACAGATGTTCAAAAACAAACAAAAATGTTTTTGCATGCAACTAGAAAATAAGATACACAGGCAATGGGACGTAGAAATTTATCTTGCCCTACAAGAAAGGAAGGGGAAAAGGGATGGGAGGGGAGTGGGGTGACAGAGGGGAGCGCTGACTGGGGAACAGGGCAACCAGAATATACGCCATCTTGGAGTGGGGGGGAGGGTAGAAATGGGGAGAAAATTTGTAATTCAAACTCTTGTGAAAATCAATACTGAATACCAAATATGTTAAATAAATTTTAAAAATACTGAAAAAAAGAATAAAAACTCCTTGAGGGTGAAAAAAAACAATTGGAAAAGGAAACTCAAAAGCAAAAGGAAGACAGCAGCTCACTAAAAATTAGAATTGAGCAAGTGGAAGCTAATGACTCTATAAGGCATCAAGAAGTAGTCAAATAAAATATAAAGAACGAAAACATAAAAAAATAATGTGAAATATCCAATTGGAAAAACAACTGACCAGGAAAATAGATCCAGGAGAGACAATTTAAGAATTATTGGTCTACCAGAAATACATGATGAAAAAAAGAGCCTTGACAGTATCTTCGAAGAAATTATCAAAGATAACTCCCCAGAGGTCCTACAACCAGAAGGTAAAATGGTCATTGAAAGAATCCACCGTTCACCCCCTGAAAAAGATCCCAAATTGAAAACACCAAGAAATATTATAGTCAAATTTCCGAATTACAAAGTCAAGGAGAAAATACTGCAAGCAGCCAAAAAGAAACAACTCAAATATCGTGGAACTACAGTGAAGATCATGCAGGATCTCTCAGCTTCTACATCAAATGACAGGAGAAATCGGAATATGATATTCCCAAGGGCAAAGGAGCTGGGACTACAATCAAGGATCAATTACCCAGCAAAATTAAGCATAATTTTTCAGGCAAGGAGATGGACATTCAATGAAATAAGGGAATTCCAGACCTTCCTGATGAAAAGGCCAGAACTCAATGGAAAATTTGATCTTCAAATACAAAACTCAAGAGAGACATAAAAAGGTAAATGGGGGGAAAACCCACAAACCTTATTAATCAATAAGGGCAAATTATTTATACCTTTATATAGGATTATATCATCTTGTGTATGTTATATATACATATATATATATATACATATGTCAATCTTGAGAATAGTACAGCTATTATGACAATTGAAAGGGATACACATAGACTGTGAATGTCTGTATAAAATAACTGATATAAGGATAAAAAACATAATTAAGAGATGTAAAGGGAAGGTTCTGGGAGAAGAGGTAATTAGGTAGTAGAAAAGGGTAAATTAAATCAAATGAAGAGGCATAAAAACACATTATAGTAGAGGGAAAGAAGGGAGGGAGAAGAGCAGTATTTGAGTTTTAATGTCATCAGATCTGGTTTAAGAAGGGAATAACATACCCTGATAAGTATAGAAATCCAACTTGTCCTACAGGCAGTAGGAAGGGAAAGGGGGAAAAAGGGAGGCGGGTGGTTAGAAGGGAGGGAAGAAGTAGCAAGTGGAAAACAGTAAGATAAGGGAGGGGAATCAAGAGGGCTGGTAAACTGAGGAAGGTGGCAGTCAAAACAAAACTTTGTTGAGGAGGAGAAGGGGAAAGGGAGAAATAAAAGCATAAACAGGGGGGATGGAGAAAAAGACACAGAAATCATAACTGTGAATGTGAATGGGATGAACTCTCCCATAAAATGGAAGCAGATAGCAGAATGGATTAAAACCATAATCCTACAATACGCTGCTTACAAGAAACACATTTGAAACAGGGGGATACACACAGGGTAAAGGTAAAAGGCTCGAATAAAATATATTGTGCTTCAGTTAAGTAAAAAAAGCAAGTATAGCGATCCTAATCTCAGACAAAGCAAAAGTAAAGATAGATTTAATTAAAATAGATAAGGAAAGTCACTACATCCGGCTAAAGACACCATAAACAATGAAGCAATATCATTGTTTAACATATATGCACCAAGTGGTATGGCATGCAAATTCTTAGAGGAGAGGTTAAGGGAATTACAGGAAGATATAGAAAGCAAAACTATAATGATGGGAGATCTCAATCTCCCCTTCTCTGAACTTGATAAATCTAACCTCAAAATAAATAAGAAAGAAGTTAAGGAGGTGAACAGAATTTTAGAAAAGGCAGATATGATAGTCCTCTGGAGAAAACTGAACTGGGATAAAAAGGAAAATACTTTCTTCTCAGAGGTACATGGCCCATACTCAAAAATTGACCATGTACTAGGGCATAAAAAACCTGACAATCCAGTGCAGAAAGGCAGAAGTAATCAAAGCATACTTTTCAGATCATGATGCTATAAAAATTATTTGTAATACAGAACCATGGAAAAATAAGCTAAAAATTAATTGGAAACTAAATAATCTAATTCTAAAGAATGAGTGGACCAAAGAACAAATCAGAGAAACAATTAATAACTTCATTCAAGAGAATGACAGTAATGAGACAACATACCAAAACTTATGGGATGCAGCAAAAGCAGATCTTAGGGGAAGTTTTATATCCCTAAATGCATACATGAATAAAATAGGGAAAAAGGACATCAATGATCTGGGCATACAGGTGAAAAAGCTAGAAAAAGAGCAAATTGAAAATCCTCAATTAAATACCAAATTAGAAATACTGAAAATCAAAGGAGAGATTAATAAAATTGAAACTAAGAAAACTACTGAATTAATAAATAAAACCAAGAGCTGGTTTTATGAAAAAACCAATAAAATTGATAAACCTTTGGTCGATTTGATTAAAAAAAGAAAGAAGAAAATCAAATTACCAGTATCAAAAATGAAAAGGGTGAATTCACCTCTAATGAAGAGGAAATCAAAACAATAATTAGGAATTATTTTGCCCAATGGTATGCCCATAATTTTGACAACCTTAGGGATATGGATGAATAGCTACAAAAACATAAATTGCCCAGGTTAACAGAAGAGGAAGTAAAATTTCTAAATAACTACATCTCAGAAAGAGAAATTGAGCAAGCCATCAATGAACTCCCTAGGAAAAAAATCTCCAGGGCCAGACGGTTTTACATGTGAATTTTATCAAACATCGGAAGAACAATTAATTCCTATACTTTGTAGACTATTTGGGAAAATAGGTGAAGAAGGAGTCCTACCAAATTCTTTTTATGACACAAATATGGTACTAATACCCAAACCAGGTAGAGTCAAAACAGAGGAAGAAAATTATAGACCAATTTCTCTAATGAATATTGGTACAAAAATTTTAAATAAAATATTAGCAAAAAGATTACAGCAACTTATCATAAGAATAATACAGTATGACCAGGTAGGATTTATTCCATGAATGCAAGCCTGGTTCAATATTCGGAAAACTATTAGTATAATTGACCATATCAACAACAAAACTAGCAGAAACCATAGGATCATCTCAATAGATGCAGAAAAAGCCTTTGACAAAATGCAACAACCATTCCTATTAAAAACACTAGAAAGCATAGGAATAAGGGGAACCTTCCTTAAAATTATAAATAGCATCTACCTAAAACCATCAACAAGCACTATCTGTAATGGGGATAAGCTAGATGCATTCCCAATAAGATCAGGGGTGAAACAAGGATGTCCATTATCACCCCTACTATTCAATTTGGTACTAGAAACGTTAGCTGTAGCAATAAGAGAAGAAAAAGAAATTGAAGGAATTAGAATAGGCAAATAAGAAACTAAATTATCACTTTTTGCAGATGATATGATGATTTGCTTAGAGAATCCTAGAGAATCAAGTAAAAAACTA
This sequence comes from Trichosurus vulpecula, assembly GCF_011100635.1. Classification (NCBI taxonomy): domain Eukaryota; kingdom Metazoa; phylum Chordata; class Mammalia; order Diprotodontia; family Phalangeridae; genus Trichosurus; species Trichosurus vulpecula. The sequence goes on from NC_050577.1 coordinate 111,463,547, forward strand.
CTTGAAATAATAAACAACTTTAGCAAAGTTGCAGGATATAAAATAAACCCACATAAATCCTCAGCATTCCTATACATTACTAACAAAGCCCAACAGCAGGAGACAGAAAGAGAAATTCCATTCAAAGTTACTGCAGACACTATAAAATACTTGGGAATCTATCTACCAAGACAAACCCAGGGACTATATGAACATAATTATGAAACATTTTTCACGTGAATAAAGTCAGATCTAAATAAATGGAAAAAATCAGTTGCTCATGGTAAGGCTGAGCTAATAATATAATAAAAATGACAATTTTGCCTAAATTGACATATCTATTCAGTGCCATACCAATTGAACTACCAAAAAATTATTTTACAGAGCTGGATAAAATAATAACAAAATTCATCTGGAAGAACAAGAGGTCTAAAATATGTAGGGTATTAATGAAAAGAAATGCTATGGAAGGCAGCCTAGCCATAATAGATATTAAACTGTACTATAAAGCAGCAGTCATCAAAACTACCTGGTACTGGCTAAATAACAGAATTGTGGATCGGTGGAATAGGATATGTACACAAGATGGAGAAGCCAATGACTATAGCAATCTACTCTTTGATAAACCCAAAGAATCCAGCTCCTGGGCTAAGAATTCACTATTTCACAAAAACTGCTGGGAAAAATAGAAAATGGTAGGGCAGAAACTAGGCATAGACCAATATCTTACACCATATACCAAAATAAAGTGAAAATTGTTTCACAATTTAGGAATACAGGCTGATACTATAAGCAATTTGGGAGAGCAAGGAATAGTTTACCTATCAGATTTATAGAAAAGAAAAGAATTCATGACACAACAAGAGATAGAGAGTATTACAAAATGCAAAATGGATAATTTTGATTATGTTAAATTGAAATGTTTTTGTATAAAAAAGCCAATGCAACAAAGATTGGGAGGGAAGCAGAAAATTGGGAGAAAATCTTTACAACCAGTGTCTCTGATAAAGGCCTCATCTCTAAACTTTACAGGGAACTGAACCAAATATAACTGAACCAATTGAGAAATGGTCAAAGGATATGAACAGGCAGTTTTCTGAGGAAGAAATTAAAGATATCTACAGGCATATGAAAAAAATTCTTTAAATCACTACTGTTTGGAGAAACGCAAATCAAAACAACTCTTAGGTACCATATATCTCCTGTCAGATAGGCTAAAGTGATAAAACAGGAAAACAATAAGTACTGGAGAGGATGTAGGAAAATTGGAACATTGTTACATTGTTGGTGGAGTTGTGAACAGATCCAGCCATTCTGGAGAGCAATTTGGAACCATGCCCAAAGGGCTATAAAAACGTTCATACCCTTTGACCCAACAATACCACTTCTAGGGTTGTGTCCCAAAAAGATCACACAAGTGGGAAAAGGACCCACATGTGCAAAAATATTTATAGCAGTTCTTTTTGTAGTAGCAAAGAATTGGAAATCAAGGTGATGCCCATCAACTGGGGAATGGCTAAACAAGTTGTGGTATATGAAGGTAATGGAATAATATTGTACTATAAGAAATGGGGATGATAGGGACTTCATAACAACCTGGAAAAACCTACACAATATAATGCTGAGTAAGTGGAGCAGAACCAGGAGAACATTATACACAACCACAGATATATGGATTCTGTGAGGACTAACCCTGATAGACTTTGCTCTTCTCAGAAACACAAGGTGCAAAGACAACTCCAAAGGACTCACGATGGAGAATGCTATCTACATCCAGAGAAAGAGCTATAAAGTATGAATGCAGATTGAGGCACACTTTATGCTCACCTTTTTTCCTTTTTTTCCCTCTCTTTTGTTTTTGTTTTTGTTTTTGGGGTTTTTTTGGTTCTGTTTCTTCTTTCTCATGATTCATTCCATTGGTCATAATTCTTCTTCACAACTTGACTAATGTGTAAATAAGTTCAATGTGAAGTTATACGGGGGAAAGGGAAACTCAAACTCTGAAACTCAAAATTATGTAGAACTGAGTGTTGTAAACTAAAAATTTTTTAAATTCTGAAAAAATGATAGAGAAGAAAGCAGTAAACATAAGCAAATATCTTCAAGACACAGGAAGAGCTGGAGTTATTCACATAGAAGAGAAGTGGAGAGCTTTAAAGAATTTGGGCACTGAACCCTCATCCTGAAAAAGTGATCTGCAAACAATCTACAAAGTAATGTACAGTACAACATGGAAAGTGTTTGAGAACAAGTAGTACTCTATTTTTAAGTGGCATATACAGTTGCAAAGTAACCCAGTTCATCAAGCACTTGATCTGTCTATATTATATTTAATTTTTCAAATATTAACTGGTGGGTGTGCTAAATATAATTCAAATGCCATTGGTTTTTCTATTTTGAGGCAATTTTTTTGTCTTTTTCTTCATTTAAATTCTGTTATGACTATGGTTTAATACTATGAACTACTAAATACATAGTGGTTCACAATATTTGAATTCAATGCAAACACATTTTTATTATATCAAAACTTCCCAAAACTCTACAATTTTGAATCCCAAATCACATTTTCCCATTCATATTATGAGCATATTTGATTAAAAGAAAACAAAAATATGTTTCCTACGAAATTTCATTTATACCTCTGTTCCGAAATTTCCAAGTAGATATTCACCTGGAACTCTTCTCAAGTATTGAATGTTAGAACTGAAAGAGACCCCTAAAGTCCAATCTCACTTTGCTAATAAGGAAAAAAAAAGACCAAGAGAGATCAAATAACTTTTGTAAGGTGAATTTCTGAAATAGTACTTAAAGCAAGATTAGAATCAAGCTCTCTTGACACCTAGTCCATTGCTTAGTTCATAAAGCTGCAGGTAAGTTAAATTTCCTCAAAAGTTAGCTCTTAATGATAGATATTTTCATCTCATATAATCCCCAAAATTGATATAGAAGCTCAAAGTCCTTTTTGAGCAAAATATTACCTTATTTTCTGATATACTACATTATAGAAAACCCATAGAAAATAGTCTGGATTTAAAGAATCCACTGGGGAATGAAAAAATCTTGTTCCAGAAATATGGCACAACCTGCTACATTTCAAATTAATTGATGCATTAGTATATGATTCAATCCAATTACTGTATCAGTCTATGAGAAATCTGTAAAGCATAGAAATAGGATATGCTTGAAAGATATTCATCAACAGTGGGAGAATCACATCATTAGATGCTATTCATAAATTAATTGCACCATGTTAAACCTACAGAATTCCCAAATTTTATACAATTATATGCCCCATGAATTACTTGTGTCCAAAGATCATGTGAATGGTTAAAGAAGAAAGTGAAAGAACTGAGGAGTGATAGCTGCAATTAAATTCAATAAGCACTTATTAAGAACCTTCTATGTGTCAGTCACTGTGCTACATGCTATGGATATAAAGTACCTAACCTCAAGGAGCTCACATTCTATTGAGTGGGGGGGGGGGGAGGGAGAGAGAAACACATGTATTCATATCAGTAAATAAAAGTACATACAAAGTAATTTATTAGGGGAGAACATGTATTTAATGTAGATGGCTATTTGTTAGCAATAAAATAGGGCTTCAGAAGGCAGAGTGTAAACGTGTCAATGAATAGAAGAGAAGCACGATATGGACAGGTATGAGGGAGCTGGGAGTAGTGGTCAGGGAATGGAGTTTCTGCCTAGGCAGCCTACAACTGATCACAGAGATTCCTAGTAGACCAATAAGGCAGTAAATTAGCATGCCCTTCATAATAGCAAAACTAATGTCATTTTGATTCTCAATCCCTTAGAAAGAGATAGAGAAAGAGGGAGAGGTACACATGGAATGTCAGTGCAGATGTCCAGTCCTTCATCCTGCCTGATAGTCAAGGCAGGGATTGATAGAATACTGACTATAGAGTGGCATATTTTAGGTACTCACTCTCATCCAGGTCAGCTACACCCAGGAGTCAAGCCAGTATTGAGTAGATCATCTCACCTAGAGTGCAGGGAGAGAGCTTATAATTGTCTTACTGATGAATTTTTGGTAATAGTCAAATTGGGGGGGGGTCTATTTAAAATATGTTCATCTTCACATCTGTTCTTACAGAATCTATTGGTATCCATTTTATTTATGAGGAGAAAAGATGACTGGTGCTTTTCTTTTTATTTCCTACATTATACTAATAGATGATGTCTATAGAACTTCAAAGTTTTCATAGTCCTTTGCATCATCTCAGTTGAACCTCCTAACAGCCCTGTGAAGGAGGACCTAGAGTTCATTATTATCCCCATTTTAAAGATGAGAAAAATTCAGGCTCAATAGAGATTGTGATTTGCCCATGGTCCACCATTTTAGAGGCTGGATTGTAACCCAGGTCTTTCCTGACTCCAAGTCTTGGTGATGATATTGATGGAATCCTAATAGAGCTGCCCCCAGCCCCAACATTCTAACTTCATTATAGCCCACTGTAATTGCCTGGGTCCCCTGTTAATGTCCTAACTTGTGCCTCACTGTTCACTAGAACAACAACTGTGTCCCTGAAAATCTTAGTTCCCACAGAAACAGCAGGTGTGTCCATATGAAGGGAACCCAGCCACAGCCTCTGGCTAGCTACTGCCCCCAGACCTTGTGCCACCAAAACCGGTGTTCAATCACAATCACATCATCCATCTAGCCCAAGACAAGACCACAATGCCTAACCATCTATCTTGACCAGACAGGACCACAGTAGCTAGCCAATTGGAGGGAAACATGACCAGAATGTTTGACCATAGAAGGGGCCCACCCTATAATAGTGCCTGCATAGCTCCACTGAGGCTGAGACCCCTCCTCCATTACCTAATCCCTTAACAAACTCCTCCTGCCTTTTTAATATTAATCATATTCCTGTATTCTATGTAAATTCTATGTAAATTCTATGTAAATTCTATGTAATTGCATCGTTACCCTATAAAATCCATCTTGCTTTCTCTGAAGTTGCCGGCTCCTCTTGGAACTTAACCTGCTTCATGAGAGGTGTCAATCTCAATAAAGGCCCATACTTGAATTCTTTGAGACAGTTTCACCACAACATATCATGAAACTGAAACAGGTTTTGGCCCTAGATGGGCAGAGACTAAACCTCAACAATATCTTGACTTGCATGTGGAATGGATTTAAGTGAGTCAGAGTTGCACAAAGTCATTAGCCTCACTCTCTTCCAGAATCATCAAAGACCAGTGCCAAGACAAAATTCAGAACAACTGACCCTGATGCAGTGGGCAATCTTGGCATCTTCAATGTCTGACTAAGCTCTAAGCACGACACAGTGCCTGCTTCAGCCACCTTCAAGGCCATTGAAACAAATCGTCCTTATCCACCCATTGAACCCAGGGAGGTCTTCAGATGCTTAGGATGGACGTCTCCCTACACTCACAGTGACTTTTCTCTGAAAATGCCTGCACAGCACCATTGGGTATACAGGAAGCCTTTTCATCCTGATCGATGTTTTGTAACCCTTTACAAAGCTAGCAATATCTCTAGCAGAAACTAGTTGCTGTCCATGGTACTGAACCTTCCTACATAGCTATTGCTGCAAGCTGAGAACCAGCTAAGTTCCCTGAAATGGTAAAAGGATCCTTTAAACAAGCTACCTCTGCACTGCAGTCACAGTAATTTCAATGAAGTCATAGTCCCTACAACGGAGCAGAGGTCCCTACCATTCCTTATACTATATTAGTTATATTGACACCTGCTGCTTTTCAAATTAGCTAAGGAATTATCTTCAGAGCAATTACACTGGACATATGCACTAAAAAAATTAGCTGCCAATGAAAACACTTTTCTATGGAATCATGTGCCACCTACAGAATGAGATTCGCCCTATGATTACCATAAGTCTGTGCTTGTATTTTGTGAAGTTGGATTCAGAGGCTCAGGGTGAACTAGGACTTGGGAGTGGGGAAGGAAGGCATAGACATAAAATCTATTCTGCATATGGACTTACACCTGAGTCACCAGGTTCTGAAGTATTGTCCTGACAATAGAGGGAACAATCAGAGGGGGAGGAGAAACAGAATTAATTGCAGCAAATAAAGAGTTGAGTAAAAGAGAAATAGTAAACTATAGAGAAATGAACATTCTGTATAGGATCAAAAATCTGAGTTTGCATTTTGTCTTACACACACCATTTCAGTTCTCTGATGCTCAGTTGTGTTACCTGTGAAATGGAAACATCTGTACTATCTATTTCTAAAGATTTTTATAAGGATAACACCAGTGGAGTATTATCCTCTTGAGGGTACAGATGTGTATTTTTGTCTTTGTCTCCAGGATCTACTATACTGACCTCCTATAATGCGCCTTTGATCAACACATTGTTTATTTCTCAAAAGGAGATAATATCCATGAAAGACACTTTAAAACCTTGAAGCTTTAAACTATCAAATGCAAGATGTTATTATGAATACTCCTATCTCCCTGATCAATCTAATGAGTACTCAATGGAGTCAATTATAGTGATGCAGGTGAATTGATTTAATAAAGCTCTTACATTGGGTAATGCAAAGGGGCTGGACAATATGGTGGAATAGAAAGAGCAATAGCTCTGGGCTCAAAATATTTGGGCTTGAATTCTGGCTCTGCCAGTTACTGTATGAGCTTATGTGAAATGTTAAATCCCTTAGGGCCTAAGTGTCTTCATCTTCAAAGTGAGAGAGATGAAGTAGATGATCTCTGACATCCCATACAGCTCTGTGAAATTGTGCCTAGGACAAAAGAGCAACATACACCTCCAGTTATTCATGAGCTCACCTTGAAGAGAAAACTTAAAGAGAGGGGTAAAGGAGGTGCCTGTCCCTCCCAAACAAGGACATAATTTCTACTAATGTGAGGGCAACTGAATCCTAAGTTACCAAGAATGAAATTTGTATCTATTACATTATCAAACATGGCAGACAAAAATCCTATTCTTGAGTCTTGAGGAGCTATAGCATTTCTATTCACCTTAGTAATATGGTTTATTTAAAGTATGCTATGTGATATTTGTCATCACAAATATATTTCAATTGCAAGATGCAGCCTCTAGAAATGCAATATTTATACTCAAAATTCCTCCTAGTTAACTGAATAGTTTAGGCTGGGTACCAAAAACAAATGATGTAAACTCAGGTCATCTGATTGTAAGCTGAATGTTCTTTCTGCTGTAGTATGCTATTTCTTTTTCACACATTTTTTTTGATACAACCAATTGTGACCAGTTCTGTTTTCCCTCTGCTGTTGGGGTAATGAACCTGGTGACTCAGACCTAAATTCAGACGTAGACTAGCTTGTAGTTGATTCTAGGTCTGTGCCTCCCTCATATTCCCAGTGTCATGAGCAACTCAGAATAAGGCCCAGAATCAAACTTCCCAAAATATAAACACAGACTAATGGCAATCACAGGGGAATCTCATTCTCTAAGTGGCACAGTAGACAAGACACACCTCTTCTTAATGTGTACTTTCAATAGGCACAGTGAAGACATCTTTCTTCCCACTCCATAGAGGGTCACCCCCAAAAAATTTCATTTAGAACTAAATACAATAGATTCTACTGAATAGAAGGAGGTAATCTACCCAACTTGTAATTCAATCATTTAATTTGATTTTAATTCGACAAATAATTCTTAAATTAATACTACATTTCAGACACTATGCTAAGTGCTAGGGTAAGCCCTGTAAGGACCTAGCAATCTAGCAAGGACATTATGACATGTATGCAAATTAGTCAATTAAGATAGAATGTGATAAAGGCAAAAGAGAAATCTAGTTCTATAAGAAATATGAAGTGGGACAGATCACCTTCTGCTGGAAGCATGAGGGGACATATTGTAGAAGAGTTGATATGTCAGCTCTGCTGTGAAGGAAAATAAAGATTTCAACAGGCAAATATGAATGCTTGGCTTACATGGATTACAAAATATAGTCATACCCCATTAATCCAAACACCAATAATTCATAATTCCAGAAAGTTTTTATTTGAAATTAGGTCATGGTTTACCTTTTGTGGTGCTAATGTGATCAAAGATCTTCCCACCACCCACCCACCCCCGTTCATACAGAGACTAGAGAGCTGCAGGGACTAGAGAGCTGAGGAGATGAGAGAGCTGTGAGAAGAAGATGCAAAGACAGAGCAACAGAGAGAGAACTGGAAGGACTTTCAGAACTGCAGGAGGAGAGGATGCAGGCAAGCAGACAGTTAGGATTCATGAATGAGTGTTTATGGGAAGGCCCTAGCAGAAGGGAAGGTTATAGGATGGCTTGGCTCTTTGCTGTGATACTATGTTTTAATCTCCTTACTGTTACATTGAGGTGGATTTACTGGTTTTGTGATACAATTACTGCTATGTCGAATTGGGGTTTTTGGTTTGGGGATTTGATCCTCTGGTGTCTGAATAAATGTTTTACTTCTGCCTTCTATACAGAGAGTCTCTTATACATTGCAATTCTGAACTATGCAGGCATATTCCTGATCACCATCGATACCATGAATATTGCCTTACTGAAACACTTTAGCACTATCTTAAAAAGTAAGCAAATCGAAAGAGCAAGAAAGGTGGCAACAGAATACTTATGTTTAAGAGAAAGAACCATTTTCTAGCACTTTATCCACATTGTTGACATGCCACCCAAGCATCAATGATAGGTGATTCTTAACTATTGATTAAACCAAACCCAACAGGATCTCTATTTAGTTATACTAGTTCACATGATTTTAAAGGAATTAAACTGTATTTAAATTATTCTTTGATTCCAATTTTTTAGTACTTCTAACTTTGCCTACCCAATAAAATGGAAAGTGTTTTCCTTCTGTCCATCTGAATATATTTCCCTTAAGAGCAAGAGAAAGTCCCAAATCTATTTTCCCTAGCCACCCTAAATCCAAACAGCTTCCTCCTTCTTCTAAACTCTGATGACCTTGTCTATTGGGGCCACTCATTTGGTACTTAGCCTATAGTGACTCATATGTGGTCGAATATAGATAGCATTGTACCTTCCCAATTAGATAAGCTTTTTGTTTTTAGTTAGTTTTAGTTTTCAACATTCATGTTTATAATATTGTGAGTTCTAAATTCTACCCCCCTCCCCAAGACAACATGCAATCTGATATAAGCTATACATGTACAATTGCATTAAATGTATTTCCACATTAGTCATGTTGTGGAAGAAGAATCAGAACAAAAGGGAAAACCATGAGAAAGAAAAAAGACAGAAAATAGTATGCTTCCATCTGCATTCACACTCTATAGTTCTTTCTCTGGATGTGGGTAGCATTTTTCCGTCATTAGTCTTTTGGAATTGTCTTCGATCCTTGTATTGCTGAGAAGAGATAAGCCTATCATAGTTGATGGTCACACAATGTTGCTGTTACTACATACAATGTTCTCCTGGTTCTGCTCATTTCACTCAGCATCTTTCCAGGTTTTTATGAAATCTGCCTGCTCATCATTTCTTATGGAATAATAGTATTCCATTATATTCATATACCAAAACTTGTTCAGCCATTCCCCAATTGATGGGCATCCCTTCAATTTCCAATTCTTTGCTACCACAAAAGAGCTGCTATAAATATTTTTGTACATATGAGTCCTTTTCCATTTTTTATGTTCTCTTTGGGTTACAGACCTAGTAGTGGTATTTGTTGGGCAAAAGGTATGCATGGTTTTATAGCCCTTTGAGTATAGTTCCAAATTGCTCTCCAGAATGGTTGGATCAGTTCACAACTCTACCTACAATGCATTAGTGTTCCAATTTTCCTACATCTTCTCCAATATTTGTCATTTTCCTGTTTTGTCATGTTAGACAATCTGATACGTGTGGTGTGGTACCTGAGTTGTTTTAATTTGCTTTTTCTAATCAATGGAGATTTAGAGCATTTTTTCATATAACTATAGATAGCTTTACTTTCTTAATCTGAAAACTGTCTGTTCATGTCCTTTGACCCTTTATAATTTGGAGAATTACTTGTATTCTTATAAATTTGACTTGAAATGAGGACTTTATCAGAGACAGTGGCTATAAAAATTGTTTCTAAGCTTTCTGCTTCCCTTCTAATCTTCAGTGCATTGGCTTTTTGTGCAAAAACTTTTTAACGTAATCAAAATTATCCATTTTGCATTTCACAATGTTCTGTCTCTTGTTTGGTACCAAAGTCTTCCATTCTCCATAGATCTGACAGGTAAACTAGTCCATGTTCTCCCAATTTGCTTATAGTATCACTCTTTATGTCTAAATCACATACCCATTTTGACCTTATCTTGGCATATGGTGTGAGATGTCAGTCTATGCCTACTTTATGCCATACTATTTTCAGTTTTCCCAGCAGGCTTTGTCAAATAGTGAGTTCTTATCCCAGAAGGTAGAGTCTTTGGGTTTATCAAACAGCAGATTACTATATTCATTGACTACTATGGCTTATGTACCTAACCTATTCCACTGATCCACCACTCTTTTTCTTAGCCAGTGTCAAGTAGTTTTGATGACTGCTTCTTTATAATACAGTTTTAGATCTGATACATCTAGGCCACCTTCCTGTATTGGCAATTAAGTTGGGACTTTTTTACTGTTTTAGAATGCTAAATTAAGTGTCTTTGATTGAGCCTTACTAGGTGCAAAGCCCCAGGCCCAAATCCTTATCTACTAGGTGCTAAGCCAATTGTGGACATGAAGCCCTCAGAGTCTTAAGGGCAGTTGCTAAGACCAGAGCCTAAGTATGCACCTAAGTTCTGGTGGCTCAGATGATATTTGATGATGTCCAAAGACTGTATAAAAAGAGAAAACAGAGCTATTTGCTGCAAGCTCTTGCTCCTGAAGGAGTGTTGGTGTGGGACTCTGGGAAGCCACTGTAAGAGCCTCCGGTCAACCCAGATGTTGATGGTTTCTTGGTGACTATGAATTGTATTTGGTCCGTTTATAATGCATGTTTGTAATTTGTTTGTATTTGCTCTGAAGTTCAGGGTGCTAGCTTTTTCCCCTGAACTAAGTGAATGATATTTGTATGTTGGACTGAAATAAGATTGTTAACCCCTTAATGTTGCTTTCCTTAGTAAAGCAGATCAAAAGAACCTGTGCTGGCAGCATTCTTGTTGTTGGGTTTGTGTTGGTCTTTCACCGCCACAGCAGCTGCTAGCCAAATTGTTGCAACACTTCCCTTGCATTGCTTTTCATTAATTACCTTGGCATTCTGGACCTTTTGTTCTTCCAGACGAATCTTGTTATTTTTTCTAGCTCCATAAAATGTTTTTGGTAGTTTGATTGGTATGGCACTGAATAAGTAAATTAATTTAGTAGAATTGTCATTGTTTTTATATTAGTTCAGCCTACACATGAGCTTAGGTAAGCTCTTTGAAGGCAGTAAGATTTACTATATCTCATACTCCACCCCCCTGGAAAGACATCTCCACTCTTGGTCCTTCATACCATAAAGCTATGTCTCTTATCTAGCTGGGAACCAAGTCTCATGCAACTTCATGCTCCCAGGGCAGATACTTTTTCATCTCCTTTCCTGCACCCCTTTATATGTTCTCTTCTACCATAAGAACATTAGCTCCTTGAGGCCAGTGATTGCCTTCAAGTATTTATTCTTGTAATTGTCATCATGCCAGGCACTTAGAGCATTTACTAAGAGTTCACTATCTATTTAGTTTACAGAAGAAGGATACTAGCAATTGGGAAAATTAGGAAAGGCATTCTGTGGAAGGCTGTACTTAAGCTGAGCCTTGAAGGAAATAGATGCGAGGGAAGAAAGTATGTATTCCAGTATTGAGGAAAAGTCATTGCAAAAGCATGGAGACAGAATAGAGGATGACTTGTCAAATTGATCTTGCAGTCTCATAAGACTTCAGAGTACAAGATGGGTAGTATATGTTATAAGGCTGGAAAAGTAGGGGACAATTTGGAAGGAACTTGAAAAGCCAAACACATGGTTATGTTTTCTCCTGAAGGCAATAGGAGCCACTGCAGTTTATTGAGTAGGAGAGTGACACTGTTGAAGCTATGCTTAAGGAAAATCACCTTGGCAGCTGTGCAAAGGATGCATTATAATGGGGAGAGACTACATGAAGGTATAATATATACGTGTATGTGTGTGTACATATATATATATATGTATATATATATATATGACAGAAATTGCTTATAATATAGTAGGAGAGATATGTGTGTATATATGTATATATACATATATATGGAGAAAGAGAGATGTGTGTGTATACATATAGTTTTAAACTGCACTAAGACTTCTTGGGATACCATATGGTATGTGCATGCATGTGTGTGTGTGTGTGTGTGTGTGTGTGTGTATAATAATGCATCCAAAGAGCTGGAATCTAGTTTGCCATTTGTTAACTGACCTTTAGAAACTTCTTTAATATCTCCAAACACTATCCTTTGTATGAAAATGGGGACAGTAATAATTGTACTGTCTACCTTCCAGGATTATATATAAGGGTCAAATGTAGTGATGGATATCTAAACCCTTCACAACCACAAAACATAAACTATCAGTAGTATTACTACTCAACACAGTATTCTCATTTTGAAATGTCAAAACTGAAGCATAGGTCACCCAATGGACAAGTAAATTGGTATTCTGATTTCTTGATTCCCAGAATAGGGACCTTGCCCCTTTCCCTCAGGCTTGACTTCATCCACCAATCAAATCTAAAACAAGTGGTTCATTCCCACTTTCCCTTTATAGTTCCTTTAAATAATAGTCAGAGGTTGGTCCTTGCTTATTTACATGTTGGTCACAAACATAAAAGGGAATAAAACAGCAGAGGCAGACTGAAGGAGCGATTAGGAACCTGGGGATATAAAAGGCAATTGCTTTCAAGAGGATTGGCTGGGTACATGCAGCTTTCTTTCATGATTAAATTCTATTTGAAATCCTAAATCAAAGACAAGCCTATGAGAGAGCTAAGGAGTCCATAATAAAAATAACAAATACATTTTTTTAAAAACTCCTGTCACTGATGTGAACCATTATGCTATTACACTGGAGTGCTTTTGACAGCATTGGCTATCCAGGCACATACTGCAGACTGTGGTACATGCTGTAACATTTCTTTTATATAAATAGTTCTACAACAGATTGGTAAAGGAGCCTCCACTGAGAGGCAAAGAGAAATCAAATATGTTTGACAAAGTCAAAGCAACCAGAATTAGAGCCTCCATACCACCAACTCATGTTTTCTACTCCCTTGAGGAAGTAGCTGGAAACTATAGCTTTCATTTAGCCCTTTCTGAGCTCTATTAATTGTTTTCTGCTAGGTTGAATCAGTCCTGTACTGGGAGCAAGCAAGAGACAAGACAAAATCCATTTTCTTAAACTCTTCAATCAAGTTCTGAACAGGCACCAGTAATATTCAAAGAATGACAATGAGGAGCAATATGTGTCCTTGAGGGTTTAGCCTCCCAGGTAACAACAACAAAATGCAAAGGAAGAAATATGGGAGGGGTGAGAAAATAAGAATAATACTGAATGTGTCTTTTCTTCCTAAATGAGGAGTCCTGAAATGTTGGACAAACAGATTAGGAAGCTATAAATACTTATACAAGAAACCTTTAAATAATCATCACATGAAAAAACCCATATCTTTTATACTGATTTTTTTCCTGTAGACACTATATGACTAAAATAAATACCATAATCTCAGAAAAATCAAAAGCATGGATCCCACAAAGCTCAATCAAGAGGCACATAACTGTTGTATTACTAAGAGAGCTGCACAAAGTACTATAAAACACATGACAAAAGAGGTGTAAAGGCAGAAAAGGAAGCATACCAATTATACAGAAAGATCAAGAGATAACTGACAGATAGCCTATAAGCTAGGTTGGCATACACGTAATGTCAAAAAATTGGAGGGAGACCCCAAGTATATTGGGTGGACCTCTCTATGAAAAAATCACTCAGGATAAGGAGAAGTCTACATGGGATATGACCAATGCCACTGGAGAGAATAACAACTCTTTGAGACCATAAATTCACTAAAGTATTTATGAGGTGAATTTAAGCAAGAGAAGACTACAAAAAACTTTCATGGAATTTATCATTGTCTTGTTGTGGCGAATTTGTCTTTGAAGATACATGTGTGCATTTAATTAATGTGGCATTTTGAGTATACTACATCATCAATGATTCCTTGGACATAATAAGGAATCAACTATAGCTTGGCCTCAATTCTCTAAAAGGAGAGCTTCTAATGTAGAAGTACCCAATTATGAAACTAAAATCTACCAAAAAATCTTGAAACCTCACTTGGTTGACGTCTAAGCCCATTATATCCGCCAAGTTCACCTTTACCATATACTGCTCTTAGGCTTTGCCAAAACTTCCTGTAAGTAAAGTCACCTGGCCATATTATCTCTTATTCTTTATGAGTATGATACACTGGAAAGAATGTTAGACTTGGAGTCAGAGAACCTGGTTCCAAATTCCAGCCTGGCCAGTTACTACTGTAACTGGGAGATGATGGACAAATAATTTAACTTTTGGGGACTTCTACTTCCTCATATGTAAAGTTATGAGATTGAGTTCAATGGACTCTATGGCCCCTTGCAGTTCTAGGCTTATGAACCTATGAGAATGAGGGATTTTACCATCAGCATAATATGTCTTCCCACCCCTCTGCTTCCATGCCTTTTCAAGAACTTGCCTCTTATTCCCATCATCCAGATGGCCTCAAGGTTCTCAGGGGAATAAAAAGTAGTTCTTCCTCACCAAAAGATAAGACAGTTTCTTAAGAGTCAAACATCATTATGATTTAATCTGTTATGTCTTGCTATTCATTTTCCTGACATTTAGTCAATCTCACTGTTCACCTATAGAACAGAGAAAATAAAAATGTATCTATTTTTCTTTCTATTAGCTCTATCAAAGTGTTTGCTAAGGAGACACTTTGAAACTAATTTCAGAAATGAACCTTGGAGACTGTTGGCAAAGTCCTATTTCTATGTCTTGATTATGTAATTTCTCTTGCACTTGACTATCGGCAATTAATAACTAAGTATGTACTGTTATCAACCTTCTGACCAAATGGAAGAGGGAGCACATAAGGACAGAGCCATCTAACCAAATAAGGGAAAATGAGATTTGCCCCATTACCAAGAAGCTCTTTCTGGTATTAAGTGACCAGGACAATGATGGAAAATTGGAAAAGTGTAAGGAACTGAGGAATGGAATTGATGCAAGACCTTTTCAATTGAACTGTGACCCAATAAGCCTCTATAATCCTCATGACTATCTTAATCTTAATCACTATGACCTTCCCCACAGCATCCTCTGACCCTCTGGAAAATATAGCTACAAATAGGAATGGAGTTTGTCAAGAAACTAGATGGGAAGAAAATGAAGAAACCCAGATTCAAAGTTGTAAACAGTAGGACAGACAGGAAGGAGATTCAGATGGAAGTCTTGGACAAGACAAGACTGAAAGGGCAAAGAAAGGCAGCTTCTTACAATGGAAAGAGCACTGACTTTGGAGTCAAATGACCTACATTTAAATCCCACCTCTGACACTACTTGTGGGAACTTGGGCAAGTAATTTATCCTCTTTGTACCTCAATTTCCTCATCCACAAAAATTTTGAGGCATGGGGGTGGAATCATTTGTCACTAAGTTTCCTTCACACTCTAGATCTATGATCCTAAGATCCAATGGATCTCACTGGAATCTCATTTGAAAAATAAATATTTGAAATATTTGAAAATAAATCTAGAACTAGAGATAGAATGGAACCTAAGTTCCTCATTTGAAAAATGAGGAGATAACATTTGAAGGCCTCTAAGGTCCACTCCAGCTCTAAATCTAGGATCTTAAGGCTAACTAGTTGCCAAGAGAGGGCAAGTGAAGGGAGGAAGTGATGACAACAAACAATGGAAAAGTGATTGGGAATTGGCAGCAGTAGTGGCTGCTTCCAGAGCTCTCAGTCCACAATTGTAACAGCTGGTCAGAAGAAGATTACAGAGATCTCTTTCCTGGCACTGGGAGAAGGACTCTGCTGCTTTGGATCCATGTCCCAGTCCTGGGTAGCATACTGGGTGAGGAGTAGTGGCATACCAAAGCTTTAAGCTGAAGTGGAGTGGGGATCCCCATCACAGTTTCAGGTCAGAAGAGTACTTGTGGTCACTCACAGATCAGAGCATAGGCCACAAGGGTAGTAAACACATCTCTCTTTAGATCATACCGCCTTAGAAGAACTGAAAACTTACAGGTCCCTAGAACTATCTCTGAGAACATCTACACAAAAGCTCTGAAGCTTGGGAAGTACATCCTTCATCCTAGAAGCAGAGCCCTACTTTAGCAAAGAGTTAAAAATAAAGAAATAGGCTGAAAAAAAACGTAAAATGGCAACTTCAATAACAAAGAAGATCAAAATACACACTCAGAAGAAGACAACAAAGTCAAAACTCCTACATCCAAACATCAAAGAAAAATATGAACTGGTCTCAGGCCATGGAAGAGTTCAAAAAGAATTTTAAAAATCAATTAAGAGAAGTAGAGGAAAATTTGGGAAGAATAAATGAGACTGATGCAAGACAAATATAAAAAAGAGTCAACATCTTGGTAAAGGAGGCACGAAAAAAAATAATACTGAAGAAGATAACACCTTAAAAAACAGAACAGTCCAAATGGTAAAAGAGGTACAAAAATCCAATGAGGAAAAGAATGCCTTGAAAAGCAGAATTGGCCAAATGGAAAAAGATACACAAAAGTTCACTAAAGAGAAGAATTGCTTAAAAAGTAGAAGTGGCCAAACAGAAAAGGAGATGCAAAAGCTTACTGAAGAAAATGATTCCTTAAAAATTAGAATTGGGACTTCTGGGGGCCAAGATGGTGGAGTAAGCAATAAATCACTGTAACTCTCCCATATTCACCTCCAAGCAACTATAAGATAGTGCCCCAAAACAAACCCTAGAACAACAGAACCAGCAAAAACATGGAGTGAAACAATCTTTTAGATCAAAAAAGTTGGAAGATTGACAAGAAAGGTCTCTCTCACTCAGGTAAAAGAAGAATACAGTCCACAACAGAAAGCATTTCAACAAGCCAGCAGCAAGCCCTACCTCAGTAAATCAGGGAGAGATCCTAAGTCTCTGTGCAGTGGGGCAGGCAAATGTCAACACCAGGACACCCCACCCTCAATGTGCCTCAGCATAGTCAAGGGAACAGGCAGACAACAGCTCTAAGAACTGCCACATGCTTCAGTCAAGTTCCAGGCAAATAGTCAGCTGCCAATAGCCAGACCACCACATGTTTCAGTATAGCCCCAGGGAAAAGCAGAAACACCCCAGCAGGTTTAGCACACCAGACACTAACACTAGGACCCCATTTCCACACCAGGTAAGCTGCCAGATGCTCATGGCCTCCAGCATTGCCAATCACCATCCACCCCACCCCCGCAGCACAGCAACAGACACAAGACTCCCTCATGGGCCCCAGGGCAACATCAGCGAAGCACCAGGTAAACAGCCAGGACCTTCCCTGATACAAGAAGCCTGAGGCAGTGCCCCTTACACCCCAGGTGCAGAACTCAAATTTAAAAGAAAGGAAGAAGGCCAAAAAAGATAAGCAAAAAACAACAAAAAAAAAAACCTGATCACTGAAAGTTATTATGGTGACAGGGAAGATCAAGACACAAACTCAGAAGCAGACAACAACGTCAAAATACCTATGGGCAAAACCCCAAAGAAAAATGGGAAGTTGTCTCAAGCCCAGAAAGAAGTCATGGAAGAGCTCAAAAATGAGCTTAAAATGAGAGAGGTAGAAGAAAAACTGGGAAAAGAAATGACAGTGATGCAAGAGAATTGTGAAAAAAGAGTCAACAGCTTGAAAAAAGAAAACAACTGCTTAAAAAGTAGAATTGGCCAAATAAAAAAGGAAGTACAAAAGCTAACTTGGGAAAACAACTCCTTAAAAGTTAGAATTGGGCAAGTGGAAGTTAATGACTCTATGAGACATCAAGAATCAATCAAACAAATTCAAAAGAATGAGAAAATGGAAGAAAATATAAAACATATCATGGGAAAAACAACTGACTTGGAAAATAGATCCAGGAGTGACAATGTCAGAATCATTGGACTACCTGAAAGCCATAATCAAAAGAAGAACCTGGACAGCATCTTTTAAGAAATTATCAAGGAAAACTGTCCTGATATCCTGAAACCAGAGAGCAAAATAGGCATGGAAAGAATCTACTCATCACCTAAGGATAGAGACCCCAAAATAAAAACTCCAAGGAACATTATAGTCAAATTTCAGAACTATCAGGTGAAGGAAAAAATACTCCAAGTGGCCACAAAGAGACAATTCAAATATGGAGGCACCACAATCAGGATTACACAGGATTTGGCTGCTATAACATTAAAGAATAAAAGAATATCATGGAACATGATATTCCAGAAGGCGAAGGAGCTAGGACTACAACCAAGAATCACCTATCCAGGAAAACTTTTCAGGTTTCAGGAGGGAAATGGACATTAAATGAAACAAAGGACTTGCCAGCATTCTTGATAAAAAGATCAGAGCTGAATAGAAAAGTTAACATTCAAACACAAGATTCAAGGAAAGCATAAAAAGATAAACATGAAAATCATAAGGGACTTAATAAGGTTAAACTGTTTACATTTCTACATGGAAAAATAATACTTGTAATTCATAAGAACCTTCTCATTATTAGGGGAGTTAGAAGGAGCATATATAAATAGAAAGCACAGGTGTGAGTTTAATTTGATGAGATGATATCTAAAAAAAATAAAATCAAGGGAAAGAGAAAGAGGAATGCACTAGGAGAAAGGGAAAGGGAGAAGTAGAATGGGGTACATTATCTCACAAAGAAAAGGCAAGAAAAAGATTTTACAGTGTAAGGGAAGATGTGGCAATGCTTGAACTCTCATTTGAATTGGCTCAAAGAGAGAATAATATACATACCTAATTGGGTATAGATATCTATCTTACCCTATAGGAAAGGAGGACAGGAAGGGGATAAGAGAATGGGGGGAGTTATTAGAGGGGAGGGTGGATTGAAGATGGTGGTAGTCAGAAGCAAAACATTTTGAGTAGGGACATGGTGAAAGGAAAGAGAATATAATAAACAGGGGGGAGAATAGGATGGAGGGAAATACAGTTAGAAATCATAATTGTGAAAAAAATTTGAAGCAAGTTTCTCAGATAAAGGCCTCATCTCTCAAATATATAGAGAAATGAGTCGAATTTATAAAGGTAAGAGCCATTTCTCCAATTGATAAATGACCGAAAGATATAAATAATCAGTTTTCAGATGAAGGAATCAAAGTTATCTATAGCCTTATAAAAATGCCCTAAATCACTATTGATTGGAGAAATGCAAATTAAAATAATTCTGACCTACTACCTCACTTCTATTAGATTGGCTAATAGGACAGAAAAGGAAAATGACAAATGTTGGAGGGGAATGTGGAAAAACTGAGACAATAATGCAGTCTTAGTGGAGTTGTGAATTGATTCAACCATTATGTAGAGCAATGTAAATACTCTCAGAAAAACCTGGAATGAACTACATGAACTGATGCAAAGTGAAATGAGCAGAACCAGGATAACATTGTAGACAGTAACAGCAATATTGTATGATGATCAACCATGATCGACTTAGCTATTTTCAGCAATACAATGATACAAGACAGCTCTGCAGGACTTATGATGAAAAATGTTATCCATCCCCAGAGAAAGAACTGAATACAAATTGAAGCATTTTTAAATTTTATTTTTCTTGGAGGTTGTTTTGTTCTATGTTTTCTTTTACAACATGACTAATAAGCAAATACATTTTGTATGAGTACACATTTACAACCTTTATCAAATTGCTTGCCTTCTGAATGAGGGGGGAGGGGAGGAAAGGAAAAATTTGGAACTCAGAATTTTAAAGCAAATGTTAAAAATTGTTTTTACATGTAATTGGGGAAAAATAAAAATACCAAATTAAAAAAGAAAAGAGATTACTTGAAACTAAAAATAAGAAAATTCTACACTCGGCAAGAATATAAAGAAGACATAAAATAAGAAGGCTTAGAGATAGGCCCATGGCGCCAGAGCTATATTACAACACCACAGTTTTTCTTGAACTATATCATGAAGTTTCTTGAGGACATCCCAATTGTTTTCTTCTCTAATACATACACATATCCACTACTTAGGGAAGGAAACCACCAGAAGCCAAGACAGCATGAAGAAGTTAAGTTCAGAGAATGAATTGAGTTGGAAGTGAAGTCAGATGAGGAAATTGAGGTACTGAGAGGTTAAATGAACTCCCCACAGTCATAAAGATAGTAACTGCCATAACTGGGATTTGAATCCAGGCCCTCTGCCTGTGGATCCAACATTCTTTCCATGGTACCATGGTCCTGGACTCCTGCCCACATGAGTAGAATTTCTGCCCTCTTGGGAATCGTGTGGCATGAATCAGGAGATAACAAGGAGTAATATCACATGCTGGAGAAGATTCTGGGAAGATGACAGAGTAGATCAAAAAGCTTTTGGCTCTCCAAATTTCCTCCACAAAAAAAGACAGAATACCACCTTCAGAGAAGCAGAAATAAATACATGAAAAAGCAGTTGTCCTCCTAAAACAATTTGAGAAGACTCCAGGAAAGACCCAACCTCCAGGGAGAAAGATTTGTCCTGAGTGAAGTGCACACACTCTAGGCTGACTCTGCAGAATCAATAAACAACAAGCCTTGGGGACAGCTGGGTTGAGAGGCAACCTCAGCCTTAGAAACTTTCATTTCACATACAGCATGGCGTCTGACAGCTGAGTAGAAGATTAAAGGACCTTCTACTGTTGAGGGATGCCAAGTACAGCTGACCAGAGGCATCTTACACTATAGCTGTGGGGAGGAAGAGCTAGCACACACCTGGTGAGTGCAATAGCAAGAGGGCAGGGACCCTGTTAGCTGTGGGCACTTGCAGGGGAGCAGAGTCCTTGGTTTCAATTCTGGGGCAGAGAGGACAGCTGTAGTTTGCAGCCACCAGAGGGACCACAGGAAGCAAGATTTGCAGGACAGTATGGCTGGGGGCCCTAACTGTGACTTAGGAGTAGAAAGGACAGGCCAAAGTTGGGCCCTGAGACAGACCTCAGAAAATAACAGTAAGAAGGACCTGAGGTTTGGGGCACCATTCCTCATGTCTTAGGACTACAACATAATTACACTAATAGCTGTTAAAAACAAAATAAAACAAAAAAAATAAAAATGAGTAAAGGAGAAAGAACCCAACCACAGATAGTTTCTATAGGGATAGAGAAGATCTGGGTTCATATTCAGAAGAAGATAATAAAGCCAAAAAAGTCACTCTGTTTTCAGTGAGAAACATCAAATGGTCCCAAGCACAAAAAGAGCTTTTGGAAGAACTTAAAATGAACTTAAAAAATCAAACAAGAGAGATTAAGGAAAAAATAGGAAAAAAAGAGCAATCCAATAAAATCAAAAAAGTTGTGAAAAGAAAGTCAACTGACTAAAAATAGAATTGGGCAAGGGGAAGATAATGACACTCTAAGATGCCAAGAAATCATAAAACAAAATCAGAAGAATGAAAAAAATACAAGAGAAAGTGAAACATTACATCAAAAGACAACCAATCTGGAAAACAGATCAAGAAGAAATATTATAAGAATAGTCAGAATACCTGAAAATTATGATAAAAAATTAATCTTGATACAATACTATAAGAAGTTATCAAGAAAAATTGCCCTGAAGTTCTAGAACAAGAAAGCAAAGTAGAAATAGAAAAAAATCTACCAATCACCACCTAAAAGAGATCCCAGGAGTAAAACTTACAGGAATATCATAGCCAAGTTCAAAGATCCCAGATTAAGGAGAAAATATTGGAAGCAACAAGAAAAAACAATTAAATATCATGGAACTACAATAAGGAATACACAAAACCTACCAGCTACTACAACCAAGGGTAACTTACCCAGCAAGGTTAAGTATAATCCTGAATGGAAAAAATGAATATTTAATGAATTCAAAGATTTTCAGGTTTTTGTGACAAAAAACCTAGAAATTAAGGGAAAATTTGCCATATAACATGCAGAAGAAATATAAGGTAACCATTAAAGACCAATTTTAAGGGACTCAATATGGTCAAATTGTAAAGCAGAGAAATGAGGAGGGATAGGGTAAATAGGGTGAGAAGGATAGTGAGGAAAAAGAGGAAGGAGGAAAACACACAACAAATAATTGTAGCTTAGAATGTGAATGGGATTAATTTACCCATAAAATGAAAATGTATAGCAGATTAAAAATTTAAATTCAACAGTATTTTGCTTTCAGAAAACATAAAAACAAGAGGTACACACAAAGATAAAATAAAGGGCAGGAGTAGACTTCAGTATGTAAAAAAAAAATAGAGGTAGTAGTCATGATCTCAAAGTTAAAGTAAAAATATATTTAATCAAAAGTGAAAATAGAGAAACTATACTGTCAGCAATATTATTCAATATTGTTTTAGACCATTTAAAATATCTAGACAGTATAAAGTACCTGAGTGTATAACTGCCAAAACAGACACAGGAACTATATGAACATAAACACAAAACACTTTTCATACAAATAAACTCAGATCTAAATAACTGAAGTAATACTTATTGTTCATGGGTAGGTAAAGCCAATGTAATCTTAAAAATGACAATTTTACCTAGTAATCTATTTATTCAATGTCATCCCAATGAAATTACTAAAAAAAAAAAAAATAGTTTGCGGGCAGAGCCAAGATGGCAGCTGGAAAGCAGGGACTTGCATGAGCTCCCACGTAGGTCCCTCCAAACGCCTATAAAAATGGCTATGAACAAATTCTAGAACTGTAGAACCCATGAAATAGCAGAGGGAAGTAGGGCTCCAGCCCAGGACAGCCTGGATGGTCATGGGGTAAGGTCTATCACACGGAACTGGGAGAGGAGTGGAGCAAAGCCCAGTGTGAGCTGCACCTGGACCAACCAGACCAGGAACTGGGCAGAACAGGCCCTAGCACCCTGAATCAGTGAAATATGGCAGTTATCAGACTTCTCAACCCGCAAACACCAAAGACAAGGGAGAAGGTTAGTGGGAAAAGCTGCTGGGACAGAGTGAAAGGAGTTCACAGTTGGGCCACCGCCCCGGGGGTGGCAGAGGTGGTGCAGCTCTGAGGCTGCTTACAGAGCTACATCTGCAGTTGCTTCCGGCCCCAGGCCCACCTGGTGGGACGAATTAAGTGGCAGGAGTGCACAGCCAGCTTAGATCTGAGTCAGGTCTGGGTTGGCGGTCCTTGGGGGAGTAGTAGTGCTGGTGTGGCACAGCTTGCTGTGTAGAAATAGCTCTGAAAACAACAGCACAGCCCCTCAAGAATCAAGAGAAGCATGAAAAGGTAAACAAGAAAGAGAAATCATAAGGGACTTACTAAAGATGAACTGTTTTGTTTACATTCCTACATGGAAAGATGATGCGTATAATTCATGAGACCTCAGTATTAGGGTAGCTGAAGGGAATATATATAGACAGCGGGCACAGGGTGAGTTGAATATGAAGGGATGATATCTAAAAATATCAAATTAAGGGATGAGAGAGGAATATATTGAGAGAGGGAGAAAGGGAGAGAGGGAATGGGGTAAATTATCTTGCATAAAAGTGGCAAGAAAAAGCAGTTCTGTAGGAAGGGAAGAGTGGGCAGGTGAGGGGGAATAAGTGAATCTTGCTCTCGTCAGAATTGACCTGAGGAGGGAATAACATACACACTCCATTGATTATCATACCCCACAGGAAAGAAGGAGGAAGGAGATAAAAAAGGGGGAATGATAGAAGTGAGGGCAGATGGGGGGAAGAGGTAATCAAAAGCAAACACTTTTGAAAAGGGACAGGATCAAGAGAGAAAATTGAATAAAGGGGGATAGGACAGGAAGGAGCAAAATATAGTTAGTCTTTCACAACATGAGTATTGTGGAAGGGTTTTACATAATGATATGCACGTGGCCTATGTTGAATTGCTTGCCTTCTTAGAGAGGGTCGGTGGGGAGGGAAGAGGAAAGAAAATTTGGAACTCAAAGTTTTAAAAACAGATGTTCAAAAAGAGAAAGTTTTTGCATGCAACTAGGAAATAAGATATACAGGCAATGGGGCATAGAAATTTATCTTGCCCTATTAGAAAGTAAAGGAAAAGGGGATGGGGGAGGGATTGGGATAACAGAAGGGAGGGCAGACTGGGGAATGGGGCAACCACAATGTATGCCATCTTGGAGTGGGGGGAGGGTAGAAATGGGGAGAAAATTTGCAATTCAAACTCTTGTGAAAATCAATGTTGAAAACTAAAAATATTAAATAAATTAAATAAATCACAAAAAATAGTTTAATGAGTTAGAAAAAAATAATAACAGAAGACCAGGAACTTCAAAGAAACCAGGGGAAAAAGATGTAAAGGAGGTAGCAATATCAGACCTTAAATTATATCATAAGGTGAGAGCATTATTGAAGCATAAAAAGGATAATTTTGATTATTTAAAGTCAAAATTTGCTTGTATAAATAAAACCTATGTATCCAAGAAGAGGAGGAATGCAGAAAATTAAGAAAAAATACTTTCATAGACAACCTCTCAGATATGATGTGTTGGGGTTAGATATTGCAGGGGTATAGGAAATGATGAGCTGGTTGATTTGGAAAAACATGGAAAGATTTGGACTTACGGTATGCTATCCACCTTCAGAGAAACAGATGAGAGGAGGAAATAAGCACAGTGTGATCTTATGTATATAAGTGTATATGTGTATATATGTGTGTGTTTATAGATATCTGTGTATATGTATATATATGTATACATATATATATATATGTATATATATATATATCTCCATGTTTAATTGCAGCCTTGTTTATGGGGGTGGGGAGGGAAAAAATTAAGTAAAAAGTGCATAGCAGAGAAGAAAAGAAAACCAACAAGGAAGAAAAGATGGGCAGCTTTGAAAACAATGTGTACTATTTATCATATATGTTTTCTCGAAATGAAAATTTATTATTTAATATTGAATCCTCTCTTATGGTCTGCTGTGTATATGGCATTTTTTTCCTCATTCTGCATTTAAGTTTAAAATTTTTAAAAAATTTACCAAAAAGAAAATCTCGTCACATGCCTATGAGCCTTTGGGAAAAAGAATGATAGGGAATGATAGATGTCATGTCTGTCTAGAGTCATGGAAGCAATTAGACTCCAAAATATGGCACTGTTATCACCCGAGAATACACCGATGATGAAAAAGTTGCCCCCAGTTTTAGCTGTTATTGCTGCTACTGCTGCTGCTGATGATGATGATGACAATGACAACAACAACAAGGATGTTGATAACAATTCAAATTCATATGATGCTCTAGGGTTTAGAAGGTTACTAATAATCTTTCTTTTGATCTCAACAGCGCTGTGGTGAAAGTAGTGTTATGAATCCCTTTTACAGATAAGAAAATTGAGGTTCAGAGAATGATTTGCTCAGAGTCATATAGCTAGTAAGTGTCTAAGGTAGGATTTTAACCCAGGTTTTCCTGTCTCCAAGTCCAAAACTCTATCCACTATGTCATATAGCCTCCAAGCCTGGTGCAGGCTGACCAAAGCCTTCACCTCGCTTGAGGGGAGTATTTGTAGAGGTCTCTGGACTTTGATTATTTCTTGAATTCTGACAAATAAGGTAAAGGAAAACCCAAAGACTTAATATTTAATAAAAGATAATGAGTGAAATTCAATTCTAAAACGTGAGTCATTTTGATACAGAAATATACTGTAGTATTGCATAAAAAACTTTGGACTTGGAGCTAGGAAGACCTGAGTTCAAATTCTGCCTCAGATAGTTATTAACCAGGTTACCCTGGGCAGGCAGACCACTTCACCTCAATTTCCTCATCTATAATATCAGAGCATTCAATGAGAAAGTATATGTAAGATGTTTTTATAATAAAGAATTATATAAAGCGTAGTTATGATTATGAGTTTTATCATTACTTTACCCACAAATTAGAAAAAATATATAACACAGAATTTATAACCTCAAGTTATCAAAAGTATAGCTATTTTGTAACTGGCAGCCCATGCCCTAAGTATACACCAATGGGCCTAAGAAAACCATGAGTACAACAATACATAATAATAATATCATTAGTTTGGTTTTACAGATGAGGAAAAAAGGTCCACAGACTTGCCCAGAGTCACAGTACTCAAGCATAGGTCTTCTAACTCCAAATCAAGTCAATGTAAAAACATTATACTACTGATGCCCCATAATACACCAACACAGAACAGTAGTCACAAAGATCAGTAAAGGCAATCTTCTTGGTAAAGCATCTAGAGAGAGTTTATAACTCTACGACCTACATAATGCTCCACTAAAATTCATGTTTCAGTCTTCCAACTTTTTCTGCCACCTTCTCCAAGCTCAGGCTCTAGAAAAGCTGGAAGAAAATAGGGATTGGACATAAGAATGAGATAATCAGATGGTTTCCATCAAGTTTGACACTGAAGACAAGGGATTCCAATTATCATAAATTTGTATATGACGAGCCATAACTAAAAATTCTGTAGCCCAGAATAAGTTTTTTTAAATGCCTGAGGCAAAAAACAAGAGTAATACCCTCTCATTACATTTTTTAAATTTGGTTGCAGCTGGAGGTCTTGGACCTTTTTCCAAGGCCCCATGGGGAAAAGTATTCCCCCCCCAACACTGCCCCTAGTGGGATGACACAAAGACCCCAGAACACTGAGGGGGTGCTGTGGAGGGACTAACATCAGGGAAAGGTTAGGTTATATTGTAGAACTCACCTCACTTGCAGCTTTTGGGGGAGGAAGTACACCCTGTGCTAGTTTACTATTACTAACTATTCTCTAACTATTTAACTAACTATTCTTATTAATCTATCAGGAACCAATCTAACATGTTTCTACCTGCCAAAAAATAAGTTGCCATTAGTTCCCTTAGAATTATGGTATCTTGGAAAACAACTCTGGTGGTACCATCTTTATTATAACTATGCCCAGGATAGATAAATAAAGTGCCAATCATTTGAACCTCTAGAACTGAAGAGTGTTGTTATCCATAGACCAAAGTACCCATGCTACTAACATGTCTTTTTAATTCTGCACTCAAAGTCACCTGTCAAGAGTGTTTTATATCCATAATATTCACCAAGTTTCCAGTCAATCTAGAATTAGGAATAAAAGTGATGGTAAAAGGAACAACTAAGTCATTTCAAGAGTTCTAATGCACAGCAACAAGAATGGCTGAAAAGGAAAGAGGAAAAGGTAAAACATGGCAGAACCTACGACCATGCTCAGAAAGTTTCATCAAATGTTGAATATTTGGGGAAGTTTTAGTTACTAAGATACAACAGGACATCTTGTATCACTTTTGTCTTAAAATATCTCTTCTCATGTCACGTAGACAATAATAAGTACTGGTTCTGCATGTTCAACAACGTATCTAGCATAGAGAAATTATTTAATATTTAATTAACATTTCTAGCTTTTTTTCTCCTGTGACTTCTGCCTTCAGTCATTCATGCGATTTCTAAATCAATGAGCATAGATACTTTATCGGGGATATTCCTTAGAATTTTTGTTTTGGGGCATACTATGAACAGAGTTCAAAATAAAAGTGTTGTATGGAAAATTTGGTTCTCTGAATACAATTCACATCAGCAAACATTAACTGTTCATTCTACTAGAACCCTGTTAACACAAATAGCCCTCTCACTTAGTGAAGCTTACAGCCATACTCATAAATCTTGAATTTTGGATGCCTAAGCAATTCTTACATGTATGTAATTTGTCCCTGGAATTCTGAAATTGGGTGGCTTAATGTTTCAGTCTACATAATCATATTAATGCCAGGAGGATAAGTATAATGCATGGGACTCGCATGTTCATATTTAAGGATTATTGTTTAAGACATATATATAAATTTGGGCTGCCCAAAGGCAAGCATTACTCTATGATTCAGCAGCACTGACCTACTTGCTGTTCTTTGCATGTGTCACTACACTTCATGATTGCATACATTTGCACTGGCTGCCCCTTCCAGTCCCATCTAGAATGCTATCCCTACTTATCCTCACCCCCACCCCAGCTCCCTTCCAGACTTAATTCAACTATCATATTATACCAGGGACCTTTGCAGTCCCTGCAAATGCTAGTACCTTTCCCTCTGAAATTACCTTCAATCTATTCTGCATATATCTTGTATGTAGTTATTTTGCTGTTCTTCTTGCCTAATACGTTGTGAGCTATTTGAGGGCTGGAGCAGTATTTGCTTTTCTTTGTACCACCAGTACTTAGCATAATAGATATCACATCGACCATCCTTAATAAATGTTTGTTAACTGGGTGGCTGAGTTCTGCAAGAATTTAGAAACCCTGAAAATTGTCTTTAAGATTCAAAGGGCTGTACCAGTTCAATCCCAGACTCAAAGCTAACAAAATGAAAGGCTCTTGACTTGTTAAACAAAAAGATGTCTCTTATCGCCACTATTATTCAATATTGTACTGGAAATGCTAGCTATAGCAATAAGACAAGAGAAAGTAAAGGTATTAGAATTGACAAGAAGGAAACAAAGTATTGCTCCTTGCAGACAATATGATAGTATACTTAGAGAATCCTGAGAATAAACTAAAAAACTAGTGGAAATAATTAACAACTTCAGCAAAGTTTTGGGATATAAAATAAACCACATAAATCATTAGTGTTTCTATATGTTACCAACAAAACTCAGCAGGAAGAGGAGGAAAGAGGAACTCCACTTAAAATAACTGCAGATAACATAAACTACTTGGCAGTCTACCCGACAAGACAAAACCAAGGAGTATATGAACACAATTACAAGATACTTTTCATACAAATCAAGTCAGATCTAAACCACTGGAAAAATATTAATTGCTCATGAATAGGCTGAGTCAATATAATAAAAATGATAATTCTACCTAAATCAATCTACTTATTCACTGCTATACTAATCAAATTACCAAAAAAATTATAAAGCTAGAAAAAATAATAAAATTCATCTGGAAAAGCAAAAGAATATCAAGGGAATCATTGGAAAACTGTGAAGGGAGATGGCTTAGCAGTATCAGATCTCAAACTGTATTACAAAGTGGTACTCATCAAAATAATCCGGCACCCAAAGAGATCAAAGGAAAAGGAAAAGGACCTATATGCACAAAAAATATTAGTAGCAGCTCTTTTTGTGATGGCAGTGAATTGGAAATTGAGGAGATGGCTATGAATTGGGGAATGACTAAACAAGTCGTACAGAGGAGAGAGACATCCTTGATAAAAATGTGAAAATGGAATAGGCAGGCTGCTTTTGCCAACAAATTTCCACAATAGACACACAAATGACTGAAACATGCATATGTACAAAATCCTGCTGTGTTTATTTTTTTTGTTGACTATATTTTTAAAAATTCATTTGGTAGAACAATGTAAAGACTTGAAGGATCTCCCCCAACAAAGTGTGTGTATACTATTTCTCCCTCACTGAGGAGCAGCAATTTATGTAGCAACTAAGGGTGTTTTAGGCTAGAATAGTTACCTAGAGTCTTATATCTA
Source organism: Trichosurus vulpecula (assembly GCF_011100635.1). NCBI lineage: Eukaryota > Metazoa > Chordata > Mammalia > Diprotodontia > Phalangeridae > Trichosurus > Trichosurus vulpecula. Next base: position 111,493,133 of record NC_050577.1, read on the forward strand.
GGCAAGCCATCATGTGGTGCTCTAAGCCCTAAGCTACCAGTTCAAGTAACTATTCATGAATAAACTGGTTTGAGAAACAGGGATACCTGAAGACCTAGCTCAATCATTCTTCCCATATGTGAACAGTGCTACCTGCTAAGTATCTACAGCTCCTCAGTATTTTTCTTTTAGTGTCCTCTAATGTTACTGACTATGGGTGTAAATAATCTTATGTGTAGATCTAAAAAGGTTATGCAATCAATGGCTAAGTTAAATACATTTGCTGTAGCAAATTTTAAGTAACAAAATATAGCTTTAGAAGTAATTGTACTGAATGCATTAAGCCCTGGAACAGGGCAGAGACTCCAAAATGAAATCTATGAGCACTTAAAAGAGTTAAACCTGACTATCCACACAGAAGAAAAAAAAGTGAATGAAAAATACCTATTTTCCAGGCTACAATATAGGGTTAGGTAAATATTCCAAAGATCGGATTCACTGTGACTTAACCTCAAGAATTTGTAATTCCATTTATGTGGGTACTCTTTTCCATTGTCAGATTGTGGTTCATCATACCTTAGAAGGTAGTCAATTAGTTGTGGAGGCAAAAAAAAAATCGTTAGCTGATAGCCAACCCTCTGATGATGAGCCTCTCCATAGTAAGCCAGAAAAGTGTACAATCTGTCCCTAGATCCATACTTAGACCCTGATAAAAATAAATTTTTATTTGAAATTTGAAATTAAACTTTCCTCCCTGGAAGGGTCTACCAAAACTTGAAGAACATGGGGTTTCTTTGATGTAAAACAAGAAACAGGACTTTTAAGGAAGAGGATATTTTCTTAGATCTTCAAATGACTTTTTAAAAAAAAATTTAAAGTTATCCTTGTGTAATCTTATGCTATATTTATAAACAGTATGTTCCCATTTTTTAAAATATGTGAGTTGACCAAATCTAATTACATTATTTGGGGTGTAAAAATTTAGATGATGTATATGTATGAGAGGCAGACAGGTAGAGACAGAGAGACAGAAACATAGTAAGGGACAGAAACAGACAGCAGCAGACAAAAAAGAGGAGAAGGAATGAAGCAGTAAGACAGATAGAGACAGACAGACAAAGAAAGGGCCAGAGAGGAAAAAAGGAAGAGAGGGAGACAGGAAAAAGCAAAAGGGGGAAAGTAAAAAGGAGGAAAAGAGGGAAAGTTTCAGAGAGAAAGAATATTTTAATAGAAAAAAATTTCATCTTAATGGTTTACAACCCTCTGTGGCAAAACCATTACTGTTATGAAATCATTCATCCATATCCTTCTACAGCCAATACAATCAGAGTCCTTGAAGTTCTCACTCCAGTTGTCCTACTTTTCAGACAGACTATGGCTGGGTCAAACTGCTGGTTTTATTTAATATAAGGCTACAGTTGGAAAGGGTCTGTAAGTGTTGAGCAACACACCATTGGATAATGGGTTAAATGGTGATGTGATTAACCCTGAGATATTTTCCCTCTATCATATATTCCTTTTCCCCACCAAAACAGCTTCCTTTTGGTTCCTAGGCTAATAACTTTTTTAATTGATGAATTATTTAATATGCTTGATTTATATTTGACTGGGATATTTCTTTTTTGTCTTTTGGGTTCTGTTGGATTTTTATTTTTAACCTTAACCAGTGTGATACAGTGAAGAGAGTTCTGGATTTGGGTTAAGCAGACTTAGATTTAAATCCAAACTTACCACTTGCTACCAATGTCACATTGAACAAGTCACTTAACCAGTCCTGGCCTCAGTTTACTCATCTGTCAAATTAAAGAATTGGATTAGATAGCCTCTAAGTTTTTTTTTCAGCTGTGATTCTCTGATTTTATGACCTATAATTTGGTCAGTATAAGGAATATATAAAGTGGAAACTCTGGACAACTCTTCTTTAATTCATAGCCTTAGAAAGTTGCCTGAGGCACTAAGAAGTTAAAGTGAAGGTCACACAGCCAGTATGTATCAGAGATAGGACTTGAACCCAGAGCTTTCTGACTCTAAGACCAGCCCTCAATTCACCATTCCATGCTGTGTGTGAAATTGATAATTTTTAAGTTTTTACTTAAGGGCTTACAGATCAAAAGGAAAATATCCTGGGGAAAATATATGTGGGAAAAAAAGGTGAGAAAGAGGGAAAGAGAGGGCAAAAAAAGGAGGAAGAGAATGAGAAGGATGGGAAAGGCAAAGAAGAAATAAACATGGGTGGGGTTTAAAATGTACAGAGGAAGAAAATGAGAAAGAGAGAGAAGGGAAGAAAATGAGGGGAGGGAATCTTTAAATGTCCTAATTATAAAATCATAAAAGCTGCATTATTAGTAGACTCTCCAAACTAATCCTCCAAGTTAGTAATTATTTTCTGGGTTATAGCTCTAGTAAGCAAGAAAATATCACTCTGTTGGCCAATGAAAAAGAATCCAAAGGCCAAATTTAGTTCCTTCAGTTCACTGAGAGTCATTCCAAAATACTAACTACTTCTCTGTTAATTCATACCATGATCATCTGCAGCCCACAGCAAAAAAAAAAAGAATTCCCCCTAGAAGAGAAAATCTAGCCATTTTAGTTATAATAATAATCATAGAATCTAGAAGAGAGAGTCATCTAGCCTCTTCTGGAAGACCTCCAATGAAGGGGAATTCACTCCCTTCTGAGGCAGCCCATCTCAGTTTAAGAGAACTCTAACTTATAGGACTGTCTTCCTGGCATTAATCCTAAATTATCTTATTTGCAGTTTCCACCCACTACTATTCATTCTGCACTCTGTGACCAAACAGAGCAAGTCTAGTTTCTCTTACAAATGTCAGCCTTTCAAACACTTGGAGACACACCTTTTAAATTAATTTTTACAAAATATTGACCTTTAGGTTGGTGGGATAAGACTGAGACTTTTATATTACTAGCTTGGCAATCATTATACTCATATGCATCATTGGTCCCCAAGGACCTATGGGTCCTGGAAGCAGAGCTGCATTCAGCAGATGGAATCGGGGCAGAGTTCCCCACATGAAGGAGAAAGGAAAAATTCCTGTGGGTCACAGAAGCTCTCCAGATATGGTTTAAAATTTCTTTAAGAAGCCAGAGATCTTGCTTTTCTCACTCCTTCAAGCCATGAGAATCTTCACTAAATTATTTCCTACACAACCTTGGTTTTCTTATAATGTGTTAGTAGCCAGATCATCTATAAGGCATGAGGGTCAACAACCAGTTAAGAGTAAAAAGGAGCCTTGTCAGATGCTGCACTATTGTTAATCTCCCCTGTTAACCAAAGCCCAGCCAATTTAGACTTTTTCTGGAGGGGGGAGATAAGGAAGCCCTGGAATAAGATAATTCCAGGTCTCTATTGTCTAATATGAAGGTTTTGTCTGCTTTGACTCCATCTTACAAACATTCCAGGTGAGATTCTCTCTCTTAACTCACAAGGAATTTGAGAAGAAAACTTGTCTGATTCAGTTTGCTCAAATTCTTCCTCAGCTTATGCATTTGGGAGGTAGGAAAACCTTAAAGTTTTTAATTTTTTATATTCCATTTCATTCTCAAATAATGAGAAAGGTAATTAACTTGTCTGTGTTTGTTCAATAAATTGCATTCAATATTTAATCAATAACCATGGTCGGCAAAGAGTGAAAATAATATATTAAGTAAATACAGTTAAGTGACTTACTGTTCATGCTTTTATTAAAGAAACAGCCTTTATTTAATCAGCTTTCAGCTTTTGTTAATTTCCTTTAGCAATCAGATTTACCCACTTTTTATTTTAAATGACTCAATCAAGTAATAAGTAAATTCTTCTGTGTAGAAGCAATGGACAGAAAGAAACCTAAGGTAAATACCTTAGAATTGGGCTGCAGAACTACAAAGCCTTAGAATTGAATGAAACCTTAGGAATCTTCAAGCTTGGGGCACTCAATTTTTTTGTGTGTGTGTCATGGATTTCTTTGGCAGTCTTCCAAAGCCCATGGACCCCTTTAAGAATATTTTTTTAAATTCATTAAATAAAGCATAAAGGATTACAAAAGAAATCAATCATACTGAAATATAACTATAGCTATCAAAATATTTTTTAAAGCAAGTCCACTGACTCCAGTTTAGGAACCCCTGTCCTAGATCAACCCCCATTTTAAAGATGCCTTAGTTAAGGCCACAAACAATGAAAGGCAGAGCCAGAACTAAAACCCAGATATCTTTACACCCAGTCTGATGCATTTTCCATTATGCCATATGATCTCCTTTATAGAGTCCATGATCCTTTCCCCACACTATGCTCCAGATTGAGTAATGATCTTGATAAAACAACTGAACTTACCTCCCAAAGGCCTTTAGAAGCAATGCCATTTAAATCAATATAACCTAGCATTCCTGCCTATTTTTCAGCTCATTTTCTGATGCAGTGCATTGTGCCAAGCACTGAAGACATAGAATTTAGGAGGGAGAAATTACTTCCAGTTAGCAAGATTATAAAATTCCTTAAAAGCCATTGAGTCCTGTCACTTTTCAGATGAGAAAACTGAGGCACAGAAAGTGGATTGCCCCCATGTCACAGAGCTAAAGTTAAGTGTCTGAGGCAAGATTTGAACCTGTCTTCCTAACTCTAATTCCCTGAGGTCTTAGAATGTTTGCCGGATGAGGTCAATGAAGATAAAACCTACATACTATGCCACGTTATCTCTTATCAAGGAAGATCAAGGAAGGCTTCCTAGAACAAATGATATCTGGACTATTCCTTTTAAAAAGATAAGAATGTCTACAGGCATAAAAGTGGGAAAATCTAGTTTCAGTCCTGCATGACTACCCAGCATCAAGAGAGAACATGAAGAGGGATCGAATTTGGTCCCTTTGAATTCTCAGCCACATGACAACAAATCAGCAGTGGGTGGGGAGGGGTTAATTTAGAGGAGATGTGGTATAATTCAAAAAATATCTTTTGCCTAATCGAAGAGTTCATATTAAACTACTTGCTATGTTATTTATTATTGTAGAACACTGGAAAAACCACATCACATTTTTAGTCCTCAGTTCATCTGCAAAATTTGGGGGTTGGACTTTACTATCTTTTCCAACTGATATGGATAACAGCTCCAACTCCTAATTTGGGATCTAGTTATATCCTACAGAATTCCAACCCTTACCAGCTACCTCATAAATGTTACACATAGCAGAGATTACTGCTAGAAAAAACAATTCAGATTTAAAACTGAATGAACGAAGGGCAGCATGACTTATAAACAGAGGGAATACTAGTTTTTAAGACCAGGAGAAGTTTCCAAATTACCAAGGGGCTATATTCCAACAGCCTGCTTTGAAAACCAGTTATTTGCAAATTAGAATGCATTTTCTAATAGAAAGAGTGTGAAAAGTCATTGTCAAACTGCCAGATTAGCTCATAGAATACAACTTTGTTGTATATTTTTAAAGGAATAGCAAGTTATACATAGTAGATTTGCAATTTCACATGCAATCATCTTTTTCTCATTATACTATGTTATGGAAATGGTTGTTTTATTCCATAAATTAAAAATATAATAAATTATTTTTAAAAGATCAGGTGAAAGACCTCTCCCCCACCAGAATATTGGATCAATCTCATATGGAGGATCAACAAACTTAACCAGAAAATATATATATATATATATATATATATATATATATATATATATATATATATATATATATATATGTCTATACATATATATATGTCTATACATATATATATATATAAATTCTTAGAGATACAGTGTAATTTTCAAACATGAAATTATGAATTGCAAAATAGTTTTGGTCATAAAATATATATTATATATATATTAGTATTATCCTAAACAATCTGGCTCCAACCTATTTATACAAACTGAATTTTCTTTAAAAAAAAGAAATAGGTCTCCCCTTCTCACCCAGGATGTAAGTGTAGAGGCAGAGATATGCTGATAAATATTTCACAATCTCTCTAAGTTTCCATATTTTCTTCTGTGAAATGAAACATGGACATATTATCTAATAATAATCACTCCAATTTCTACAGTGATTTAGAAAGAGCTTTAGACTTACAGCAGCCCTGTAGGATATGGAGCAATGTTCAACAAATTTATAAATTTAACCTTCATTATTATCATTTTTCCATCACTTTCTTAAGTCTAGACTTAATAAAACAATAAATCAAGCCTTAATTTGTCACATTTGCCCATTTCTGAAGTGTAAACGCTTACATTGCAAATTTAACAATTGGATCTCTCTAGCCAGCACAAGCCAGCTGCAGCACACCACTGTGCCCAGTCCCACTACAGATCAGAAAGAGAGTTGTGACCTATTCCGTTTCTGCCCTGGGCCTGTTTGCACTTCCTTTCACCATGCTGATGTCAGATTTAGTGAAGATGCTAAATTAGCATAAACCCCTACAGCTCAGAACCCCCCAGCTCAAAAGATCCTCGAGCTTCAGGTTTATCAGTAGGAGGAATTGCGGGTGTTTACCACCAAGCATGGCCCTAATTTCACTTTTTACCTCATCACACACTTTAGGTTCCAGCCAAACTGGCTTATTTGCTGTTCTTCAGACATGACAATCTTCTTCTCCGTGCCATTATATGGGCCATCCTTCATTCCAGCTATGCTCTTCTTACTCATCTCCACTTCTTGGTATTCGTAGTTCCATTCATGGCCCAACTTGAACGGAACTCAAGTGCCTCCTCTGACACTGGGCCTTTCCCAATTTCTCTCCTGACCTCCATACAGCCACCACTTCTAGTTGCTAGTGCTGCTCACCCTTGAAATTATTTTGCATTTATTTCATATTTGTTTATATGCATGTTGTTCTCTACCACCACCACCACCTCCACATCCAGGAAAACGCAAGCATCCCTACTACATTTTCTAATTCTTTATGTTACATAATTTTAACAAAACATGTGACTTTTCTTGACCTTGATACATTCAATTATTGGCATTACTCTGTTATTCATCACCCATGATAAGGGGCATTTTGTGTGTGTGTGTGTGTGTGTGTGTGTGTGTGTGTGTGTGTGTGTGTATGTGTGTGTGTGTGTGTGTACCACAAAGGGAACAAAGAAGAGAGAGAAATAGAAATAGAGAGAAAAAGAAATAACAAAGCAAGAGCTAGAAAAGAGATGAGAGGGAAGGAACAGTAGGGAATCTTTAAGCAGAGGCTGGTCAACTCCTTCTTGAAATCTTATAGAAGGATTCCGACTTAGACAGTGATTGGACCGGATGACTTGTGCAAGTCTCTTCCAGTTCTGTGAACGCTTAAAGTGAAATAAAGGAAAAGGAGAGAGGTGTGACGTGTGACCAGTCTGCCTCAGGGAAGACATCAAACATTTCCTTGAAAGAGCTATCACTTGACACTGTTGACCCAGGATAGTTTGGTTGCTATCTAGGGTGTTCTGAGGGGTATAAGCAACAGCATGGCCTCTGGGAACATACACATAAGGGAAGGCAATGTGCAAACCAGCCAGTCATTTATATGTATAGGACAATTCGAATGATCATAACTCAGGGAATGAGTACCTGCATTCCTTAACCCAGATGCCTTCCAGGCTTTCTGCCAGTTTCATTTGTTCAGTATCTACTTTGTTACTTTCTCCTCTAAGATCGGGCATAATTAGGAACTGGCTAATTATCTTTTCAGAGACAAGCATTTTTGAGGGTTTTTTTTAAATTATTAATAGAGAAAGAAAAGGATATTAACTTTCCCCAGCCCATCCTCTTTTCTGTCCCTTGGATAACAATTCAAAAGGAAGATATCATCAAATTGCTTGTACTGAAAACTGTCCCTTCGTCCAAAAGAAATGACTTCTTCCTGACTTCAGATTTCGGAATGAATGAACGGATTAAAAGGTCTTTCTTCATTCCATGGTTACTTTTACATGGTAGAGTGATTCATCTGCTTAATTTATTAACAAATGAAACTTGGATGTGTTATTTAATGATAACCACTCAAATCTCTAGATGTTACCACTGTTGTCACTAGGGAGATGATTTTTCTTCTTCTTGATGTGAAGACCTGGGGAAAGGAGGGGGCAACTATCACTTGAGACAAGCATGAAAGACACATTTTCTTTCTCCTTTGGCCCAAAGCGGCTCTCATTTCCACTCTCCTGTGTTAAGTTTTACAAGGAACTTAAGATTCACAGAAGCCCTGTGAAATAGGGAGCAAGGGTATTATCATCCCCGTTTCACAGAAGAAAATACCAAGGGGCAAAGAGGTTAAGTAATTTCTCTATGGTCAAAGAGCTATTAAGAATTAGAGTTAAGATTTGAATATGTCTTTGTTCCAAAACTTGTCCTTTTTCCATTGTTCCCCATCCTTTCGTTAGATATACAACTCCTAAACAGTTAACACCCAAATTCTTTCAAGGAAGAAGTAATGCTAAGCTACGTGAACCTGAGCAGTAACAGGTCTTCAGCCACTTTTTGAATTGTCTTTCCTTTCCCTGTACTGTGCTGGTTCATTTGTAACTCTTTGTGATACTCATCTAAATATCTATATTGTTAATTTGCATAGAAGTCATCACCACTACCACCTCCACTAGATAAACAGAGACTAATAGGTGGGGGTAGATTTTAGCTCATTATAGAGGTAGTGGATAGAGTTCCAGGCTTGGCGTATGGAATTCCTGAGTTCAAATCTAGCCTCATTTATTAGCTGTATGACCCTGGGCAAGTCACTTAACCTTGTTTGTCTCAGTTTCCTTATCTATAAAATGAGCTAGAGAAGGGAATGGCAAAGCACTCCAGTATCTTTGCCAAGAAAACCCCAAAGGAGGTCACATATACAACTGAAATGACTGAACAACAACAAGAGAAAGAATCCCGAGTTGAGCTGCCCAAAAATAGAATGGGCTGCCTTGAGGGGCAATGAATTCCCCCTTGCCGAATATCTTCAAGCAGGCACTGAATGCTTTTATGTCAGGATGGTTCTAGAGGGGGCAGTAATTCAGGTAGGAAGGGGGTAGATTAAGTGGGTTGATTTTTCTAAGGTTGTAAATTTTTTAAGAGCAGGGACTAACATTCATTTCTCTGTAACATTTATTTCACTCACCTTAATTTTTTTATTGGACCTGTGAGTTCATTGGTGTAGGGAATTCCTGTTGAGAAAATTTGATCTACCAAAGCAGAGCCACAAAAACACTGTAACTATGGTCTTAGACAGTTGCCTAGGGCACTGAGAAATCACACCTTGCCCCAAAACACAAAGCCAGGAGGACTCAAATTCAGGTGTTTCCTGACTCCAAGGCTGTCTCTCCATCCATTACACTATGCTGTCTTGAAAACAGTTAAGTGCTAAATAAATATTTGTCCAATTGAATTCCCTGTAAGTCTGAATCTTGTTTTGAATTATACCACCTTATATCCATTTTATGTACTTTATGCAAATACTGACCATTCAACTGTTTGTGAGAAGCTTTCACTGGATATCACTTATCAGCTATCCTAGTCACTGGGATAAAATGCTGGTACTTCAAATCCTGATTATGTCTCTTTTCAAACTTGTTTAAGCCTTTCCTGCATATGACTTGTGCATTATTCCTGTCCTACTGTCTGTTTGAAAGAAAGAGAAAAAAAATCCCAACTTCTGGCATTATGAGTTTAAAAGCTGCATTGTGCCCTTCTCTGAATATCCACAGATCAGACATTCATTCATTCTCAAGATACATTAATTTTCTTCTTGCCCCATGTTATAAAATAAGCATTCTTCTGTCCAAATTCTGAACATGACAACAGGAAATCCTGGCATAAATCAGACAGAAGAAAGGCTTTGGAAGATGCAGATTAAAAAGCCACAAGAGGGGCAGCTAGGTAGCGCAGTGAGTAGAGCACTGGCCCTGGAGTCAGGAGGACCTGAGTTCAAATTTGGCCTGACACTTGACACACTTACTAGCTGTGTGACCTTGGGCAAGTCACTTAACTCCAATTGCCCTGCCTACCCCCCTCCAAAAAAAGCCATGAGTTTCAGAAACTGCATCTCTTTAAGTAGTCTCTCAATCAAGAAGAAGAAACCTAATGTTGCTTGCAGGGTGGTAAAGAGTTTTCTAAGCAAAAATTTCTCAAAGAAACATAAAGCACATTGGTGAAAGATCAAGGAAGCTTATTCCACTAGACAAAAATGTCTTCTTGACCTGCTAGATCATTGGAGAAAGGGTGACACAATGGAAAGAGCCCTGACTCTGGAGCCAAAAGACCTAGGTCACATCCTGCCTCATACACTAACTGCATGCACGGTCTTGGGAAAGTCACTTAAACTCAGATTCATCATCTGTAAAATGAGGGAATTGGACCAGACAGCCTCCTTAGGGCCATCCCAGCCTGAAAGCTAGGATCCTATGGGTTCAAATCCTCTACTATTTACTCCCTGAGTGACCTTGGGCAAGTGACATTCTATCTTGAGGTCCCAGTCTGGACTAGATGACCAGTAAGGCCCCTTCCAACTCTAAATCTATGCCTATATTATGCTTCTTATGAGAAAATTTCAAGAAGGAGCACTGCTTACAAATTAAGACATTAGCACCCAAAGGTAATTCACATAGCAAATACGCCTTCACAGGCAAATTCTTGAAGCTGGAATTCAGCTCCCCAGGTTGTCAGTTAATTACCCTGTTCTACAGAGATAAAGCTGAGATGAGGAAGGAAAATTGATGATTTCAGGTTGAAGGACCATTCTGAGTCACAATCCAATCCTCTTCAGAGTACTCAGCCACAAATTGCAAATTCAGTAAAAGGAACTGGACTGATGTGGACATATACATTCCATTACTCCAGGGGACAATAACTGATAATTCTCTTGGGCAAATTAGGAAATCATCAAAATAGTAGGAAATTACTGTGTTGTAGATTGTGCCTATAGCTACTTTGAAATAAAAGATGCATCCTATTCATCACATGCAGGAAAGCCAGCTCATTAAATCCCCTGGCTACATGACTCTGAATGCTAAAAAGGAAACTGGAATTAATAGGTGGGATATTTTGAGGAAAAAAGGGTCAAAATGTGACCTTTCAGTGTGACCACCTTTAAGGGAGAATTAAAAGACATTTAAAATCAACTGCTAATAATTTTGCCAAGGTCATCAGTGTAAAATTTAAAAAAAAAACAGATCTAGCTGAAAGTATAGAGTAAATTCAAATAAATAAATTAACTATTCAAGCTAGAGGGCAGAAGACTAAGGGGCAGGGACCAAAGCAGATGATTAGCCTACTACACTATAAGCTCTGTTGGAGGAAAGGACTATATTATTCATCTATGTATTACCCACAACATCCAGTACGATGTCTCCTAGGCACTCAGCAAAGTTTTGTTGAATAAATGAATGAATGAATAAATATTTGTTAGTCTGTTAAGCTCGTTTGGTTAAAACATGTTATCACAGGTACAAGGCTAATGGAATCTGGGAAAATATCAGAGAGAAAAATGGTTTCCAAGGTCACAAATGGCCTTGGCACAGAATTCCTATCATTGGCCAAGTACTCCACACATGTATGCTTTCAATTCCTGCAAATGGGATGAGAAGATAGTATCGATCTTGTTGACATTCTAGTGGGGGCTGGGGGAAATGGCAAAAAAACCTGCATACTAAGAGATTGTTCTCTGAGAAGGGAAAGGATACAGAAGCACATCTAGGAGATACAAAAACAAATATCAATAAAATAAAACATCAATAAATTTATTGTAGAAAAAAATTGTCAAAACTGATTATAGCAGCATAGATTTAAATCTGGAAGGGACACCAGAAGTCACCAAATTCAACCTTCTCATTAAAAAGGAACTGAGGACCAGAGACTTTAAATTATATCCCCAAATTCACACAGTATTGAATTGAATAGCAGAGCAAAGATTTGAGTCCATTATTACAATATTTATTAAAGTCAACCTTAATAAATTAAGAGTCAATATGACATAGTCAATAGAGAGCCAACTTAAAAGTTAAGAAACTCTCTGTACAATTCCTGCCTCTGACACATAATCACTGTGGGAGCATGGGTAAGTTACTTCAACTCTCAATTCCTCAGACAATACTAAAACTAGAGGTGGCAGACCCGATTCAGATCTGCACTGGGAAAAGTACCAAGTCTTCCATAATACCGATGAAATCCAGGAGTCTTGTCAAAAAAAATTTTAATACTCAAATTTATATAAAATGATAAGACTTAGAAAATGTTTTCTTCAAAAGATCCCTGTGAGGTAGTAAAAGTATTAAAGTATCAGTATCCCCATTTTATGGATGAGGGGAAAGTTCTTCATGGAGAAGTGAGCAACCCACCATCTCTTAGCCAGCAACTATCGATGCCAGGACTGGACAACAAGATTAGCATGTTTTCTATTCAATTGCACTGCTTCTGAGCATTGATGGGCCAATAGTCTCATTTTAATTTACAAAGAGCATAGTACACAGAATGAGAAGAACAGTAATATCCACCTGTCTTCTTCCTCCCCCTCAGCTCTTTGGAAAACAAATATGCCTCTCACTTTTTTGCCTTTCCAAGAGATGACTGTATAAGTAGGAAGTAAAATATGTTCTTTAGAGCTGCACCCCAATAATAATAATAATAATGGCAAAGAACCATAGGATCATAGATCTCTGTAGAGCAAGAAGAGACTTTGGCATCCAACCCTCTCATTTTACAGATGAGAAAAAGGAGACTTAGTTGTAACTTGCCAAAGTCACATGGGTAGTAAGTTTCAGAGGCTGAACTTCAATCTAGATTTTCCTAAAATTAAACACTCTGTTCACTATTCTATGCCACCTCTCCTTCCTCGCAACAACCCCACAAAGTAATAATGACAACAATAGGAACTAACAGTTATATGTAGTGCTTACTATGTGCCAGGCACTGTGCTAAGCACCTGATAATTATTATTTCATTTGATCTTCACAAAAATTCTAGGAGGTAAGTGCTATTATTATTCTCATTTAACACATGAGGAAACTGAGGCACACAGAGGTTAAGTGACTTGCTCAGGGTCACACAGTTAATAAGTGCCCAAAGTCAGACTTGAATTCAGGTGTTCCTGACTCCAGGTCTGTCAGTCTGTCCACTCTGCCACTTATATGCCTCATACGAACAGTAAGTCACAGTAATACAACTGTTAGGATCCCCCCTTTACAGTGGAGGAAACTGAGGTTCATAGAGGTTAAGTGACTCATCCAAGGTTATACAGCTAGAAAATATCAGAACCTCAATCTGAAACAAGGTTTCTAATAAATCCTAGTCCAGTACTCACACTGCTATACCACATTTCTTCGCCCCTTATATTTGTTTAATGACCGTTTTTGAATCTCCAGCCTAGTAACTTGACAGAATACACTAGTTCCATCAGACTAAGTTTCAACACTTTGGTGCACATATATAGCCTGCTAATACATAGTAATTCCATTTTTAAAAAACACATGCACTATATTGGATTATAAGCAACATTTTAATTTATTTTAACCTGCATTCTTCCATTACAATACAGGAGAGTGCAAATGAGAGCCCCCTTGGGCCAAAGCAGAAAGAGAATGTGCCTTTCATGCCTGTCTCAAGTGATAGTTGCCTTCCCCTTTCCCCAGGTCTTCACATTTTAACTCAGAAAATATCTAACTAGAGTATTAGAAATCCAGCTCCAGAATGAGATTGGATTGCTTCCCTCTGGCCATACCCCAAAATGTAGTGTCTGTCACAGGATAAACACAGATGAAGTTATCCAGTGCAGAACATCTTAGCCTATGCCCTCCAGAAAAGAGCAAAATTCTCATTTTTTGCATCAGCCTGCAAAAGAGATTCCTGGTTTACAAGATTTATTACCAGTCATTAAGCATTTGTTAAACACCTAGTATATGCCAGGCATTATGAATGGAAAGATAAAAACAAAATAATCCCTGCCTAGAAAGAGCTTGTATGTAGGAGAAACAATGAACTCTTTAAGACTAACAAAGATTTTCCCCCCAGCCACCTTCAACTCTTCACTCTCCCTCTGTTCACATTATCATCCCCCAGGAAAGAGAAATGTTGGTGAGTTTTTGGGACTTCAGTAGTCTGTGTTCATATCTTTGTCCCTGTTAATAATTATAGATGAAAAACTCTAAAAAGTGCTCGTGGAAAATTCTTTCTTTCAGTGGGCCCTTTGAGATTTTCCTGATGTTTCAGCTGATCTTATGAACTGCAACTCCTTTTAAAAGAAATCACGTACTTAGCAGCATAGGGCATTTAGAGCTGGAAGGGACCTTAAAAGTTATCTGGTCCAACTTCTTCATTTCCAGATGAAGACACTGAGGCTGAGAGAATTTGAATGTCTTGCCTAATGGCATTCAGCTAATTACAAGTGGAGTTTGAACCCAAAAACTCTAATCCCTAAACCACTGCACTTTCACAGCACTACTCAAGGAAGAAAAATCTAGCACAAGAGTAGGGTCAGATGCGGCTTCAAGGCCTCAGCTTCCCCACCCCTGACCTAGCTCATTAAAAGCCTGCCTTCCTTGTTAATTCTGTCCTACGGAGAACTGCTAGCCTTCAAGTGAAGCCCATGGCTAGTCAACTCAGCTTATTAGGAATTCTCCAGGATATGCTCTGGGCTAAGGGGTTATCTACCATTAAAACTTGTTGTTTATTAAAAACAACAGGAAAGAAGGATGGTTGTTTCCAGACATTTTCCCTGCAAAGCACTTGTTTCCCGGAGAAATGCCCTGAGAGTTTTTTGTCTAGAGAATGTATGTGACCCACTGGAGCCAATCAAGTTAGCTTGGTTGTTAGCCTGCCTGAAAACCAAGCAGCATCCCACCTCTCCTTGGACTCCCTCATTTGCATTTGTTACTTTAATTTGGGTGGCATGACTCCAACATAGCTGACCTCTTCCTACTTTTCCTGAGTTTGTAATGCAGCCATTCAGACAGGAAACCAGGCTTTATGTCTACCCTGTTTTTGCCAGCTGATTAGCAAGTTGAAAAGGCTGTGCTTCTGCCATGCTGAAGTGGGCAAAGAATAAAGGGGGGGGTGGCCAGGAAACCACAAGGTTGTCTTTCTTTTTATTCCAACACATGCACTGTAATGATAGGCTCTGTCTGGAATTTGAAAACTCGCTTCACTGCTGTCTTGGCTATAACAAGCCTGGGAACTTAATCCATGTTTTCTTTCAACTGCTTTACTGTACAAACTGATGCAGGCAGTATTTCCCCATTTCTCCAAAAGAAAGACATTTCCTTCTCTCCTCTCTCTCTCTCTCTCTCTCTCTCTCTCTCTCTCTCTCTCTCTCTCTCTCTCTCTCTCTCTCTCTCTCCCTCTCTCTCTCTCTCTCTCTCTCTCTCTCTCTCTCACACACACACACACACACATATGCACATGTACACGCACATATTATTCTTCTACAAGGGACTGAAATGATCAAGAATTTCAAAAGCAGCAGGTGTTTTCTAGTAGACTTGCTGCCCTGCTAAAGCAAGATTGAATCTCCAGATAAGTAGGGGCAGCTTCTTGTGAGAAACAAGCCTAATAACAGTTTTCCCATACCTTTGCCCCAATACCAATGCCTAATCCAAATCAGAGAAAGGTTGGGCTTTCCAGTCAGACCAAGGGTAGCTTTGGACCATTGCTTTCCCTCATCACATAGTAGAAAGAACTCTAGATTTGTAATCAAAAGCTAACTCCACCAATTATAACCCACAGTACTTTGGATAAGACTTTGGAGCCTCTCTGAGGCTCAGCTTCCTCATAAATAGGGCAATGATAATAATGTCTGCCTTTTCTTCTTATGAGGAGGATCAAATAAGGAAAAGTATGTGAAGCACTTACTATATTGTAAAGTTACATGCAAATGTCAGGTATAATTTTTTTCAAGGCATGATGCCATTTCCTCATCTACAAATTGAGGACATTGAACTACTTGCCTTCAAGTCCTTTCCATCCCTAAGATTCTATAGTTTTCGAAGCCCTGGATGAGATGGGAAAACAGAAGTGCCATTCTTTTCCTTTGTATTCAGTAGACTATCACACATATACCCAAGATTCATTCCCTCAACATCTTTGTTCTTGCTTGCCAAAACAAGCTATACCCTGAAAATTCCCAGGTCTCTGCAGTCACCAGTGGCTAGAGTAGATATAACTCAAGTAGATTTCTCCTCTTTTCTTTTCCAACCATTACTGTCCATCTTAACATACAGCATGAAGCCTTACTTGCCAAACCCTAGGTCAGAAACATGTGTGCACAGCCTGAGTAATTCAATTCAACTCATATTTAATAAATGCCTGTTATGTCTGAGATTCTTTTGTAGGTGCTAGGGATATAGTGATGAAATCCACAGTCCCTGATCTCAAGATGCTTACAGTCTGTCTACTCAGGTGTATACGACACGAACACAAATGAGCATTGTACAAGGCATAGTGTAATGAAAGCAAAGTAGAAATCAGGCAAAAATCCATTCAGAAAAACCTAAGGAGAGAAAACACAAGAATCCATAATCCACGATCTAGTCTATCATTTTGAGGGACAATCAAAATGCTTCTTAAAATTTGGTCCAGCAAACCAAACAAGTAGAGGATCTTAACCAAAAGGGGAAAAGAAAAGAAAAATGGTAGGGAAACATGACTGCCGATGAATAAACTTTAGAGTCTTAATCTTTTTGCTAGCTGATTCCCCCACGGCGGAGTTCACATAAAGTGCTGGCTGAGATATGAGCAGAAGAATCAAAATATAGAAAATATGCCTGGAGCCCTCAATATTGTTTTTCCCTTAAAATATGGTTTCTTGGGAAAGTCAAATGAGGAAAAGATAAGGTACATCTGATGGATAGGCTAAAATTATAAAGAGAAAGTTGAAGACCTAGCTATAAGCCTTCCCTCTTCTGCCTGCCATTTTCTCTATTATATCTGTCTTGACTATCAGTGCCCATAGTAACTGCCCACAAACTCTACCTCCCTTTTTCTTTTTACATCCAGGTTCTGCCCAAGACTCTTCTTGCCTTTTCCTAATTAAGAAGAATTTTCCTGCATATATGATCTTGTTATAGCCATCCCCACGCATAGCCATTTTGCCCCATGTCATTCACAACTTCAACCATAGCTCTCTGTCATCCTACACAGCCTGCAGTATTTCCCCTACTCTACTACCTTGCTGTTCAGCTCTCTTTCCTCTACCTGCCCTCACAAGTCTGAAGCTGTTTCTCATTTCTTGCTATTCCCACTTTGGAATACACCAATGGGTTTTATCATTAGCTGCCACTAGGCATCTTTTACATCATGATTTCTACACTGACAGCTTCTGGCTATGTTAGACCTCCCCCAGAAGAACAGTCCTCTTCTTCTACTACAGTCAAAGGTAATCAGCACCCATGATGCTTAAGTCTCTCTCCTTGGCTTCTAGTATGTGGCCCTCATCCAGCAGGAGCCAGGAGCATAAAACCAGTGATGAGACCAAATGGTCTCTGCCTTTGGTCAGTAGTCAAAATCCTGTGGCTTCCACTGCTTAGGCTAACTTATTAGTCTCTTCCCCTCTGTGCTGAACTCCTAGATTCCTGATAATTCCCTTCCAACTCTCCTGAACCATTTGTACCTACTTTAATTTCTTGTTATCTGCCCCTCTGTGTTTGTACTGACATAGAAGATGCTTAAAAGCATTTCTATTTGTAACTGCTATTTATTACTCATTTCCCTTTCCCCAAGTGGACAAATCCTTAGATTCTTTTGTTTTGATGTGTGGCTAACTGATGTCCTAGTCATGGTCTCCTACTATTCAAAAGTTTGACATCTGTCAGTCCTCTCTGGTCTATCCACACTTCAGTTCTACACTACCCATTTTTGTTGCTACCTAAGACCGAGTATGACAAATTGCTTCTTACCACTTTTCTTTTCAATCCTACAGGACAAATTTGTATGTCCCTTCCCTAGCCCTCCACTTGCTACTCACTCTATTCCATTTCAGACTCTGAATAATACTTGTTAACCCCCTTCTCTCTCTCACTGAATTCTATATGCTCCCTAACCTTCTCCTGATGACTTCTGCTTGTCAAAAACCCAATGCTTTCTTAGGTTTTCTCACACTGGAGTCAACCATCTTTTTACCCATCATCATTTCTGACCTCTATAATTTGGTAACTCATCTGTCTTTATGCTTTCTCTAGGATAGGCTAATTGAATACCAATAAAAAGAGGTCACCTCCATGCTTTAGTAAATGCTTTCAAGATTTACTGTCCATCATACCTCTCACAAAAAAAATCCTTTGGTGGCCAACTTTCTGAGGACAAGTCTTTCTTTTCTTATCAAGATTGGTCCTTGAACCAAAGTTTACTGCTGTGCCTGCCCAAGCTTTAAATCCTTCCAGCATGATAGGATGCACCAGAGGTTGTGTCTCATTGGCAAGGACTTAGAGACCCAATGTCAAGTTCATGCTTCACTGAGGCATTAGAAGATTTAGGAAATAATCTTTTACATTAAGTGTTACATTCTAAATTATTCAAAAGGTAATGTGCTTTGGCAAAAGACAGGAGCTTTTTAAAAAAGATACTTTGACAATACCTGAAGTCATCTCTAGAAGTCTAGACTTCTATAAATTATTAGCTTCTCTATGTAGGTAGCTTCTGGGAGTAAAAGCATCTGCAAAAATCTGATTTCCAATGAATATTCATTAAATGACACAAATTCCCTGGGAGGCCCTTTGTCCCTTGTTCTTTAAGCTTTTGTAGCTTAAAACTACACTAACACTTGTGAGACATCTTGTATAGTGATATAAAGAAGAGGTAGAGGAAAAAGAGGAGGAAGAGGAGGAGTTGGAATTGGATTAAGTCATCTATAAGGTACTTCAAAACTCTAGGATTCTAAACCTCTCTAAAATATTGACTCCTCTGTCCCAGCAGCTGTTAGCAGTAAACTCATCTGCAAAGATCTGTATTTCCCATGAATATTCACTGTATGACACAAACTCCCTGGGGGATCTTTTCTTCCCTGTCCTGGAATCTTTCCACCTTCAGAAGATTACAGGAAAAAACAGCAAAAGCCCCAGGTATACACTCAAAATTACTCAACATCTGTACTTAGATACAAAAGGCAAAAGGAATGAATTAGATACAAGGAACCTGCCTGACATCTATGAATACCTATCATCTTTTCCAGGTGTTATTATCTGAGGGTAGAGTCAGGGAGAGCCTCAAAGTCATTTTTTTTTCAGACAAGACCTAAGACAACCTAGTCATTTTTCCCACCAGCTGCATTTCTTGGACTGGACTCTACCATGAGCATGCTCCCAGGAAACCTAATCACCAGGGAGAGTGAAGTCTGCCAGGAAAATTTCAGCATCCTGAGATATTGTATCAACTTTGATATTAATACCTCATCAATAGCCTTAAAACCTTTGGCCCCTCTGATTGGAAGACTCAAGAGTGGAGCAAAGAACTCCTCTCAAAGCTTCCATTTAAAGAGAGCTCACAGACCAACCGACTCTCACTTTCCAAGGAGCTGCATTCCTTGGACTGGGTTCCACATGCTCCCACATCAGGTAACTTCTCCTTTTCCCTGATTTTCAGCTTTCCATTTGTGTGCTGTCTTCCTCCATTATATTATAAGCTCATTGAGGGCAAAGACTTGTCTTTCTTTTTCTCATTTGTCTCTCTAGCACTTAGTATAGTTTCTGGTACATAATAGGTACTTTATAAATGTTTATTGACAGGCTGAATGACTTAAAGCTAGTACTAGTCCCAGTCACTAGCTTCTACCCCCTTCTACTAGGAATCAGCTCAGTCCCCTGGTTCCCTGTAATAAATAGAGGCCTGTCCCAAAAGGATAGATATCAAGAGAGACAGATAAACAACAGGTCAGTAGAGGACAATCAGTAAAACAGTGAAGCTGAGCCATGCCCTAGTTCAAAAGATCCCCATGTAAGCCCCACTGTGAAGCCGCATCATTTCAATCAGCAGTAACTTGTCTCAACTAGTCTGAGGGATGCCATGTTTTCAGCCATGAATCACCTGATGGCATCTCTGGTGTTGCCTCTACAGCCCTAAAGGAAGTGTCACAATTCCTATCTGTAAGAAACACCTAAAACTCACAGTTGTCTAGTAGCCTCCATTATACTATGAAAGATCTATTAGAATAGATGACATCCCAGAAATCTTTGCATTATCTTCCATTGTTATGTTGGAATAATTAAAAATAGCTGTGATTATAATCAAGTTCCAAATCTATTTTTATGTTGAGAGCTGTTAAAAAAATAACAATGATCTGACAACAGATTAACCAGCCATAAATATCTTCTAACATATAACATGTGATATTCAGAGCAATCATTCTGCATGTCATGCAACAGTAGGAATCACCAAAATGGATGAGAAACATTCACTAAAAAAGATTTCTAAATGGTAACTTCCCTCTCCCTCAAAACCCTATTCATATTCTATATTCTTGTAAAGTGCTTTTAAATCCCCAAATGATAAATAGTATAAATAATATATAATATACATATGTAATATATATAACATGTTATATATTTTTATAATAAATGCATATATTATTGTTATTATTATTGCCAAGATTTGTACATGTCTTCCTATAAGCAGACTTAGGTTAGATGTATCTTATTTTTTAAAAAATCCATGAAAGTACATTAAACTCACCAGGGAAACAAGTCAGGATTGGGAGAGACGGCAGAGTGAATAGAGCACTAGACTTGGAATCAGTAAAACTTGAGTTCAAATTCTATCTTGAGTTTGAATCCCATCTCAGACACATATTGGCTGTGTGACTCTGAGTACATTACTTAACCCTTTAGCCTCAGTCACCCAATCCCCTCATTTTACTAATGAGGAAACTGAGGACCACAGAGGCTAAGTGACTTGCCCAAAATTATACAGCATGTGAGGCTGGATTCAAACCAAAGTCTTCCTGAGTCCAAGTCCAGCTCTCTAGCTACAGGGTGTTCCTAAAGTCTGGACACATAGGCAATTGACAGCAATGTGGAGTCACTACATCAAGTTCACGTGAATCTTGCAAAGTGCATCAACATTTGCATCACAAATAACAGAAATCATATTGAAGAAGTTATTTGTTAATATTCCAATTTAAAAAATTCTTCATTCATTTCATTTCTTGAAAATATGCATTTTTGCCTATGTGTCCAGACTTCAGAAATACCCTGTATTATACCGTGCTACCGCTTACATTCCAACAGTGGTGGCTTCCCTTATTTAACTTGATGAACTCAGGCCTGATCCCTAGGTTTTTCCTGATCCCCACAGAGATCCCCAGAGGAACACTTTTCCTCCCTAGGGTTCCTGCTTTAATAGGAAATGCAGAAACAACACATTGCACCCCAGGCCCAGACCTACATAGGCATGTTCCAAATGGACTACACTAACTGTGATGATAGGGAAAAGACTACCAATACTATGAGCAAGGAGGTGTGTTTCAAATTGTTCTGTAAATATTTCTCATGAAGAATCCAACAAAGATTCTCAACCATGATTTGCCATGTGTAAAGACAAATAGATTCTCACCAGTGTCAGGTTCTACTGTATTGACTGTTATAGTCCGCTGCCTTGTTTTGGGAAGGGGAGAGGATGAAAAGTCTTGTAATAGTAACCCCTGCTCCTTTTCTTCCCTTCACTATTTCCTCCCAACTTCTATCACTAAAATTCAAATATTTGCTAGCCAGCTATGTTTTAACATCTCTTGCCCTGGCATGCTCTTGCATAGGGGTTTAGTTTTTGCCAGGTATGTGCCAGCTGCAAACCACCCAGATATCTATTTTGAGGGGTCACAATAACAAAACATCAACAGCAAAGGCAGACTTTAGGCTTTTTTATAAAAGAAAAAACTTGGAGTCCTAGGCCACAGAGAAGTTCGATGAGGAAAACTGGCAGAGGGGTCACTTTCGGCCAGAGACCATGATGCTCCTATTAACTTATGCAAGAGTGATTAAGCTCCCAAAATATGTTGGCTAACAGATTATGAATAAATTATCCCCATATTGAAAGAGCAGCAAAAAAAATAATGCTAATGATAATAATAGCTTATGCCTCTTTCCCAGTAGCTCAAAGCAGTGTTTTTAGATTCCAATATATTTTAAAGTGATATGCTATATAAAGTTCCTTTTTGCAACAATCCTGTAAGGTTGGTTATCCAAGTGTTAGTATCCCCATTTTACATATGGAGAAAATTAAATGAGGCTCAATGACCTACCCAGGATTATATAGCTCGAAAATATTAAAGCTCATAGAAGAGAGTGGCAGCAGGGTACAGTAAAAAGAAAACTTGACTTGGAGTCAGAAATACCTGGATTTTAATTCAACTTCAGATACTTATTAGATATGTGACTATGAACAAGTTACAGGATCAAAGATTTAGAGCTACAGCAGGTCGTCAGTTACAGCAGCCCTCTTATTTTTACAAATAAAGACACTGAGGAACAAAGAAGTTAGTCAGCATTACATAGCCAGTTTATGGTAGAGATGGGAATTGAACCTATGTCCTCCTGGCTTCTGGGCCAGCTCTCCATCTACTATGTCACCTACCTCTTAGCCTATATAAGCCTGTTTCCTCATCTGTAAAATTGGGATAATGATACCATAATATCTGCCTCATACAGAGTTGTTGTGAGAGTCAAAAGAGAATTTCGGCAAGGCATTTGGTAAATCTTAAATCACAATTTTGGAATTGTCGGTTTAGCAGAAGGCTGTGATGGTGATAGTGGTGTTGGTTGTAGTTATCGTTGTGGTTCATGTAGGTGTTATATACTATAATGCCTAGAGCTAAAAGGAACCTTCAGAGATCATCTGGTCTGACTCTTCCCTTCAACCAAATGAATAACTAAACCATTAAGCAAAGATGGGGATCTAATCTCGTCAAAATGGCAGCTCCTCTGCCTTCATGATGGAAGCAAATAAATCTTAGAAGCCACTGAAGGTTTCTCATATCATCATCAAGAAGAAGAAAAAATCATCTCTCTAGTGACAACAGTGGTAACATCTCAGCAACAGGAACAATTTTAAAAGCATGCACTCTGGTCACAGCAATAATCTCTATTACTCTGCAGCCAACCCACATCACTCCAGCTATCCATCAATGTCATATGACCTTCTTGTTCTGTATGCGATAGAGCAAGAGACAATCATTCCTCAGACAGCAACTCACTGATTCCATTATTTCACCATTTTAGGGAGACAAGGGAAAAAGATGACCTTCTAGCATGTTGTAAGGAAATAATTGGTTTCTACTCTATTTTCACTAGCTAGGGAAGGAATACAGGTGTAACATACATAATGTTGTCCGAACCAATGCCACTTTGCAATAACATCACTGAAGATGTTATAACCAAGTTTCACAAAAATATCTTGTACCACGGAACCAAGATGGTGGAATAGAGGCAGGAACTCTCTACAATTCCCCTCCAATGACTTTAAAATAATGCCTCAAATTGAATTCTAGAGTGGCAGAACCAATGATAGTTCAGGATAAGACAATTTTCCAGCCTAAGACAACTTGGGAGGTTGGCAGAAAAGGTCTCATACTAGGATGGTGGTTGGCTTGGAGCACAGAGCAGGCTACACTCCAGCAACACCATCAGTTTGGAGGAAGCTGCATCAGTGGCATGAACAGCTTTGGGAGCTCTTAGTCCACACAATAAAGGGATCAGACAATTGATCAGAAAGAGATTACAGGGGAACCTCTTTTGCTGGATCCTATTGCATTGCCCACAATGTAGTTCTGTGATACAGTTCCAATGCAGAGCACTAACACTTTCCAGAGGACAAAGAGGAACAGGGGCCCTATTAAAGGGTGGAGAAGAGTACTTGTGGTTACTCACAAGGGAGAAGGGGTCCAAGTCTCAGTTCCAAGGCAGAAAAAAGCACTAGCACTTGTGGCAGCAGGAAATCAGGGGACCTGGTCAGAGTTCCAAGGCCAAGATGAATCTAAGCACTTGTCGCTACATTGGAATAAGGTCCCTTCCTGGGTAAGAACTAGAGTACAGGCCAGGAAATCAATGACCACACCTCTCCTTAGGTCATTCGACTTTGGAAGCACCAAAAACCTATAGATCCTCCAGAGCTAGCTCTGAAAACAGCAGCAAGAAAGGCCTGAAGCTTGGGACAATGCACTCTCCATCTTAGGGAAAGAGCTGAACTTTGACATAAAGTTAAAAGTCAAGAAATAAGCTGGAAGAAATGATCAAACAACAAAAAAAGAACCTGACCATGACAAGTTACTGTGGGGACAGAAAAGATCAAGACATAAACCCAAAACAAAACGCTATGTCAAAGCAGTTACAAAGCCTCAGAGAAAAATATGAATTGGATATATGCCCAATAAGAATGCCTGAAAGAGCTCAAAAGAGATTTTTAAGTCAGAGAGGGTGAGGAAAAGAGAGTGATACAAGAAAAATATTAAAAGAGAGTCGACAGCTTGATTGAAAAGAGGCATAAAAATACTGAAGAAAATAACATCTTAAAAAAGAAAACTGGCCAAATGGTAAAAGAGGCATAAAAATCCACTGAAAAGAACTCCTTAAAAATAAATCACCAAATGGAAAAAGAGGTACAAAAGTTCACTGAAGTAAAGAACTTGTCAAAACATAAAATTAGGGGGAAAAAAAAACAGAATTAGCCAAATGGAAAAAGAGGTACAAAAGCTCAATGCAGAAAATAATTCCTTAAAAAGTAGAATTGGGCTTGGGCAAACAGGCATCCTCCAGTGACCAGATCCCCATGTGCTTCAGTGCAGTCCTGGGCAAACAGCACCCTCTAGCAGCCAGACATCCATGTGCTTTAGTGTAGCCCCAGAGAAACACAAAAATACCCCGCCAGGCCTCAGCACATGCCAGATACCACCACTAGGAACCCAGCTCAGCACAAGGTAAGCTGCCAGACCCCTACAGCCTCTGGCAGTACCAGTCACCCTCCACTCCAACCCTTCAGCACAGTGTAAGACACAAGGGCACCCCAGGGGCCTTAGGGCAACATCAGCACAGCACCAGATAAATAGCCAGAGCCTGCAGCCACTAGCACAAGAAGCCAGAGACAATGCCCCTTCCATCCCAGGTGCTGAGCTCAAATTTAAAAGAAAGAAAAAAGAAAAAAAAAAGGTGAGCAAAAAATAACAACAACAAAAACGAATCTGACCATAGAAAGTTATCATGGTGACGAGAAGACTAAGACAAAAACTCTGAAGAGGACAACGTCAAAACACCTATGGACAAAACCCCAAAGACAAATGGGAAGTGGTCTCAAATCCAGAAAGAACTAGTGGAAGAGCTCAAAAAGGAGCTTAAAATGATATTTGAGAGGTAGAAGAAAAAATGAGAAAAGAAATGAAAGTGATGCAAGAGAATTAAGAAAAAAGAGTCAACAGCTTAGAAAACTGCTTAAAAAGTAGAATCCACTGAAGTGCACTATTCTTCATGTGCTTCCAATCTTAGGGTCAGACTAAGAACTGGGAAGCTTCCAACACCATCACAGTTTGCAGATACAACACTGAGTCACAAGCCCAGCCATTAGTCCCAATTACTAAGTGGATTCAAGAGCTATACTTTCCTTGCTTTCCCATGGTATAGTCTCAACAATCCCCAGCACTGATGGACCTTCAGTGCTATCTGGTAGGAAGTACTTGTGTTCCTCAAAGATTTATGATAAGTGACAACATTGATCCCCACACTGAAAATACACATAAGAAACAACATGGTGTAATAGAAAGAGCACAGGCTTTTGAGCCCTAGGACTTGAGTTCAAATCCTATTTCTGGTATTTGACATCTATAATCTTGAGCAATTCATTAAATTTCCCTGGGCCTTAGTTTCTTCAGCACAAAGGCAAAGGGGTTAAATTCGAAGCTCTTTCTAAGGGCCCTTAAAGTTCTAAGACCCATGATCTCCTGGATCTGCAGACAGACCAATTTGTAGGTCATCCATCTACTAGTTTACTGATACCTTCAGACACAACTTCACGTATCCACCAACACACTCCCTCCCATCCTCCTCCCATTTAACAGTCCATATACTTCACTTATCTATCCTCTTGTTGTATTTGTGTTTATGCACTTGCTTCTGTGCTCCTTAGTGTTTACAAATGTATTGATCACTGTGAACGTTTATGAATAAAGGAAAGTTTTTGTAGTGAAACATTTGTGCTTTGATGCAGATGAGTATTTGTTTACTTAAATATAGGAATTTGTCAGCATATGTAGCTATTCTTGGAGGGAGGAAAGATTCTAAAGTATTTTTAAAAGGCTAGGTGTGAGTGATAGATGTTATCTACATACAGGTATATCTTTGCAGAGAGTTATGTTTTCTAAATAGATAATTACCTCTGCCTGTAAGAACCAGTTCCATCTTCTGAATGAAGCCTTTCCTGATCTCTTCAACTGCCAGTGCCTTCCTTCTCAAACTACCTTGTATTGAATGAATTTAAGTGTATTTATTGTTTTCTGTTTATACATACATACATACATACATAAATACATTCCATCTGTGTATCTTAAACTGGGATGCAGGAGCCAACAATTCAATTCCTGTTTCATTGTGGAATCATCATCATCCTATTCAAATATTCTCCTCAATAAGAAGAGGTCTGCTCTGGGTGGTTCCATTGTACTGTGTACTCACTTCTGTTGAGAACATTTCTCCAGCTACATTTAGAAGCCTCCACGATCTAGCTCCAACCCACCTTTTGAGTTTTATTATGCATTACTTGTTTCACACACTGTACAGTCCAAGCTGACTTCCCTACTGTTGCTCACATACAGCTTTCCTTTCTTCCTTCAAACATGTCCAAGTACCCTCCATCCTAAAACAATAACAGCAATCTTCACAAGACCCTTCCATCTCATCTCTATTCTTTTCATCGGTTGACATATATCTACAATACAATTTTCTTCACCTCCATGTCTTAGAATCTATACTCTCCTTCGATACCCAGCTCAAGCATAATTTTCTCGATTAAGACTTTCTTGATCACTATGTCTGTTAATGCCTCCAAAAATTGCACTTTATGTGTTTTGTATATTTCTATAAACATTTTAATCTTCCCTCCTCAAACTTCTCACACATCCACCTCTTCCTTCTCAACTGAGAATCTCACCTCCTACTTTAGTAACAATAGCACCTAATAGCTAAGATCTATAAAGCCCCTTAAAGCTTCCAAAGCACTTTACTATTACTATGTTATTTTATTTTCACAACAACCATGCCCCATTTTATACATAAAGAAACTGAGTCAGACAGAGGTTGACTGACTTTCCCAGGGTCACACAACTAATAAGATTTTTAGTTAGGATTTGAACTAAGGTCTTCCTCACTACCAGTCTAATACTCTCACACTGTGCCGCCTAGCTGCCTAAGAATATCTCCTTGAGAAAATCAAAATTATCCCATATGAATCCTCTCTTCTCCTCTTCTCTTCCCCTATAGGCTTCTTTATATCCTCCCCCATTTACTCCTCCTTCCCTTCAGACAACAACGTCCCTTCTCCTTGCCAAGACCAATTGCTCTCTATGTATCCTTGATACTATCCCCTATCTTCTCCAGCAAATTGAAGCCTCAATCATCCCCTCTCTTTAATCTTTAATGGTTTCCTAGCTACTGGTTCTTTCCCTACCGCCTTCAAACATGCCCAAGTATCCCCCATCCTAAAGAACATTAGTCTTTACTAAGCCTTCCTAGTTCCTTAAGCTATCTATCACACTGTATCTTTCTTCCCTTTCTTAGCTAAACTTCAAAAAAAAACCTGTTTGCATTGCTGCTTCTACTTCCTCTCTTGCTTATTCTTCAAACCTTTGCAATCTGATTTCTGACATCACTCAACTGAAACTTCTCTCTCCAAAGTTACCGATGATCTCTTAATTACCAAATCTAATGGCCTTTTCCTTCTTGATCTCTCTATACCCCTTGACACTGTCAATCACCCTCTTTTCCTAGATTTTTTCTCCCCTATAGAGCAATATGCTGTTCTTTACTGGTTCTCCTGCCTATCTAACTGCTGCTTCTCAGTCTCCTTTGTTGGTTCTTCACCATATTATGACTCCGGACTGGAGGTAGTCCCCCTGAAGGATCTACCCTAAACTGTTTCTCATTCCCCTTGATCTCTCTTTCTCTCTCTCTCTCTCTCTCTCTCTCTCTCTCTCTCTCTCTCTCTCTCTCTCTCTCTCTCTCTGCCTCTTGTTTTAATTATCATCTCTACACAGATGTCTCACAGATCTCTATATCCAGACCCCATCTCTCCTTTGAGCTTCAATTCCACATCACCAATTGTCTATTGGACATTTCAAACTGGGTGTCCCAAATACATCTCAAACTAACATGTCCAAAATAGAACTCATTATCTTTCCTCCAAATCCTCCCCTCTCCTATACTTCCCTATTTCTGTCAAAGACACTGTCATGCTTCCAGTCCCCCAAGTTCATAACTTTGATGTTCTCTTTGACTCTACACGCGCGCGCACACACACACACACACACACACACACACACACACCATATAACCAATCATTTGCTAAATCTTGCCATTTCTACCTTCACAACTCTCTTGAACTAGACCTCTCATTTCTTCTCATACAGTTGCCACCTTGATTCATACCCTCATCACCTCTCACCTAGATTATTGTAGTAATCTTCTAATTTCTCTCCCTGTTTCAGGTAGCTCTCTCATTTTAGATCATCTTGCACACTACAGCCAAAGTGATTTTCCCTTTTTATTTCTGCCCCAAAGAGTCTCTTCCTTTCTCAAGCTCAAGGACTATCTTCTGCATGAAGTCTTTCCTGATCCCCTCAAATATTAGTCTCCTCCTTCTCAAATTACCCTATATTGAACTAATTTGTATTTTTATACTTATTTAGTTCATATGTATGCTAAATACACACGAATATAATCTATATCCTAGGTTTCTTCCTTCTAGAATCTAAAGTCATACAACTACATATTTCATTTTTTATATTTGTATCCCCAATACCTAGCACAGTACCTGGCACATAGTATGCCCTTAATAAATGCTTTTTGATAGATTGATTGATAGAAATTTATCCTCAGCCAATTACTCTTCCTTTTCCTCCCTTTCCCACCTCCCCATTGCTACTTATTCCTCCTCCAAAAAGAACAGTGTTTGAAAAGATGGATATCTATCACTCATTTGAGAACAAACTCCAAGCCAATGAAGTTTCTGTGAAGCAGGTATTCCCAGACAATGGCAATTCTGTTTCTGTTATAAATTGACAAATTAACATAAAAGAGAGATTATGCATCAAGGAACCTGAAAGCTGGTATCAAAATATGCTCCCATTCACTAGTTTGATAAGAGAATAAAGAAATCTTTTTCACCTCAAGAGACTATGAAACATTACCAAAAGCCCTAAACACTGCTACAGTCACCCAAGAACTTATCTGTGCTTCTTTTGGCTCTCATGAAAAAGATTAGACAGGAGACATGTAAATTCAAATCATTAGGAAATCCTCCAGAGTGCTCAGCATACTGCTATGGACTTCTAAAGAGACTGAATAGCACCAAGGTCATGTTCTGACCTGCATGACAGAAACAGTGATTCCAAAAGTCCCATCTGAAACACACCTGAAAGATATCAGTAAATTTGGCTACTTGAGGGACAGAAGGTCAAATGGGGCTCTGATGAACAAGACAGTCCAAGATTTAATTAAAGGGATCAGACTGTCCTTTGGAAGGCTGGAAGACAGAAGGTAGCCTCAGTTTCCTGAACAAATCCAAGAACTATGCCAAAGGTGAAGAACAACCAGCCCAAGGACCAGAATTCAATAATTTCATTTGGCTTCAAGGTCTCTTGGCTCTCAGGCATGCAGCCATATCCTAGAAAACAATTCCCTCCATGGTGGGCTGCTTTGGCTGACTTGTTCAAAAGTGGAAAATTTTAAAGGGGAAAATTTTAAGTTCTACCATTTTAAAGACTGTAAGAATTATCAGTTAATCAAAGGACAACAGATAATTTGCCTTTCCTAGTTCTCCCAGTTATTAGCACCTTTTACAAATCACTGTGCATTTATTCTGTGTATATCCTATATTTGTTTATGTGAGAAACTGTTGCATCTGCCTAATAGAACATAAACTTCTTGATGGCAGAAAGTCTTACTTCTTTCTTTGTATTGCCAATGAAAAGAAATATGTCAAGTATAAAATGCAGTTCCTTCCCACAAAGAATTTATAGTCTATTTAAGCAAATAAGGAAAAAAGTCTACTTAAGGAAATAAAAACATATAAAGTTAAATAATGATTTAAGTGAATGAATGAAGCATTTATTAAACACTTGTTATGTGCAAAGCACTGTGCTAATCTTTGGGGAAACAAATAGAAAAGTTAGATAAGCCCCACCTGTTCTCAAGGAGCTCCCATTCTTTTTTTTTCCTTTTTTAAGAAATATTTTATTTTTTCCCAGTTACATGTAAAGTAAATTTTAACATTCATTTTAAAAACATTTTGAGTCCCAAATTTTCTTCTTCCCTTCACCTTCCCCCTCCCTGAATTGGTAAACAAGGGTTAGATCAGTTCACAAATCTACCATTAGTGTATTAGTGTCCCAATTTTCCCACATCCCCTCCACTACTTATCCTTTTCCTTTTCTGTCATATTAGCCAATCAGATAATTGTGGGGTGGTACCTCAGAGTTGTTTTCATTTGCTTTCCTCTAATCAATAGCAATTTAGAGTATTTTTTCATGACTGTAGATAGCTTTGATTTCTTCATCTAAAAACTGGCTGTTCATATTCATTTATCAACTGTGGAATGACTTGCATTATAGATTTCATTCAGTTCTCTATATTTTTGAGAAATGAGGCCTTTATCAGACACTTGCTGTAAAAATTGTTTCCCAACTTTCTGCTTTCTTTTTAATCTTGCAGACATTAGGTTTGTTTGTGCAAAACTTTTTAATATAATCAAAATCATTTCTTCTTATTTTATTATTTAATATTTTTAGTTCGCAACATTGATTTCCCCAAGATTTTGAGTTATTAATTTTCCCCTTACTTTCTTGTAGGGCCCCATTGCCTGTATATCTTATTTCCCAGTTGCATGCAAAACCAACTTTTTTTGAGCATCCGCTTTCAGAACTCTGAGTTCCAAATTCTCTCCCCTCTTCCCTCCCCATCCACTCTCCCTAAGAGGCAAGCAATTCAACATGGGCCACACATGTATCATTATGCAAAACTCCTCCACAAAAATCGCATTGTAAAAGACCAACTATATTTCCCTCCAACCTATCCTGCCCCCCTTTATTGAATTTTCTCCCTTGACCCTGTCCCTGTTCAAAACCATTTGCTTTTAATTACCTCCACACCCTCCTCCCTTCTAATATCCCCCCTTTCTTATCCCCTTCCCCCTACTTTCCTGTGGGGTAAGATACCCAATTGAGTGTGTATGTTATTCACTACTCAAGTCAAATACAGTGAGAGCAAGAGTCACTCATTCCCCCTCACCTGCCCCCTCCTCCCTTCCTACAGAACTGCTTTTTCTTGCCACTTTTATGTGAGATAATTTACCCCATCCTATCTCTACCTCTATCCCTCTCTCAATATATTCCTCTCTCATCCCTTAATTTGATTTTAATTTTTTAGATAGCATCCCTTCATATTCAACTCACCCTGTGCCTTTTATGTATATATATATATGTATGTATGTATGTATGTATATTCCCTTCAACTATCCTAATACTGAAAAAGTCTCATGAATTACAAACATCATCTTTCCATGTAGGAATGTAAACAGTTCAACTTTAATAAGTCCCTTATGATTTCTCTTTCTTGTTTATCTTTTCATGCTTCTCTTGATTCTTGTATTTGAAAGTCAAATTTTCTATTCAGCTCTGGTCCTTGCCTTGAGAAAGCTTGAAAGTCCTCTATCTAATTGAAAATCCATATTTTGCCTCAAGCATTACACTCAGTTTTGCTGGGTAGGTGATTCTTGGTTTTAATCCTAGCTCCTTTGACCTCCAGAATATCATATTCCAAGACCTTCAATCCCTTAATGTAGAAGCTACTAGATCTTATGTTATCCTTATTGTGTTTCCACAATACTCTGGATGCTTGCAGTATTTTCTCCTTGACCTGGAAACTCTGGAATTTGGTGACAATATTCCTAGGAGTTTTCTGTTTGGGATCTTTTTCAAGAGGTGATCAGTGGATTCTTCCAATTTCTATTTTACTCTCTGGTTCTAGAATATCAGGGCAGTTTTCCTTGATAATTTCTTGAAAGGTGATGTCTAGGCTCTATTTTTGATCATGGCTTTCAGGTAGTCCAATAATTTTTAAATTATCTCTCCTGGATCTATTCTCCAGGTCAGTGGTTTTTCCAATGAAATATTTCATTTTGTCTTCCATTTTTTTCATTCCTTTCGCTCTGTTTTATAATATCTTGATTTCTCATAAAGTCATTAACTTCCACTTGCTCCAATCTAATTTTTAAGGTGGTATTTTCTTCAGTGGTCTTTTGGACCTCCTTTTCCATTTGGCTAATTCTGACTTTCAAGGCACTCTTCTCCTCATTGGCTTTTTGGAGCTCTTTTGCCATTTGGGTTAGTCTTTTTTTTAAGGTGTTAATTTCTTTAGTATTTTTTGGGTCTCCTTTAGCAAGTCATTGACTTGTTTTTCATGATTTTCTTGCATCACTCTCATTTCTCTTTCCAATTTTTCCTCTACTTCTCTTACTCACTTTTCCAAATCCTTTTTGAGCTCTTCCATGGCCTGGGACCAATTCAAATTTTTCTTGGAGGCTTTTGATATAGGCTCTTTGACTTTGTTTACTTCTTCTGGCTGTATGTTTTGATCTTCTTTGTCACCAAAAAAAGATTCTATATTCTGACTCTGAGTCCTTTTATGCTTCCTGGTCATGTTCCCAGCCAACTATTTGACCCTTGAGCTTTTTGTCAGGGTATGACTGCTTGTAGACAGTACTTTGTCCCAAACTTTAGGGGCTATGCTGCTGCTTTCAGAACTACTTCTACTCCACCATCACTGAAAGCTCTGCCATACCAGCACTCCTCCTCCCCTAAGAACCACCAATCAGGACCACAACCTAGATCCAAGCAGGGCAAAGCGAAAGAACCCTGCCTCTATGCCAGCAAAGTGCTCCCTGCACTCCCACTCTGATCTGCCACTTGATTCCTCACACCCTGTGAGCCCGGGGCTGGAAGCAGCTGATGCTGGTGTTCTCAAAGCAGGTGCAGGGGCTTCCCACTGCTGCTGCTGCTGCTGAGCCACCATGCAACTGCCTCCTCTGTGCCTCCTCCACCACCCCTGGAGCTGGGGCCAGACTGTGCACTTCTCTCCCCTAGATCCAGCAGTTTTCCCACTAACCTGCTCCATTGTCTTTGGCATTTGCTGGTTGAGAAGTCTGATAACTGCTACAACTCAGTGACTCTTGGCCCTATGGCCTGCTCTGCCCCATCTCCTCAGCCCCTGGTCTATCCTGGTGTGGCCCACGCTGGGCTGTGCTCCACTACCAGCGCAGTGAGATAGACCCTTCCTAGCAACCCTCCAGGCTGTCCTGGGCAGGAGACCTGCTTCCCTCTGCTATTTCATGGGTTCCACAGGTCTAGAATTTGTTCAGAGCCATTTTTACAGGTGTTGGGAGGGACTTGGGGGAGAGCTTAAGCGAGTCTCTGCTTTCCAGCCACCATCTTGGGGAGTTCCCATTCTAATGGAGAAAACAACACATATGGAAAGTTTCAGCTGTAAGTCAAATGGAAACGTCCCACAGTCCTTAGGGTTCAGGAATAAAGCACTCAATCAGTCAATAAACATTTATCAAGTGCCTACTATGTGGCAGACACTGTGTTAAGTGCTGGGGATATAAAGACAAAAGATGGTTAGTCCCTGCTCTCAAGGAGCTTACTATCTAATGGGGGAAATTATATGTCTAAACTATATGTAATCGAGCTATATGCAAACAAAGCAGTTGGTAACATTTCTTCTTTAATGTTATTTCCACCAATAAAATCATATAAATGTCTAATGATGAACCATTTAACAGTGCCATGGACTTTGGTGACAAGAACTTTCTTTTCGGAATCTTCCAGAAATGTGGCTGTAGCACCTACAGGAACATTTGCCAGGCTACATCTCCACAGGGGTTTCTCCCCAGGATGATGGCTAAAGGTACTAGACCAAAAACATTGCCATTTCCATGGCACTTGGTTTAGGGTCCTGGGCTGTTTCCGCCAGAGTCTAAAAAGAGATGTGTCAATTGTATCAATACAATGATTGGATAAGCAAGGATAGGCTTCCAGAACTCCAGCATCATCTGCTTCTGGCCCCCCCAAGGCAAAAGGATTAAAAATAGTATCAAAGAACAGAGAAAAGTGGCACTATGAGATAAAAGGGAAGAAGGGCACTATGGGTTGGAGTGGTTTGGCAAGATTTCAAGAAGAAAGAGGTGCCTTATGATGGGATCATTTTGGTGTTTCAATAACTAAATCATTTAATCAATAAGCACTTATTACACACCTTTGTGCCAGACAGAAATGAAATAGTTCCTGCCC
Organism: Trichosurus vulpecula; assembly: GCF_011100635.1. Lineage (NCBI taxonomy): Eukaryota > Metazoa > Chordata > Mammalia > Diprotodontia > Phalangeridae > Trichosurus > Trichosurus vulpecula. Next base: position 111,527,577 of record NC_050577.1, read on the forward strand.
AATAAAGTCTAAGATGGATGTGCCTTATATTGATTTCTGGGCTCTGGTGAATAGTATGTTTGGTATGTTTCAAGTGCACAGGTCCCATCCAACAGCCATCACATGACTTAAGTTTTACCCAGAGTCAACCTAAACAACATTTTTGAGGAGTTTAATAGTGAAGGAGAAGAGAGTTGGGAAAAATATGGAGTAATTACAAAAGGTCAAGAGAAGTCTTTTTTCCTGCATAGAGGAAGGTCAGCAATGGAAGATGCAAGAGAGAGTATATGACTGTTGGATTACTGTCCTGAAAGAGACAGAAAGAAATGGGCTCAATGGTATAAATAGAGGGATTAGCCTTAAGCATATGAATAACCTTTCTACAACCCAAGGGAAGGAGAAGATACTGTTAAGGCTAAGATGGATAATACAAAGAAATATATTTATTTAGTGCTTTAAGGTTTGCACCAATTTGAGAAGTTTTGAGGAATGAGCAATATCACATTAGATGGCTTCAGTCTTCTCAGTGAAATAGGAGCCTAGGTTATCTACTGTAAGTAAAGGTGAGGGGAACTTCCTGGGGTTTAAGGAGAAAAAGAAAAGTCTGCAACAAATACTGGTGGAGGGAAGAGAAAGAGAGTCAGGAAGGGTAATGTAGATGATTCATTCCATTGGTCATAATTCTTCTTCACAAATTGACTAGTGTGTAAATAAGTTCAATGCAAAGTTACACGTAGAACATATGTCGGATTTCATGCCGTCTTGGGGAGGAAGGGGGGGAGGGGTGAAGAAAATCTGGAACTCAAAATTATGTAGCACCAAGTATTGTAAACTAAAAATAAAAAATCTCAAAAAAATAATAAAAAAGCAAACAAAAAAGAAGGGTAGTGGAGGAGGATTGCCTAGCATCAACAAGGGCCCAGCTGAGGTTGTATCAATACATTAAGGATTTGTGATTTTCCCCATCATCTAGAGCTACATAATATAAATTTTCACTAGATGAAGTCAGCTCCATTTTGTGATTGTCTCCAGAGTCAATGTAATTTCAGGTACAGGGAGAGGATATTACCAGGCATGTGTTTATTTGTTTGTTTTTTTCCCATCAAGTCCTGATGGCTGACAGCTAAAGGGAGGGATTTTAGCTGGAGGGTTCAGTCAAAATAAAAGTCTTCTACTTTTATGCAGTGACTTCAGGTTCAAATAAAAATTCATGAGGTACAAAGCAAAATCTCTACTTAGACAAAACAAGATAATAAAGAAATAAACAAACAAATTTAATTGGAACCAAAATGTTTCCCACAATTTAGATATGCAAATCATTTTCACAACTAAAGATTAGCATAAAGTTAAGGATAATTTTTTCAATACTAAAAGTTTATTTACAGGATGTTTCAACATCTTTCCCTTTTTAATGACTCTTAAAACAATGTTCATCTAATTTATTACATACTATGTAATTTATTCACACAAATTTATTCATACAAATTTCAGAAAGACCTAATTAAATACATTTGCCTGATTTGTCTGGTGGGAATCTGTGCAACAAATCCCATAAATAATAAACATAGCACTTGTTTCCAAATGGAAAGGAAGGTTTTCATTAGTAATTTCATATACATAAATATGCACACAAATTATAAGTGAAGACAGAGAGACAGACAGAAGAGGAAGCATAGCCTGGCATTGTGGATAAAGGGCCAGTTTATAGTCAGTAAGACCTAGGTTCAACTTCCGTCTCTGACTCATAGGTAAGTCACAACCTCTCATTGCTTCCACATAGCTCTTTAAGACTTGGCTACAGATGATTTGCAATTCTCCATCAACAGAGAGAGTTTTCATACCACAGAGTTTCCTACCTAAATGAAATCACAGGTCTCAACACAAAGGAAAAAAATTTAAAATATATACATATATAAGTATATATGTATACATATATACACATATATGTTTACATATATACACATATGTATACATACATATATATATCACACATACACACACACACAGACAGATACACACACAATGTCCTAAGTAATACGTAACTTAGCTATCATAGTAAAAACTACTATGAATACTTTCTGTAATTTCTTTTTCTATGGGGAAGAGAGAAATAAGCTGTTATTCAGCATGAAAAAAAGGAAGAGGTGCAGCGTAACATGATAGATAGCCAAACTAGATGCCAGAGAAAGTCGGCCAAATCACTTAACCTCTGAGTGCTCTAGGTGAATGCTTTCCATTTAGTTGTTCACAATCCCCTTGGGGATTGAGACAATGGTCCAAGGGTTCAAGCTAAACATTCTCTAATGGTGCCTTAAGCATTAAAGAATTACAGAATATCATAAGTAGTTTATTCAGTTTCCCTGGGTTTCATATAGAGATGAAATCTCAGGTTCACTACCTGTCCTTGATCCCATCCAGAATGATAGGGTCCTAGCTCAAGTAGATATTCTGGTTAATAGAGATTTACCTGAAACAAAGGTGAATTACCAATTTTCAAAAACAGAATTAAACATCCCATATTTAATGTAAAGGTCATAGTTGAACAGTTTAATCAGCAAATATTTATTAAGCATTCACAATATTAATGCATTGTAATAGGTATTGGGAAAGATGTAGTCCATGCCCTCTAGGGAGTTTATAATATAGGAGTTAATACATAGATAGGTAATACATAATACAAGTTAAGCTTAATAAAAACCTAAGAGAATAATAAAGTCAGAGCCAGATTATTCAATACACATGACTTTTTTTGGCAAGGCAATCAGGGTTAAGTGACTTGCCCAAGGTCGCACAGCCAGTAAGTATAAAATGTCTGAGGCCAGATTTCAACTGGGGTCCTCTTGACTCCAGGGCCAGTGCTGTATCCACTGCACTGCCTAGCTGTCCTCCTTAACACCCCATATGCCCATTGTCCCTCTGAGACAAGAAGTTAAATGATTTGCCCAGAATCACATAATGTATGTGTGTTAGAGACAGGACCTGAACCCAGTTCTTCCTAATTGTGAAGCCAGCTCTCTAACTCCTGTGCCACACTGACTCTCACTAACAATGGTTTACGGTATTTATTAATGAATTAAGTAATTTATATGCTAAATTTTTCTTTTCTCTAATTTTTATCATATTATTGTAGTTATTACAAAAATTGCTATTTTCATGGTTTGGCTTTTCATGTTCAAGTTTTAAAATCAGTTTAGGAATTGTCAGCTTCTAACAAATTCTTTTTCTTGATTTTTAAATTTATCATATAATTCACTCAATTCAAAATTGATATAATTTTTGAGAGGCAATTAAAGTGGTGAATAGAGTATTGAACTTGGAGTCAGGAAGTCCTTGGTTCAAGTCTTGCCTCTGTCATCTACTAGCAGGATGATCCTGAGAAAGTCACACTTTCCCAGTGCCTCAGGCAGCTCTCTAAAGATTGATCTCTGCAGTTTCATTAGGGGGAGAGAAAAACAAAAAAATCACATCAAAAGTTGTGAGGGAAAGCCCCTGAAGTCTTGGTACCTAAGGTCCTCAAACAGTTTTAATCCTTCTATGTGTAAAGTGTTATGAATTTCATGAATTTAATCTTTCTTTGATAATTCATAAGATACTTCAGGATTTTACACTGCCTTAGGGTTATCATTATAGTATCAGTTGCAATTATCCTGGTGATATTAATGGGTTAAGGTAGGCTTTACTTTATACAATAAAGTAAATAACAAAGAAAAAAGTATTAATGTATATACACATAAATGCTATTAAAAAGATTTGTCCTCTCTTAACTCCTCACCAAATAAAGTGTATGCTCATAGTTAACACTCCAAAAGAAGTTAATTTCTTTACTAGAGAATAATTAATAAATTTGTGAACTAAGATCTGAGATAAAAGGTAATCATTTTCACCTTAAGTTAGCTTTTTTCTTTATTTCAACTGTCGTTAGATTTAATACTGACAAAATGCAGGCCTCAACTCAAAATTCATTTTGTATGAAACTCATGCATATTAATACCAACTGACACTAACAAAGGTAGAAGACATTAGTACAAACTAAAGCATCGTAGCTATTCAATAATACATAATTGACACTAATAACGGAAATAAGATGCAAATCAGTGACTTGTTAATGACTTCTCTGCTGCCCACATTAACTCTTCTTAATTGTTTGGCCAAACATCCATGTTTGAAACATGGTCAATCTACACTGTTATGTTTAACTAAAATATTTACTTTACAAACCAGGTATTTTAGTCAGAAATATCTCATAAGATGTAGGTGTAAATGATTTATTTGGGGATATGAATTAACCCATTGATTCTCAATTATTTCTCATGTGCCTACTGGGCAGGATATATAACATAGTGGAGAGATAAATTGAAGTCATAGGACCTGACTTTGAATCCCTACTTAACCTCTCTGGTCCTCAGTTTCCTCATATTTAAAGTGAAGAAGTTGGATTAAATGACCTCTAAGTTGCCTTCCAACTCTAGATCTACATTCCTATGAATATGTGGTACTCTAACACAATCAAGGTTATAAGACAGGTAGAAAGCAGTCTCTGTCCTTGAGAATTTTAAAATCAAATTAAGGAGATAAAATTGATACACGAGAAGCATTTAGAAACTATACAATGCTCTAATATTAAGTGGCAAATTGTGTGCTAAAGAAGCTCAAAAGAGGAAAATCAACATGGGCTAGATTTAATCCTGCCATCAATAAAATAAAAATACTTTTTGTCACTGAAGATAAGGTTCCTTTTTTGAAAATGCTACACGCTCTTGTTTTTTTATTTATTCCTTGCATTTTCAATTTAATACATTTGTGAATATTTAGAATGGCTGGAAAAACTGTCAGTAAGTCTAATTTTTATTCAAAGGTTTCTCACTTTCTCTCCCTCTTCCTTCATTGACCATGCCATTTAAGAGATTGGACCAGGACCAAACAACATAACCAGAGGACACACTATAGAAAATCATGGGAACAAATGAATAGAAAAAAAATAGTCACCTTAGGAAAGAGTATCTTGCACCAGGAAAGAATACCAGCTATGAACTTAAGAAGGGCCTTCCAGTTACCAAGAGTTATAAATTTAGACTTTTTCCAAATGTTCTCTACAGGTATTCCCATCACCATCATACTCTTAAGCCTAAGACTACTCTAGTAGGACAGTGCCCCTTATTTATACTATACCATAGTAACTATTTTAGCTAAAAATCTAATTAAGAAGTTAATAGGTAGGGGGAGGGCACTAATTAGCAATGGTGCTAGAAACTCAGGTTCTCAAGGATTAATCCTAGAAACCTAAGTAAGAAGATGTTGCAGTAGCCCTCATGGTGCTTATCCCATTAATGCAAATGAAAGTTGAAGAAGTGGCACCATAATGGGTACTATAAAACAAAAACTAGATACACAATTTTCTTAAAAATTACATTTAAGAATAAAACAAGAAATTGTGGGGAATTCATAATTTTATTTGTTAATTCAATGGTCTTTTTACTTCTCTTATTTTCAGAATTTCTATTTCTCTGTTTAATTGCTTTTAATTTGTTGCTTTTCTACTTTTTAGTTGCAAACTCAATTCATTGATTTCTTGCTTCTCTCTTATAATGAAAAAGATATTTATATAAAAAACTTCCCCTAAGGCCTGTTTTGGATACATCCTACAAGTTTTGTTATGTTAACTCAAAGGTATTTTCTTTGATAAAATTGTCTTCTATTTCTGCAATTGGTTATGTGACCCATATATTCTTTAGAATTATATCAGTCTCTATTCAAATTGGAATCTTTTTTTAAACTACCCTTACAGATTATATTTTTATTACATCATGTTCAGTAAAGGATGTATTAATTCTCAGCTTTTCTTTATGTGTTTTTTCTTTCCTGGTACATGCCCAAGTTTTGTAAAGATGCCATGCAAAGTTGAGAAAGATGTATAGTTTTATGATTTTCATTCAGTAGTCACCAGAGGTCTAATAAATGTAGCTTTTCTGAAATTCTACAAAAATTTTTAATTCACATTTTGTCTTTTTGTTAGACTTATTGAAATTACAAAGGGCATATCAATTTCCCCACCATTATTGCTTTGCTGGTTATTGTTTCCCCCAGGTTAACTAGCTTTTTATTTAGGTATTTTGATTCCATGCCATTTATTTTTAATATTAATGTTATTTTATTGAGAGGCAATATGATATGGTAAATAAAGAGCTAGTAATGATGTAAGACATAGGCTCACGTCTTGTCTGATACAGACTGGCTGTGTCACCCTTAGGATGTCGATTAACTCTCAATGCCAGGCACCCCAAATAGGGATCTCTCTAAAACTAAAAATTTCAGAGAAATTCCTCTTTGGGAGCTTCTATAACCAATGAAATCACAAGTTTTATTGCCTTGTCTGAGATCATGATTTCCACACTGACTGTTTGTATTCACCTGACTTAAAATAGATTCTAATCTAGCTCTGATCTTAATTCTGTGTATGTTTCACTTGTTTTCTCATAAATAACATGTTGCTGGATTCTACTTTTTAATGCAGTCTACCACTCTCTTCTATTTTATTGGTATGGTCACCCCATCTACATTCATAGTTCTGATTGTTAGGTGTCTTTTTCCTTCCATCAAAAATGGAAATAATATCTTCTCCTATTGCCCCTTCCTTTCACAAGTCCTCATTAGAGATAAATGTCCTGGCCAGAGGATAAGAATTGGACACAGCATTGATACCAAGCCCTATCCACTGCCACAGTCTTCATCTTCTATTTATATTCTGTTGCTCCCTCAGACCCTGGTGTGTCTGACTTTGCCTGTTTGTTTATATATATTATTCTAACCTTAGAACAAAGAATGGGAAAGAACTGGGAACACTCAATGTTGTTAGAAGGCAAACTTGCTGTTACAATGTTTAAGTAGAATGGGGGAGTGCTAGGATGGAAGAGGGGACAGCCTAAACTGGAGTTCTCACATGTAGTGATGGTTTTCCAAGTCAAGACCATAAGTATTTATTAAGTGCTGAGATGTTCTAGGCACTGTGCTAAGCACTAGGGATACAAAAGAAGGCAAAGAAACAATCCCTGCTCTCAAGGTGTTCACAGTTTATTGGAATCTAAGAATGAGAGAATCATAGGAACATATATTTAGAACTGGAAGGGTCTTAAATGTCATCTAATCTAATCTCTCACTTTAAAGATGAGGGAACTGAAGACCTAGAGAAGTTAAATGACTTACCCAGGGTCACATACCTAGTAAATATCAGAGATAGGATTCAAACCCAGACTCCTGGCCCCAAATCCAGCACACTTTCCACTGAATCATACAAGAAGCATCAGATGTCAGAGCTACAGATCACCTAGTCCAATGATCTCATTTTACAAATGAAGAAAATGAAAACATAAGACATGTTCAAAGATGATCCAACTGGAATAAGTTGATTCCATTTAAAAAATCCCTGAGTCCACGTATCATATCAGGGAAGAGAAGAGAGGCTATGCAGGAGTTTTCGTAGCAAGCCTATGGTAGTTAGTTAATAAGGTATTTTAATATTAAAATAACATCACATGTCAGTATTTAAACTGGTGATGTATCATCACTCACCATTTTAAATTATTTTAGTTACTGGGGAAAGAGGGCAATTGAGGGCAAGGGAAGATGTTAATGGTTAATATACAATATCATAAAGTAAAATTACTTTAAAAAACTGAAAAACTCTGACCAATGCAATGACTAATTACTCCAGAAGACTGATGAAGAAATATGCTTCCCCTTCATGGTGGCAAGGTGATGGACTTTACATTCAAAATAAGACATTTTCAAACAGGACAAATGAGTGAATTTGTTTTGCTTGTCCATACTTATTTGTTACAACAAAGGGATTTCTTTGTACAGGGAGTAGGGGAAAGGGGAAGAGTGATAGTGATCCAAGAAAAAATAATTAAAGAAAGAAAAGATAGAAAAGAGGGTCCATTGAAACATATAGAGAAAACATATAGAAGAAACACAGAAGGAAACAAAAGGAAATCTGAAAGGGCGTCTAGACAACCAGGAGAATGTGAGTACAACCACGTTAAATTTAATTTACTACTACTTTAAAAAGCACTGTACATAATAAATTAATTGTTTCATACACAATGCTCTTTTCTGTACTTCCTATGTGGAAATGTTCATGATTTGTTGATGTTTCCCAAGTTCATAAAAAAGAAGGGAAAAACTCTAAAATGCTTAGCCTGGGGGCTCAGATATCACAGTAGCACCACCTTGGTATATAGCACTAGAATTTAGGTCCCAGAAAAAAACCCTCAGAATGAGCCTCTAAAGATGAAAAGCAAAGGAAGTGTATTTTAATCAGGACACTGCTGAATAATAAGTGAGGAGGGCTGCTTCTATCTCTGCTACTGTGAACCAACTGCTGAATTAGCAAAAGCACACATAAATCTCTCCAGGAGAAAAGACTGGGGAAGTTATTATGGATGAGTTGTTTACTGGAAAGGAAAATAAGCTAATTAGAATGGAGGTTTGGGGGCACAATACTGAAGGTGAGGGATTAATAGAAAGGAATTGTATTTGGGGCCCAGAAGGTACAATATAAGGTTTTTCAATACTTCAAAAGAGCCAGGATTTAGAATCTCAGAATTCACAGAAGCTAAAGCCTAGAAGGGACTAAGAGGGTCATTCAAGATCAGGAACTGCCATCAATATATGTTTTTCTTCCACTAATACAGGTCTCAATGTCCCAATGCCTTAATAAATAGTCTTTAGGTTCAACTGTAGCCAAAAACCAAACAAACAAAAACCATCCCTTGGCAATCAACCTGGTGATAAGCCTCAATAAACTTAGGCTAACGCTGAGATAATAGATTCATAGTCACCTCTACCATGGGAACCCACTCACATTCAATATTAACTGGTATCAGCCATCCCAATTCCTGTTCCACACCCCAACTCCACCAACATGGAGCTAAAACAGAATGTGTACATACACTCATGGACGTGCATGCACGCGCACACACACACACACACACACACACCTTTCTCCCACGCTATTCTCTCTTTGTTTTGGAACCAGAGAGTCTATAATAAAGCAAAGACCTTAATACATTACAAAAGATATCCTTCAGAAAGAAAAGGGGCAGGAAGTCCAAGAAACCTGCCTCCTTACTCTACCTCTCCTCCTGAAAGACCTAAGTTACTCTTCTCTCACATTCCTTTCTTTCTTTCTTTCCCCTTCATTCATCTGTGAACACTAAATACACTGGATTTCCTTGCTTCTCCCACTGCCTTTCTGAAATCTGGCCACCTCTCTAGGATCAACAGTGTACACAGTTGTAGAGGTCAATGCCAAAGCCAAATCCTGTGTCAGATAATAAACAGCATAAATGACGGCTACTTTTTAGACCTGCAAAAGGGCTGAGGTCAGAGCAATTAGACTATCCTTCAGGAGGTCAGGGTCAAACAAGGGGCTCTTTCCACTTAGCTACTTGAGTTATTTGTACTCTTCTACAAGCTTCAGCATCGGTCTTCAAATGTCTATTATACTGGAACTCCTGGGGCTAAATTTCAAGAAAATCCTAATAAAAAACAAGTCAAACAACTTTCAAACATCCATGGCTATCCTCTGGACTGCCTGGTTTTCTCTGCAGGCCCCCCCGAGGAACTTTGCCCCTACTCCTCCCTGTGTGCTTTGTAAGTTAGCAAATCAGAAGGTACCTCTCCTGCCTGATTGATTTCCTAAGAAAACTGAGCTCCTGCTTAAAAGGCGTAGAGGTTGGGATCGTGAGCTGAAAAACATGCTGAGAATGCAAGAGATTTGACAAACTAGCCAGCCTCATCTTTAAGAAGATGATCAGCATGGATAACAGAGCAGAGTAAATATAGTCTCACTCTGGCCTCAGTGTAAATTCTCTGTAATTTTCAGGAATGGGGAGAAAATAGGAAATGATTTTTTTTTTCATAGAAGTGAAAGGGAAATACAAATCTCAGTCTTGTTCTAAGCTACAAATGAATGAGTAGAATTAAATGGAGTAGTGGCAAGTGTTCTAGATCTGGAATCAGGAAGACCTGGGTTCAAATCCTACCTCAGTAGTTTATTAGCTGTATGATGAGAAGGAAGACATTTTACTTCTCTGTGCCTTAGTTTCCTCATCTGTAAAATGAAAGAATTTTGATTTAATAGCATTTGAGATCCCTTCTAGCTCTAAAGCTATGATCATATTTTTTTTTAAAAAGGCTTTGATTATGAAGCAGCAATGGACTTTATCCACCTACCTATGACTGGAGTGATTAATTACCAAAAATTTAGCCCCACCAACTCCTTTAAAGGCAGAAAGGCAAGAGTTCTTAAACTGGATTCTATAAGTACATACATACACACATACACATTTGTATATGTGTGTGCACATGTATATACTTAGGAAATAAATTATATTGAAATAGGATTATCAATGCATATATATGTATACATATATATGCATGTGTCTATATGTGTGTGTGTACATAGAGGGATATATTTAGACATATATGTGTAAGTGTATGTATTGATAACTCTATTTCAATATAATTGAATTCCTTTGTAATCTTGTGTATTTTATTTTATGTGTTTAAAAATATTATCCTGAAATGGCATCCACAGACTTTACCAGACCGACAGAAGGGGTTCGTGATATTCAGCAACAACAACAAAAAGTTAAGAATCCCTATACTAAGGCATGGAGGAATTTCAATCTGAGTTAGCAGATTGAATACCAGTACCAATGAAAGATTGAATTCTTAAAGAATTTGAAATGTGCAATCATACACATTTAAAGTGCCTAATTAAGTTATGTCTATTTTGTGGGGACTTTTGTTCATCTCATATCAGTTTTTAATGAAGAGATTTGACAGGCTATGTGCCATATCTTTTGCAAAAGATGAAGAAATAAATAATTTTATGTAGAACTTTATATAATACTCCTAACTAAATCAGTAAATACTTTCATACACATTGCCTTTAATGCAAACATTGACATGGGAAGGATAATAAACAAAGCTTGAAATTGGCTGAGGAGTAGGAAAGGAAACCAAAAGTGAATAGGCTAGAGAGAAGCTTCATACCTCTATGCAATGAATAATTTCTTCAAGAAGAAAATCATGATGTGCTTATGTTGAGCATTAAATAATATAACCCAAATATGACATAAAATTGATAATACTCTACCAGGCAGGAAAAGACTCTTTTCTGACATAGGAATAATTTTCAACTTGATTGTCTTTGTATAGACAGAGTAAAGATCAAAATCAAAAAAAAGAAGTAAAGGTTAAGATAAAAAAAATAAACGTTAGAAGGTATGATGCATTTTTTAAACTTCCAATTTACATAGCCAATCTATTGTTTCCTGAGGAAAAAACAGGACATTGATAAAAGAACAGATGACAACACAAAACAGCACCATCTCCTAAGAAAGTTTAAGTAAACATAGGATCCCAAAGTGGGAGACACCACCCCCTGGGGGGTGCTGGAAAGATCCAGGGGGGTGGTGATAGTTGGAAATAATGCAAATTTAAAAAAAAACTTTAAAGGGTTAAAGAAAGTAGATTTCCAGGGGGTGCTGAGTAATTCTTTTTTGAAAGGGAGCTGTAGGCCAAATAAGTTTGGGAACCTCTAATATAAATACAATCACCCTGATATTCTAGAGCCAGAGGGTAAAATAGAAATTGAAAGAATCCACCTATTGCCTCCTGAAAAAGATCCCAAAAAGAAAACTCCTAGGAAGATTGTCACCAAATTCCAGAGCTCCCAGGTCAAGGAGAAAATATTGCAAGCATCCAGAAGGAAACAATTTGAGTATTGTGGAAACATAATCAGGATAATACAAGATCTAGCAGCTTCTACATTAGGGGATTGAAGGGCTTGGAATATGATATTCCAGAGGTCAAAGGAGCTAGGATTAAAACCAAGAATCACCTACCCAGCAAAACTGAGTATAGTGCTCCAAGGAAAAATATGAACTTTCAATAAAATAGAGGACTTTCAAGCTTTCTTGAGGCAAAGATGAATAGAAAATTTGACTTTCAAACACAAGAATCAAGAGAAGCATGAAAAGGTAAACAAGAAAGAGAAATCATAAGGAACTTATTAAAGTTGAACTGTTTTGTTTACATTCCTACATGGAAAGATGATGTGTGTAATTCATGAGACCTTTCTCAATATTAGGGTAGTTGAAGGGAATACATATATATAGACAAAGGGCACAGGATGAGTTGAATGTGAAGGCATGATATCTAAAAAAAATCAAATTAAGGGATGAGAGAGGAATATATTGAGAGAGGGGAAAAGGGAGAGATAGAATGGGGTAAATTATCTCACATAAAAGTGGCAAGAAAAAGCAGTTCTGTTGGAAGGGAAGAGGGGGTAGGTGAGGGGGAATGAGTGAATCTTGCTCCCATCGGATTTGACTTGAGGGGGGAATAACATACACACTCAATTGGGTATCTTACCCCACAGGAAAGTAGGGGGAAGGGGATAAGAAAGGGGGGATGATAGAAGGGAGGGCAGATAGGGGGAGGAGGTAATCAAAAGCAAGCAGTTTTGAAAAGGGACAGGGTCAAGGGAGAAAACTGAATAAAGGGGGACAGGATAAGATGGAGGGAAATATAGTTAGTCTTTCACAACACGAGTATTGTGCAAGTGTTTTACATAATGATACATGTGTGGCCTATGTTGAATTGCTTGCCTTCTTGGGGAGGGTGGGTGGGAAGAGAAGAGGGGAGAGAATTTGGAACTCAAAGTTTTAAAAGCGGATGCTCAAAAAAAAGGTTTTTTTGCACGCAAATGATAAATAAGATATATAGGGAATGGGGCATATAAATCTATCCTGCCATACAAGAAAGTAAGGGGAAAGGGGATGGGAGGGGGTGACAGAAAGGAGGGCTGACTGGGGAATGGGGCAATCAGAATATATGCCATCTTGGAGTCGGGGGGAGGGTAGAAATGGGGAGAAAATTTGTAACTCAAAATCTTATGGAAATCAATGTCAAGACTAAAGTATTAATAATAAAATAATTGTTAAGAGAAAAAAAAGAATGGAGGGGATGGGGGACAAAATGTTTAGGGGAGTCAGCTGTTTAAATCCATAGATCATGAGCTTACCTCATGGCCACCCCCTTGCTAGATATACTTTTGGCACATAAATTCAATAAAATGCTTGATCAAAACCTGTAGCAAAGCAAATATCAAAGGAAATTAATCAGATAGCTACTGGACAGAGCACCCATAGCCAGAGAGCTGCTGCATTCCCATAGCCTCCAAACCAATTAGTGATTCATAGTTCCATTCCACCCCCAGTCATCCCAACTCCTCCAGAGAAAAACACAATTCATTTAAATTCACCACTGAGTGTTAAAGAACATCATCTGCAAATAATTTCTTCTCAATCACTGCCTCAGCCTGGAAACAGCGGCTAACATGGATCATCCCCTGAGGCACTGGAACTCCAAATATTATCTTCCTTGTCTATCTCCTGGTCTCTGGTTGTATCTCTCCATGCTACAGCTTGCTTCCTATCACCACTGATTGCCCTTCTCCCACCCCCAGCTCCTCCCTGGGAAGCCACTCAACATTTCCCCAGATAAATACAAACAAGAAATTTCCATTATCCTTTTATATTCAGTGCATTAGAAGTAGCTAACCTCATGTACAGGTTTCTATAGATCATAATTACAAAAGGTAAAGATGGCATCTGTCCCCTGAATTGGACTTCTTGTGAGAATATTCACTTATTTATAAAATATTCAGGAGGGGCATCATCACCTTATAAAATAGTAGGAAGCAGTAGAGCGTAAAACAAGTTTGTAGAAGGCTTGGCAAGAGACCTAATTTAGCCAGGTTGCTCAAGGGCATTTAAAGATGAAAATGCACAAAAAACCATAAAAGATTTTTCAAGATTTATATAACAATATTTTCTGGATCAATGAAAGTAGAGCCACCCACCACACTTGGACTCAAACATTACAATGTCTGATGTTCTGTGTGAGAAAGTACAAATTGAACCAAAAAAAAAGACAGGAAGAACAAATGGACTAATTAGGCCAAGAACATACAGAGGAAGTCCATGCTTCAGGCAACAACATTTTGAGAATGTTAAGGAACTGATATCTAATGATATATGAAAGAACAGAAGATACCCCCAAAATTAGAAAACATCATAGATATTATTTTTAAGGGTAATTGAGACATTATCAATGACTATCAACTTATATGCTTGTTCTCCTTCCTATACAAAATTTTATGAGAATAATTTACAAGTCTGTCGAGGGCAACCTTGACAAAGATATAAGAAGAGACCAAGCAAGTTTTCACAAACGATACTCTATAGCAGATTACATATCTATACAATTGACTAAAATATATAGCTAGCCTTTATATAGCACTTTAAGGTCTGGGAAGCATTTTATATATGTTATCTGATTGGATCCTTTCGACATGCCTGTGAAAGGTGTGCTATTAACCTCATTTTGCAGATGAGAAGACTAGGGCTGAGAGGTTAAGTGACTTGCCCGTCATGTTTGATCATTGCATTGATTGGAATTCTGTCTTTTCATTGCTTTTTTTCTTTACAATATTGTTATTCTATAAACTGTTCTCATGTTTATGTTCATTTCACTATGCATAAGTTCATTCAAGTCTTCTCCAGTTTTTCTGAAACTTGGGGACACAATAATATTCCATTATATTAATATACCATTAATAGTTGAGCCAATTACAGTAGATGGACTCCCCCTTAGTTTCCTGTTCTTTCCAAAACAGAAAAAGCTTCTATAAATATTTTTACACATATAGGTACTTTTTATCTTTCTTTTTGATCTCTTTTGGGTAAGGCCCAGGATCAATGAGTGTTCATAGATTAGTGGTTTGGGAGCATAGTTCCAAATTGCTTTCCAGAATGGCTGAACCAATTCACAGCTCCATAAACAGTGCATTAGTGTACCTATTTTCAAATAACCTCTCCACCATTTTTTCATTTTCTTTTTTTTTTAGTCATCATTGCCCATCTAATTGATGTTAAGGAGAATTTCACAGTTGCTTTTTAATTGGTATTTATCTAATTTAGTAATTTGGAGTATTTTTTCATATGGCTAATGATAGCTTGGATTTCTTCCTTTGAAAACTGCCTGATCATATGTTTGACCATTTGTCAATTGGGAAATGGATCTTATTCTTATAAATGTGAGTCCATTCCATATATGTCTTGAATATTAGGCTTTTATCAGAGAAACTTGCTAGAATGATTTTTTCCCAGTCAATTGTTCTCTTCTAATTTTAAATGCATTGATTTTATTTGTGCAAAAGCTTTAAAATTTTATAGTGATCTTTCATTTTGCTTTAATCTGTAAAACACATCAAGTTCATTCAGAAAGCAGGCAGAAAATAAACCTTGAACATATATATATATATATGTTCATATGTAGTGTGTGTATATATATATATGTATACATATATATATATATATATATATATATATATATTAATGTAGCCCTGTGTAGCTAGAGCAATAATTCTAAGCTCTGCTACCCCCACCTTTCTTCAAGGTAATTTAGGATAACTAAAGGAAAGCTCTCAGGACTTGTGTGACTTAAGATCTGCTGAGAACACAGGTTTGACCTGAGGTAGAGATTGGCAACCAGAGCTTACCACTGAAAAGCCTTAGTTGATTTTGCAAACTTGACCTAACAATTAATAAGAGCAACCTGGGGAACATTTGGGTCACATCTTTATGAGGTAGCATTGGTATAATGAATCTTAGAACCAGAACTATTACTTACATAACTCCACCATTTAATAGTCGTGTGACCTTAGGCAAATTAAAACTCTCTGAGCCTTAGTTTTTTCCTCTGGGAAGTGAGGATAATAACTCTTATTGCCCCCTCAGGATTGTTGTTAGATTGAAAAGAGATGATGTTCCTAAAGTGCTTTACAAATCTTAAAGCATTATATAAATACAAACTATAATTGTTAAGAAATGTCCAATGCTACTGTTTTTTATTTTAAAATTTTTTATTTTAACACTTTTTTAAAATTTTGAATCCCAAGTCCTCTCCCTTCCTGCCCCACCTTCTTCCACCTACCAAGAAAGCAAGCATTATGATATCAATTATACAAGTGAAATCATGCAAGACATTTCTATATTTCCAAAAACCCAAGAAAATTAAAAAGTGAGAAAATTATACTTCATTTTGCACTCATATTTCACCAGTTCAGTTCTCTCTCTGGAGATGGATAGCATTTTTTTCATCTTGAGTCCTTTGAAAATGTCTTGAATTATTGTAGTGATCAAAGTAGTTATGTCTTTCACAGTTAATCATCATTATAACATTGCTGCTACTGTGCAAAATGATCTCCCAGTTATTCTATCAGTTCATATAGGTCTTGCCATGTTTTTCTGAAACCAGCCCCTTCATCATTTCTTATAGTACAATAGTGCTCCATCACAATCATATGCCACAACTTGTTCAGTCATTCCCCAATTGATGGGCATCCCTGCAATTTCTAATTCTTTGCCACCGCAAAAAGAGATGCTATAAATACTTTTGTACATACAAAACCTTTACATTTTTCTTTGGTCTCTCTAGGATATAAACCTTGTAATGGTATTACTGGGTAAAAAGGTATGCACAGTTTTAGAGCTCTTTGGGCATAATTCTAAATTGTTTTCCAGAATGGTTGTAACAGTTTACAACTCCATCAATAATTCATTAGTATACCTATTTTTGCCTCATCCCTCCAGCATTTGTCATTTCTGATAGGGTGAGGTGGTACCTCAGAGTTGTTTTAATTTGCATTTCTCCAGTCAGTGATTTAGAGCATTTTTTCATATGATTAAAGGTAGCTTTGATTTTTTTCGTCTGAAAATTGCCTGTTCATATCCTTTGACCATTTATCAATTGTGGAATGGCTCTTGTTTTTATAAATTTGACTCAGTTCAATACTCAGTATATATTTGAGAAATGAGGTCTTTATCAGAGAAAATTGCTATAAAAATTTTGATATTACTTCATTGTCTATGGTACTTCTTAGCAAAATGTAGTTTCCCTGATTATTTCTTTTAATTAGGTATGTTTTTGCTTTTGCTTTGTCTGAGAGCATTATTGCTACTCATACCTTTTTTTTATTTTACCTGAAACATATTAGATTCTGCCCTAGTCCTTCATTTTTAGTCTTCATATGTCTTTCTGTTTCAAGTGTGTCTGTTGAAAATAACATATTATTGGATTCTGATTTCTAATCCATACTGCTATCTGCTTCTGTTTTATAAATAATCTTATCTCATTCACCATTATGATGAGTGTGTATTTCTTTCTATCCTATTATCTTCTGCTTCTTCCCCTCTTTTTTATCTTGTCCTACCTCAAAAGTCTATTTTGCTTCTAACCATTACCTCTCTTAATCTGCCTCCTCTTTATCATTCTCCCCCTTTTCTCCCTCCCCCTTTCTCTCCTATTTCCCCATTGGGTAAGTGACATTTCTATACACGACTAAGTGTGTATATTTTCTTCATTCTTTGAACTAATTCCAATAAGACTGAAGGTCAAGCATTGTCTACCACCATTCCCCATTTTCCCCTCCATTCTAAAAGTTCTTCCTTGTATGCCTCTTTTATGTGTGAAAATTTTCCTCATTTTACCTCTTCTTTCCCCCCTTTCCCCAGTGCATCCCTCTTTCTCATCCTTACCTTTTTTTAAAGATCATTCCAATAATAATCAACTCACACCCATACCCTCTGTCTAAGTAAACTCTTTTTAACTGCCTTAATAATGATAAAGTTCTTGGGAATTATAGGTATCAACTTCCCACATGGGAATGTAAACAGTATGACTTTATTGTGTCCCTTATGATTACTCTTTCATGTTTACTTTTTTATGCTTCTCTTGAATCATATTTGAATATCAAATGGTCTTCATCAGGAATGCTTGAAAGTGTTCTATTTCATTAAATATCCATTTTGCCCTCAAAAAATTACACTCATATTTGCTGGGTGATTCTTGGGTGTAATTCTAGCTTCTTTGTCTTCCAGAATATTATATTCCTTGTCCTCTGCTCCTTTAATGTAGAAGCTGTTAAATCCTGTGTCATCCTGACTGTGGCTCCATGATATTTGAATTGTTTCTCTCTGGCTGCTTGCAATATTTTTTCTTTGACCTAGGAGCTCTGGAATTTGGCTATAATATTCTGGGAGTTTTCATTTTGGAATCTCTTTCAGAAGATGATTGATGGATTTTTTCAATTTCTATTTTATTCTCTGTTTCTAGGATATCAAGGCAGTTTTCTAAGCTCTTTTTTTGTCATGGCTTTCAGGCAGTCCAATCATTCTTAAATTATCTCTCCTCTATTTTCTAAGTCAGTTGTTTTTCCAATGAGATATTTCACATTTTCTTCCTTTTTTTCTTTTGGTTTTCTTTTATTGTTCTTGATGTCTCGTGACATCATTAGCTTCCACTTGCTCAATTCTAATTTTTAAGGAACTATTTTCTTCAGTGAGCTTTTGTACCTCCTTTTCCATTTGATCTATTCTGTTTTTTAAGAAGGTCTTTTCTTCAGTGAATTTTTGTACGTCTTTAACATTTGATCAATTCTATTTTTAAGGTGTAATTTTCTTCAGTATTTTTGTGCCTCTTTGACCAAGCTGTTAATTTTCTTTTCATAATTTTCTTGCATCCCTTTTATTTTTCACAAATTTTCCTCTATCATTTTACCTCTTTCTTCAATTCTTCCAGAAATTCTCACTGGGCTTGGATCCAATTAAAATTTTTCTTTGAGGTTTTTTTATATCTTTTTTCACAGTGTTGTCTTCTGAATTTGTATTGGTCTTCCCTGCCACCATAGTAGCTTTTTATGGTCAAATTCTTTTTGTTGTTGTTTCCTCATTTTTCTGGTCTATTCTTGACTTTGAACTTTATGTTAAAGTTGGGCTCTGCTTTCCTGGGTGTGGGGAAGCACTGTGCCAAGCTTCAGGCATTTTTGTGCTGCTGCTCTTTTCAGAGCTACTCCTGGGGGGGGGGGGGGTCTGCAAATTTTTGATGCCTCAAAGGTGGTGTGATCCTGGGAGATGTATGGTCACTGTTCTCCTAGTCTGTGCTCTGGTCTCTATGAAGGAAGGGTCCCTGGTGCCCTCTAGCTACACACACTGGTACTCCTATTTGCCTTGGAATTGTAACCATGTCAATGCTCCCTACTGACTGACCACTAGTGCTCCTCTCAACCCTGGAACAGTGACCTTGAACTGCATACGGGCAATAGAGTTGACAATTAGTGACAGTGATACCCAGTACTAGCAAAGTGTCCCTTGTAATCTCTTTTTGACCAGTAGTCAGTCTCTCTCTCTCTCTCTCTCTCTCTCTCTCTCTCTCTCTCTTTCTCTCTCTCTCTCTCTCTGTCTCTCACACACACACACACACACACACACACACACACACTCACCATTTCTTGTCTGAGAGCTCCCAAACCTGCTGCTGCAGCTACTGTCATTAAGTGTGTGGGCTCCAGATAGATTTCCATCAGACTTCCATCCCATTGTTACAGTCTTCTTTTGCCTATGTCTTAAATTTTCTTAGGCTGGAAAAGTATCTCATCCTGTTGGCTCTGCCACTCCAAAATTAGATTTAAGGCATCATTTTAAGGTTGTTTGGTGGGGAGTGTTGGGAGAGTTCAGCTGGGTGGCTGCCCTTAATCTGCCATCTTGGCTTACCAATCTTATTGTTAAGAAGCAGAAAGTGCACCAGAGTTGGAATGAATTCTTCATAATGTATGAATTTGGTCTTGTCATTCTACTGTTCAAAAATTGCAATGACTCCCCACTGACTATTGAATTAAGTCCAAATCAAATTCTGTAACCTGATGTTCAAGATCCCCCATTATCTGACTCCAACCTCCTTTTCCAGTCTCAATTCACACCATTGCCTTTTACATGGCGGGTGGTGGGAGAGAGGGAGATTTTGATTGTGAAATTCAGCTTTGGATGGAGAATAGACACTTTAATGTTCAAGAGTATCTTTCCAGACATTCAGATTCACAAGTACTGTGATATATAAAATGCAAACTGTAAGGTAACCCCCAAGCAGATTTCACCTGGGAACCCGAGATTAAGTGCTCCTTCATAATTAAGGCAGAGATAGGCACAAGGCAACTTCAGTGCTTGATAGTTTGTAACTTGCAAAATGTTCTTTCTGAAGCCTCTTTGAGGCTAAATCTAATTACAGTCTTGGAATATTACCTCTTCTATTGTGTGGGATGCACCAACAGGCCTTGCTTCTTGTTCAGATAAGAGAGGACCAATGAATGTGAATACAGCTAAAGTTAACAGTGGCAAAGGATAATAAAAAGTGGGGAGGGGAAGAGGGTGATTGAAAAATCCTTATCAAAGAAAGAGGATTCCAGGATATACAGAGAAAGTGAATGACTTACACCACCAGTCTCAGACTGAAGACTTTCCCCAAACCAAAAGGTTGGGATTCAGTTGCAAACCCAAAAGACAAACAATCCAGCAGTAATAACAAACAAAACACATTGTCACCCTTTCCAAAGAAGAGATTTTGAGATATGGGATTAGTTTGAATTATTGAACTGCTTTCAACCAATCCAAACATTTGGTGTTACTTAGTGTTATGTAAC
Source organism: Trichosurus vulpecula (assembly GCF_011100635.1). NCBI lineage: Eukaryota > Metazoa > Chordata > Mammalia > Diprotodontia > Phalangeridae > Trichosurus > Trichosurus vulpecula. The sequence goes on from NC_050577.1 coordinate 111,548,164, forward strand.
TTCAGGAAGCAGTATTGGGCAAATTAAAGAAAAATAGATGAAAAATCAGGAAGTTTGTGCTCTAATCCCAACATTGGCACAAACTAGCCACGTACCCTTTGGCAAGTCACTTAACCACTCTAATTCTTACTTTTCACAGTCTTAAGATAACATCCTCCTAGGAATGTGATGCTATTAGTGGCACCTGCTGCTAAATCTCTAAATCCTATGAGCATATCTACTTCACCCACTGATCTGATATCATGAAAATTGACCCAACTTGATAATGGATGACAAAGTCTTCAAACAGAGGTGGGCTTCTTACCTTGCAAATATTCACTCCAAGTCCAATATGGGTTCCACATAACAATCTAAGGTTGATTGGGGGGGGAAGGTAGGAAATACAAAATGTGAAGAAATGGTGTTGAATTTCTCATCCAAAATCACTTGTCATTTTCCTTTGTTGCCACCTTCTCAAGGTGAAAATGTGAAGAAGTTTCTTCTATCAAAATTTTTAGGTATTCCAAGGATACTTTTAGGGTGGGTAACATGAAAACAATTTTTAGAGTTATCTCTCCACTTCATTTTTTACCCCCAAATTTTATTTATACCTGCTTTCCCAGTCCTTTCTCCAGGAAACAAACCTAAAAGCGATTTTCTCATGAGGAGGTCTATATATGTCTTAGTTATCAGAAGCTGCTTTCACAAAAATGTGGGGAAATGATTCTATGTATCTCCTTTGTGGTCTACAATCCTGATTAATGTGCCTTTTGTTCTTGTTTTTCATGTACTGAAGATTTTTCAAAATGCTTAAAAGCTGTCCTAGCTTTTAGAGTAAAGAATATGATTAAATGACTTCAGATCTAGAGATGGAAGGGACTTATAAGAGGCCATCTCACCCAAACCCTTTATAATTGAGGAAATTGAGGCCCAAGGGAACTAAGTGACTTGTTCAAGGTCACACAGAGAATAACTATCATAGGTAAGATTTGAGGCCAAGTCCACAGGCTCCAAGAGCCAATGGTCTTTCTACTCTGCCATGCAACCTGGAGGGGACCAGATTAGATACTTGGGTGGACTAAAAACAACCTGTTGCTGTCAGAAGATCACGCTAAAGAGACTTTCCTTTGTTTTTATATCTGTTGTTATTCCTCCTTATCCTGTATCAGTGTTTATCCAAGACAAATATGGTTTTGGTACATAGCCTGTATTTGTCATAATTCTGAAGAGCTCCATTTAGACTAAATAACATGTGTCTGTGGTATAACATAAGTTCAGTTCACAGTGTTCAGTTATCTTAGATAAATTTAGAATGTTTAGTCTCATTTCTTTCATGACAGGATGCAATACAGATCATAAAGTATTCATCAGCTCATTCCAATCCACCAACAATCCACCTTAGTCCTACACCTGACCTTTAGAATTATGTTTGGTTCCACCCAGAGTTATACCCATGAATGCTAATTTCGGAGGTTGATACCATGGTATACTTCCAAAACCTCTGCATTGCCATTGACTCTGTATGGTCCCTAGACAAGATAATGCATGGCATGTCTCACCTGGCAGGTATAGGCATGCTGCCACAGCAGTGAGAGAAAGTAAGCCCTGGAAGAGAGATGAGATAGTGGCAGTGAAGTGGCCTTCTTATTCCCTTCAAACATCCAAAGAGCTGTTTCCTTCCCACAGTGGTCCTCAAAACTTTAAATTCCTACTGTCTCTTCATCCTGTATTCAATTGTGTGAGGCAAGAAGTATGCCCCCTCAGATGTCAGCCATGGAGTAAAGCCTTTGTCACCAATGGTAGTTATAGCTCTGTCTCTAGGTAGTCTACCCTGCTCCCACTCTCTTGTCTCAGGTCTAGATCTCATCTTTGAGTTTCCCTTCCAATACATGGAGGAACAAAGGATTATATTATTGTTGTCTCACTATCTTCATCCTCTCTATAATCTATAATATAGGTACTTCTTCCAGACACTGTCCAGTTTCCTGGGTGTGAAGTAAAATAAATTGAATATTCAGCTTCTCTGCCCCATTCTCCCAGTCTCTGTCTGCCTGTCTTTTCTCAGCTACTATGTCACTTTCTGTGTTTGTCTATGGAGAATAGCAATTCTTCCTAGCTCCCTTTATTGCCTTTAATATAGATATGCACTCATGTCTCAAGCTTTGATTACCTGCTCAAGTCCATTTTTCTTAGAAACCAACTTCCTTCAGCTCTTCTACTCTCCCTTTTCTAGAGATAAGGATCCTATATAACATATATAGGGCCTAGACCCATATAGGGCCTCTGCCCTAGACCGAAATGCCACTTTGAGAATACTCAACATTGGTAAAAGCAGGGACTTGCTCGAGCTCTCCCCCAAATGCCTCCATATTAATGTAAACAATGACTCTAAACAACTTCTAGAGCTCCAGAACCCACAAAATGGCAGAGTGAAACAAGTCTCCAGCCCAAGACAGCCTGAAAGGTCGACAGGAATTTCCATCACACAGTGCTGGGAGCAGAGCACAGCCCAATGTGGGCTGAGCCAGCACAGACTGGGCCAGAGAAGAACAGTGGAACAGGCTTCAGGGCATCGAATCACTGGCAGCTGTGGTGGTTTCCAGACTTCTCAACCCAAAGACAACTTAGCATGTCAGTGGGAAAACTCTGTTGGACCTGGGTGAAAAAAGAGCACGGTCTGGCCCCAGCCCCTTGGTGGCAGAGGTGGCTGCAGCAGTGGAAGCTGCAGCAATGACTGCTTCTGGAGTTCCAGGCCCACAGACAGTGTGAGGGATCAAGTGGCTGACCAGAGCAGGAGTACAGGGATCTCTTTTCTGGTGCTGAGGCAGAATTCTCTTGATTTGCCCTGGGTCACAGTCCTGGGTGGAGGTCCTTGGCTGAAGAGGAGCACTGGTGTGGAAGAGCTTGTGGTGGCTGTGGAGAGGGAGTCCTCCTCACAATTCCAAGGCAGAAAAGCCCAGGAGAGGAGTAAACTTCTGTCCTTGGATCTTACCACCCTTGAAGTACTAAAACTTTACAGGTGCCTAGAAGTAGCTCTGAAAACAGTGGCACAAAACCCCTGAAGCTTGGGACAGAGCACTCTCCACTCTGGAAGCAGAGTCAAACCTTGACAAAGAGCTCAAAAGTCAAGTAATTGGCTGGGAAAATGAGCGAACAGCATAAAAACTCAGACTATAGAATTTTCCTTTGGTAACAAAGATCAAAACATACAACTAGAAGACTACAAAGTCAAAGATCCTACAACGAAAGGCTCCAATAAAAATGTGAATTGGTCCCAGGCCATGGAAGAGGTCAAAAAGGATTTTGAAAATCAAGTAAGAGAAGTAGAGGAAAAATTTGGAAAAGAAATGGCAGTGATACAAGAAAACCATGAAAAACAAGTCAACACCTTGCTAAAGGAGACCCAAAAAATACTGAAGAAAATAACACCTTAAAAAATAGACTAACCCAAATGGCAAAAGAGGTCCAAAAAGCCAATGAGGTGAAGAATGCCTTAAAAAGTACAATTGGTGAAATGGAAAAGGTGGTCCAAAAGTCCACTGAAGAAAATAATTCCTTAAAAATTAGAATGGAGGAAATGGAAGCTAATGATTTTATGAGAAATCAAAATATTATAAAACAGAACCAAAAGAATGAAAAAAATGGAAGACTATGTGAAATATCTCATTGGAAAAACCACTGACCTAGAAAATAAATCCAGGAGAGAGAAGTTAAAAATTATTGGACTACCTGAAAGCCATGATCAAAAAAAGAGCCTAGCCATCATCTTTCAAGAAATTATCAAGGAAAACTGCCCTGATATTCTGGAACTGGAGGGTAAAATAGAAATTGAAAGAATCCACCAATTACCTCTTGAAAAAGATCCCAAAACTCCTAGGATTATTGTAGCTAAATTCCAGAGTTCCCAAGTCAAGGAGAAATATTGCAAGCAGCCAGAAAGAAACAATTCAAGTGTTGTGGAAACACAATCAGGATAATACACAATTACAAGAGTTAGCAGCTTTTACATTAAGGTATTGAAGGGCTTGGAATATGATACTCCAGAGGTCAAAGGAGCTAGGATTAAAACTAAGAATCACCTACCCAGCAAAACTGAGTATAATACTTCAGGGGGAAAATGGATATTCAATGAAATAGAGCACTTTCAAGCATTCTTGATAGAAAGACCAGAGCCGAATAGAAAATGTGACTTTCAAATACAACAATCAAGAGAAGCATGAAAAGACAAACAGGAAAGAGAAATCATAAGGGACTTATTAAAGTTGAACTGTTTATGTTCCTACATGGAAAGATGATATTTGTAACTCATAAGATTTTTCTCAGTATTAGGGTAGTTGAAGGAAATATACATATGTGTAGACAGAGGGCACAGGGCGAGTTGAATATGAAGGGATGATATGTAAAAAATAAAACTAAGATGTGAGAGAGGAATATATTGGGAGAAGGAGAAAGGGAGAGATAGAATGGGTTAAATTATCTCACATAAAAGAGGAAAGAAAAAGCTGTTATAATGGAAGGGAAAGGGGGGTGAAAGGGAATGAGGAAACCTTAATCTCATCAGATTTGGCTTAAGAAAGGAATAACATACACACTCAATTGGGTATCTTACCCTACAGGAAAGTAGGAGGGAAGGAGATGGGGGGGGAGTGATAAAAGGGAGAGCAGATTAGAGGAGGGGGTAGTCAGAAGAAAATACTTTTGAAAAGGGACAGGGTCAAAGGAGAAAATAGAATAAATGAGGGCCAAGGTAGGATGGAGGGAAATATAGTCTTTCACAATGTGACTACTATGGAAGTGTTTTGCATAATGAAACATGTATAACCTATATTGAATTGCTTGACTTCTCAATGAGGGCGAACGGGGAGGGTAGAAGGGAGAGAATTTAGAACTCAAAGTTTTAAAAACAAATGTTAAAAATTGTTTTTACATGCAACTGGGAAATAAGATGTACAGGCAATGGGGTATAGAAATCCATCCTGCCCTACAATAAAGTAAGGGGGAAGTTGATGGGGGTGGGGTGATAGAAGGGAGGGCAGACTGGGGAAAGGGCTAATCAGAATTCATGCCATCTTATGGTGGGCGATAGGCGAGAGATGAGGAGAAAATTTGTAACTCAAAATCTTGATGAAATGAATGTTGAAAACTAAAAATAAATAGATTTTTAAAAAAGAAAATACTCGGAACAAAGCCATCTCAGGAGAGATAAATCACAAAGTCAGACTGGAAGCAGATTTATAGGAACCCATGCCTGGCCACCTCCTGTTTGGGATGATGGATGGTTTGATGTACATTGCTCCTCTTTTGTCTGAAAAAGCCTGCAGTCTATTAATAAGTTATAAAAAAATTTGTTGATTTATGTACCAATCATGTAACCCAGAACAAAGAGCAAAAGGAACTTGCCCTGCCCCATTGGTATTGGGATCATCACATGAAGGTCACATTGGAGTATTCAGCTCGGAAAAGGTATGCCTTGGAGACTGACATTATAATCATTATATATAATATTATATATAATAATATAATCAATATAATCAACATTATAATAAATGACCTGCACTAATTGATACTATCTTCATGCATAAATTTTTCCTTTAATGAGATTGTAAAGGGAGTAGGTAACAAAAAGGAGCAAGCTGATTTGGCACTAGGGCAAGTAATTTCCTTATTACTGTCAAGTACACCACTACATACATCTGATGACTAAGAGTTGTAACTGTTTAGATGTGATTAATTTCCTGGTTCTCTTCCTAAGACTACAGTATCATTTTGACAAAATTTTTGTGCTTGTTGCTATAAAAGATAGACAGAAAACACAGTCCTCGGAATATCAGTTTGCCATTTCCTGTCTAAATTTTGCCAAGCCCTGTTGATTCTACCTTCACACCATCTCTCCTATATGCCAATTTTCTCATCCCCAACACTGCCATCACTTTAGTACAGGCCCTCATCACCCTGTCTTTATAGCCTTATGTCATGCTACTTCCTCCCACATACACTGTGCTCCATCCAAGCTGATCTACTCACCAACCCAAATGTATATTCTACATTTTTTCCAATGTTCTGTGCCATTGTTCCTGTTATTTCTGGAAGCTGCAATAACCTGCTAATCTGTTGAATTCCTTATTTCACTTGAAATTCCTCCTCAAGGAAGCCTTTCACAATACTCTCAGGCAGTCAATAATCACACACACACACACACACACACACATACACACACACCAGACCTTACATAGAACTTTGTATGTCTTATATGCTTATAATTTATTAATTAATACTTCAATGAATCTGAGACCTCACTGATGTGGGTACTCACTCCAGTGGTACAAACTGAAGCCTATCACACATAATGATGTGTAATGTGTGATTCTTGTCCATGCTCCATTAACGACCCAAAGTACTGGAAGCCTTCTTCCCAAATGGACAACTTGCTCTTATTTACCAATTGTATTCCATCTCTAATATTTGTGCCTTTACAAAGGCTGTCCCTCATTCCTAAAATTTATTCCCTCCTCACCCTTGCCTCATAGAATTTCTAGCTTACTTCAAAGTCCAGCTCAAGGGACACTTCAAGTAGGAAGTGATTTCCTGATTTTTCTAGATGCTAATGCCTGCCTTCATCCTACCCATCTCCCTGAATCACCTTGCATTTGCTTTGTTTGTATTCTATATTTTCTTGCAATTATACATGTTGTTTCTTCCAATTGAATGTAAGCTTCTCAAGGGTAAGGATGACTTCTTTTTGCGTTTGTACCCCATATACCAGGGACATAGTAGGAGCTTAATAAATATTTATTAATTCGTTGATTCTAGGTCTTAGTCTATATTAAGATTTTGTGGATTCAAGTTCAACACTTGGATTGTCCAACTATTAACCTTTGCCCTAGATACACCTCCTTAACCATATTTAATTATGTCTTCTGTATCATTTCTTCTATACATAATCAGCAAGTGTTAGAGCCTGGATTTGTACCCAGGCCCTCTCATTACAAATTCAGTGCTCTTTATACTATATCATACAGTGTTAAAATCAACATGGTACTTGGCTAAGTACCATACAGAGAGAGGATTTTAAAAGGCATAGTTCATGCCCTCTAGATCTTAGAAGCTAAGGCATATATTCACCTACTGAAAATTTATCTCAGCTATCTGAATTTATCTTCAGAAAGACTTGATTTTGAGTGAGATAAAGTACAAATTTAGTTTTGAATACTTAATTTTTCTGAGAATGTGACAGAATTTGTAATGGAGGATTCTTTAATAATGACCCCAGTCCTACTGAGCCCAAAGTTATAGATTTGGAACTAGAAGGGATCTTACAAGTCATGCAGTCCAATCTCCCCATTTTCCAGGTAAAGAAACTGAAGCCCATGAAGGCTAAACGACTTGCCAGAGGTTACATAGAAAGTATTGATGCAATTTAGGGGAGCTGGTAACCCCAAAATGTCAGGGTGTAGGGAGGTATCACCTGAAATGAATTAATGCACTCAAAGCACCTTCCAGTCAAGTGGCAAAGTTTATTGTAATGCCAATAAAGCCAGCACTGATAGCCTTTATCAGAGGAATTGCAGGATCAGAGAGACATAGTCTTTTCCTTTAGGGGTCCAGGTCCCATCACCCCATCAGTATCAGAGCGCAGATTTGATCTAAGGAGCTCTGGTCTCTAACTCTAGCAACTCTTTTTATGTACCATATTTTCTCCTCTTCAATCATACCAGTCTGGTTTTTTGGGGTAAGAAGGAAGAAATCATAGTTGCAAAGAAGTGAGGGGCCTTTTGGACCCCTGTGAAGAGAGAAGAAAGAGAAAGCTAAAGGAAATCCAGGAGTAGCTGATTGAAAGTAGATGGGCTGGTATATGTAGCCCACTTGAAAGGCATTAGGAGTATGGACAAGAAACAAAAGTAGAAGGGCTAGTACAATCAACCCAACTAAAATGGATTAAGAGTATGGACAGGATACAAAAGCAAGGGGAAAAGAAAAACAATCAAGGAGTGTTCAGATGCTGCTTCCCTGGGTTAAAATGAACAAGATACTGATTCCCCAGAGCCAAGTGAAAGGTTTGTCAGGTAATTTCTGTGACAGAGTCATGGAGACACTGGCTGAAGCCAATACATTTAGAGATTATGAGAAGTCTTAACTAGGGGTGATGATGATAGAAGCTGAGACAAAATAGATAGAAAGAGCTGGAGAGAGGGAGAGTTAAAAGAGGTAGAGTTGTGAGAAGTAGAAAAGGTTTCAGAGACATGGTTTCTGGGTAATTTAATCATTTTATTAATAAGGTCAGCATGTTAGTAACAAAAGGATGATCATTTGGCCATCTCAGACCAAAGACAATCTTGGGCAGGCTCAGAGTTTCTATGTTCTTTTGGAAGAGTACTGGCAATCAACTCTGATTGGTTAACACAACAGGAGATCAGCTATATTAAAATGATGGGCTTGAGAGTGACATCCAGCCAACCCCAGCTTTGGGTTATCTGTTCAAAGAATGTATGCCCCATCCAAGCCTGAGCTGGAGACAATGGTGGCCCCAGGGTGGGTTTAATCTTGTTATAAGCAACTTCCTTCTAGAGGCTGGACTTTTAAAATCAGGACTTTAGAAAAGGAGGGAACTCTGGATCTCCCTGAATCATTGGTTATTAATAATCATTTCTCTCAGAGTCAGAGAGAGACATATAGAGTCAGAGGAAACAACAAAAGACATGGGTATGGAGAAGAGATACAGAAACAGAGAGAGATCTGATAGCTGAAAGCTAGATTTATATAACACTTCAAGGTTTGCAAAGCATCCTTTGCATGTTGATCTTCACAACAATCCCTGTTTTACAGATGAAGAAACTGGGGCTGAGGGAGGTTAAGTGATTTGCCCACTGTCACACAACTCAGTAAGTGACTGAGGTCAGATCTGAATTCAGGTCTTTCTGACTTGAGATGAAGAAAGGGAAAGAGGGACAAGAAAAAAAGAGCACTCCTGAGCTTGAGTTTTCAGGTACAATTTTATTTTACTAATCCACAATGGGTTCAGAGTCCTTTGCCAAGCACAAGGAGAGATGCCAAGCTTAGATAAGACTCAGATCTTGCTCTCACAGAACTGAGTCTCCTAATAAGAAAAGACCACTAGCCTAAAAAGACACCAAGATGAGAAAATCCTGTAAAAGGCTATTTCATGTTTTAAACATGAACCAAGGTAATTGAATTATGGGTGACTGTATCATTGTAATTTACCCTCACCGGGGTTAGTCTAAGAAGGAAACCTGTGAGCAAGAAGTGGCTAAGTAACAATAGAATCAGCTGGTGAGTTTTAGAATTTGTAGGTGGGAGAGATGAAGGAACCAAGTCATAGCAAGGCCAAATCTGTACCAGACACTAAAGTCATGTTTAACCTTTGGGAGCATACAAATGTAAAGGCAAGTGGAGAGACAGCATGGAATGATTGCTATTGTAAGCGCTTATTACCCAGTGGAAATGACCTTCAATAAGAATGCAGGATCATTGTGTTGTATTCAATTAGAAGTTGAAAGCAAGGCATGATTGCTGCTGTTTTATGTTTGCATGCAATCAGGAGCATATGGTGATTATGTTGATAGCATGGTTTTAGAGTTTCAGAGACAAGTGCAAACCACACTCATGGCTCACTCTCACTCACTCCCACTCTGCAGGCAAGAAGGAGTCATGGTAAGCTGGAAGAATAAAGCATCATTAGTTATGCATCCTAGGGAATACTTTTAGAAATGAGCAGCAGGAGCTGCTGGAGAAGGCAGGTTCCCATCAGCTACATGAAACCCAACAATAGACAAAGAGTTGCATGACTGAACAGAACCTTAGTGCTATGTACTTTAAAAGACCTGGTGAAAGCTTAAGGAAGAGGAAAAGAGGGAAAGGGAGAGGGCATACTTTCCCTAAACAAGAAAAAGTAGAGAAAGGCTATGACCATGAATCCTGAGGTCATTCTAGAATCTTCCCCTTCCCCTTCACATTTTGATTGTAACAGAGAGTTATCCAAGACAAGAATGGGAAAAGCCTTCTGTTTAAAGGCTGCCCTGAAAGTATCCTATTTCTTCACAGTTTCTGCCTGGTAAGGGGGAAGAGGGAGTTGTGAGATTCTTGGCTTTTTCCTCTTTCTTCTTATTTTAGGAAACCATTGCTCTCACATTCCTGTCTTTTCTTCCCTTCCTTAAGCCTATATTGCCTTCTCTTCAATAATATCAGAGTTGTCATAAAGGGACAAGTGAAGCACCATAAAATAACTGTTGGCTTGGAAACAGTGAGCAGCTTTAAGGTAGTGGTTCAAAGTGCTGTGACCCTGGGAAAATCACTTAACCTCTGTTTGCCTCAGTTTCCTCAACTGTAAAGTGGGGATATAGTAACAGGATCTACCTAGCAGTGTTGTTGGAGGGATCAAATAAGATATTTGTAAAGCACTTAGAATGGTTCCTGACATACAATGGGTGCTAAATAAATGCTTATTCCTTTCCAGTGAAATGTTATCTCTGACATTCCACTTGATCTCCAGTCTACTTCGCCTCATCCAATGGAGATCCTACATATCACAGATGGGCTTATTAGTAATATAGAGAAATAGAATATGAATAATATTACTTCTGGCTTATAGAGTATGATGGACTATTTTGGGGTCACCTTAACACAGTGGATTGTAGACCAACAAAAGAAATGAAAATAAAAGACCAAAGTTTAGACAGGAAACAACAAAGTGTGGTATGCCAAGGACCATATATATTCTGTATAGTACTGAGCACAAAAATTTTGCCAAAACAATACTGTAGTTTTAGGAAGAGAACTAGGAAATTAATCATTTCTAAGCAGTCACAACTCTTAGTCATCAGATGGATGTAGTACGGCTTTAACAAGACTCTTTATTTCTGTAAATGACAGATAACAAGTTAGTCTAGGAAAGAAGGGTGACATTTCAGAATGCCAAATATAACCATGAAGTTTTGTGATAGAGTCGGGAGTTAGGAGAAAAGAGGAAGTGGAATTTTTTCCCAGTTTTAACTATCTCCAGTGTTTCAGCCCCACCTCCGACTGCAACTATCACGTCTTCCTCTGAAGCGGAGATTCTTAACCTAGAGTCTATGGACAAATTTGAGACGGTCTGTGAACTTGAACCAGAAAAAAATTATATCTTTATTTTCACTAATCTCTAACTAAAATTTAGCATTTCTGTTCCTTATGAATATAGGCAACAAACATTATTGTGAGGGTAGGTTTCACCAGATTGCCAATCACACACATACACACACACACACACACACACACACACACACACACACACGTCCAGAAACCTAAGTACAAGGAAATGAAAGGGAGAAAGGTGAGGGTCTCCCAACCTAAAGGGGAAAAAACAGGGAGGGAAATAGTTAATGGGGCATGATGGAATAGCCAAGCCAGAGTTGTATTACATACAGAGACAGAGGGGGCTAGAATACAGGGAGACAAACAAGACTAAGAAGAAGACAATTGACTAGTGAACTGAACAAAGTGAGCGAGAGATATAAACTCCAGAGCAGTATAGACCTGGAGCCACTTGGGTTTACAAGTGACAGCAGGGGGCAGCAAAGAGCTAGCCAAATCTAATCAGTTCCAGCTTTTGTGGAGGAAATGCCTGGATTGGGCCAGTAGCCAATCAGGGTTTGAGAATAAGAAGCTTTGAATATTGGCAGATGCTGGGCTCTCTTAACAGCCTCCCACAATCCTTGAGTTTCTACCACCCCTAACTGATTAAAACAGTATCTGGCAAAGATACACAATGGGAAGGATCAAGGGATCTTAAATTGGGAGGGGACTTAAATATTATCTAACAAAAATCACATTTTACAGGTAAGGAAATCAAGGCTTTTGTAGATCAAACAACTTGTGTAAATTCACACAGGCATTAAAATAATATAGGTTGAATTTGAGTTCAGGTCTCAAAATCCAGTGCTCGTTCCTCCTCTACACATCCTCTTATCTTTATACATCCCTCCTTCCATATCCCCAATCCCCAAACATCTCAAGCACTGGGTGTATACTTTTGCATTTTTAAGTATGCTTATTTTTAAAAAAGTGAAGAGACAGGATAATTCAAGGTGAAGTCTTATACTAATGCCAAAGGAGGGGCATAAAAGCATCGATACCTTCTTTCTTTGAAGCTAAATGTTTCTGATTTTTCTTCTCTCTTTAATGCCATTAGTCACCTCTCGTTTTGTCCCTTCCTATTTGTCATGGCAGATGCCAGGTCATGGGCAAGAGGAGGTTCAATGTTAGACAAAAAAACAACAACAGTAGCTAATACAATACCTGGCACTTAGTAGGTGTTTCATTAAAAAAAAGTTTATTATTTGATATTCAAGAAGTAGAGGCAAGCTGGTAATGGATCAAGCAGATATCTGACATGTAGGAAGCAATAGGCCAGTACAGGGTAAGCAAAGCACCATTTGGACATTATTAAGGAGGGAGGATCAGGCATCACAAGTCAGGTAACCAGACAAAATCAGAAGTTCATAAATGCTAGAAAGTAGAACAAAGAAGAAGGTACTAATTCCTGGGCAAAGTAAATGGGCAAGAACCAGACAAACAAAGCAGAATATCAGGGGAAGAGGCACCCATGAAAAGCAAAGATCTTGATACTAGAAGCCAATCAATCAATCTGAATTTCTAATACTAAATCCAGAATTTTCAAAAGTAGGAACTACCTATAAAGGTAAAAGCCATTCTCTAACTTTAGCTAGCCTAGAAATGGAGATAAATGAAGTATCAGAAAACTTGCTCAAGACTAGAACACTGGCCCTGGAGTCAGGAGGACCTGAGTTCAAATCCAGCCTCAGACACTTAATAGCTATGTAACTTTGGGTAAGTCAGTTAACCCTGTTTGCCTCAGTTTCTTCATCTGTAAAATGACCTGAAGAAGATGGCAAACCACTCCAGTATCTCTGTCAAGAAAACCCCAAAAGGGGTCACAAATCTTCCTCATCCAATTATAATATAGTTCTTTCCTCCTAGTTGAGGTTTCAATGAACATATACCAGGTTTAGATGTATACATTTCTATGTATTTTTTATATATGAACTATTTTCCAGTAAGGCAGTTTAGAAGGTAGCAGATACAGCTATCTCTGTTGTAGTTATTTAATTTTCAGGGGCCTGTGGTCCAATGTTCTCCCTTGATTTCCAGAAGGAGTCCACTCAGGCATTCAACCACTGAGTTAAAAATTAAGGCCTGTGATAACAGACAACTTGTCATTTGTACTGATAAATGAGAATGAATGAATGACCTCCTGACTATTATCAGTGACTGTAAAGCTTTATGTTTGTACAGTTCTTTATAGCTCTCTTTAAAAGGCATTTTCACTGACCTAATTTCATTTTCATTGTCCCCAGACTAAATACTAACCTATGCAGCAGTCAGTCAATAAATATTTATTAACTGCCTAGTATATGCTAGGCACCATGCTCAATGCTGGGGATACAAAGAGATATTACTATTCCCCTTTTACACATGAAGAACCTGAGGTGCAGACTAATTTAGGAGACTTGCTCAAGGTCTCTAGGTGGTAGAAGAGCCAGGACTAGAACCCAGGCCTTCTGAAACTGACCTAATAGGGGATCAGACACTTGAACAAGTAACCACTACATACACACACACACACACACACACACACACACACACGCAGCCTTTGATGGGGCCCAAAGGCAGAGCTGCCTTCTGGCAGTCTAAAGGAAAGAGCATTGTAGAGAAGCTCCAGAGTATTTGGATTCCTCTACATAAAATTGAAAGGAGTACTCTGCTCTACACAATTGTAATGATCTGTGCCTAATTCCTTTAACATTCCCCTTTTTAGGATATTTTTGCCATGGTAACAATTTTCACAGGGGCATATTTGCTGAAATCAGAAATATGATATTGAAACTGCCTCCTCCACCAAAACTGCCATTTTTCCCAGTCGCTTGGCATTCAGTGGAGCTCAAATTGCTCATAGATTTATGTTTAGCCCCTTACTATGCACAGTGTTTACCAGGCACTCAACTTTCTCCCACAAACCTAGTCATTCACATGCACAAAAATAGTAGCTTTTCATCATACCAGTGAAGTTTTTTGTCCAACAGCTTCACTCTGCTAAATGCTTGGGGAATGAAATTAAGTCACTCATGCAGGTATTTCTTTGACTAGAGAGTAAGCCTGGTAAAAAATCTGTATAGTTATGGAACCCCCAGAAAGCCCGCTCCCCACTACCTGTGTTTCATGCCATCCCCAATTCCCAGTTCCTACCATTGTTTATTCTCTCCCATTGGCTTGATCTCCCCACGGCTCCATGCCCCCACATCCATTCTGCATTCTAGTCTTTATTCCTTGTCTGCCAAGTGTAGATATATTCCTGCGTAAATAAAAAATATGCTACATTATATTTAAATATTTTCAAATTTTCTACAGTAAAAGCATTTGTTGTTCAGTCATTTTTCAGTCATGTCTAACTCTTTGTGACCCTATTTGGGGTTTTCTTGGCAAAGACACAGGAATGTTTTGTCATTTTCTTCTATAGCTCATTTTACAGATGAGGAAACTGAGGCAAATAGGATTAAGTGACTTGCCCAAAGTCACACAGCTATTAAGTGTCTGAGGCTGGATTTGAATTCAGGTCTTCCTGACTCCAAGCCCAGATGCTATCCACTACACCACCTAGCTGCCCCAGACAAAGTATATGATCCCTTTCAGACCAAGAGGTCTCTGGAAAAGGACGTTACAGTGGTGTGCTAGAATTGGTTCCTACTAGCAGCCAATTGTTAAATTTGGAGAGTGAACATTTATACCTCAGAAATCTACTAACACTACAAATTAGGACTTGATTGTTTTGTTGCTTGTCTAGACTTAAGAAAGCTATGAAGAAAACGTTGGTAATGCAGACTACACTCAAAAATGTTTACTATGTATATTTATTTTTTCCCAGAGAGCAGATTATTAATCATTTACACACATACTCCTGCTTTTGCATAGATTCACAGTCCATGAGTGGATGCTAAATTAAAAAAAGGCTCAGCAAGTTCTACCAATGACTTCAACTGCACATCAGCCTTACATGGAATTGGAGACAAAGTGGCCATGATGAAAGACCAAAGCTTGGGGAATCACACTGAGACGTACATGCACATGATCACTCCTGGCCATCCCCTTCATTGTGGCTTCCAAATAATCTCTCTTCAGTCGTCATTTTTTTCCATCTGTCTTAGTCCTTAGATCTAAACTTTCATAGACATCTGGATATGAACCTGCCCTGGCCATTTTCTTTATATTTGATCTCCTAATTTGAACCCTATCTCCTAGGACCTATGAGTGGGGGAGAAAAGGTAACAAGTGTGTGGGAGGGGATTCCAGAGACCCTGGAAGCACTTGGAAGGGAAAGCAATTTATATGTAGATTCAGGTGATTGACCAGTAAACACAGAGCAGCCAAATGTTGTTCAAAGTGGACCAAATGCTATTCAAAGTGACATCTAGGCATGATGTCTTGTCTTGCTCATGAATTGGATTTAAGTGAGTCAGAGCTGCACAAAGTCATCAGCCTCACTCTCTTCCAGAGTCATCGAAGCCCAGTGGCAACACAAAAGTCAGGATGACTCTAAAGCACCTGGGACATGGCCACTGGAACAAGTTATTCTCTCCCACCCTCTGCCAGGGTAAGTTTCACATGCTTGGAGTAGATGTCCCTCTAACTCATCCAGGAGGCTAAGGCCTGTCAGTTCCCTTGAACCTGGTTTAGCCCATCTGCAGAGACAGTTTTACAAGTGTTTGACCACTGCACGTACTACAGCTTCTTGGAGCCACAAGTAAGAGTTAAATAGCAAGTGGACACTTACGGTGGATGAGCAGCCCTCACACCAAATACCTGAAAAGAAGAGAAAAACTTCCTTGATGATTAGAAAAATGACATCAAGAGTAAGTCATATTGCCTTTTAACTTATTTTATGGAGATTCTGCAACTCTGAAATTAAGGCAAACTTATCTGTGAACTGAAAATAAACATCTCGGCTCATATCAGAATTGGAGGCTGATAAAGTTGCCAGAAAATTTCAAATTACTAACCAATTTATAACCTATTGACATGGTCAGTCCACTCTACAATTACTTGAAAATTGAAAATTACTTGAACCTTGTGGGACAATAAAACATCAGCTACTGGACGATCAGTATCCTGTGACAGTTGTAAGTGCATTGTTTAATAATAAATTATTCACCAACTTAAAACCTCTGTGTTTCAGGGCTATGATGTTTATGCCCATGTTGTCATTCTTTACTGTTTTAAAAAAATTCTTTACCGATTTAAACCTCTCAGCGTACCATTACTGATGAAATGTTATCATAGGGCTCATAAACTTGTCATTAAAGTGTAGGAAAAGTAGTAATTTGGGGGAACTACCATAATATAAACATTTCAATATCCAAATACCACTTCTCTAAGTTTTTAGTTATCTGAAACATATAAGAAAATAATTTGAAAAGTCAAATTAAATTTTGAAGATTTTATAAACTGATAAAGAATGAAATTAGCAGAATCAGATATGTATGTATATTATGTATATGAATATATGTTTCTGTAACATGTAACACATATAACTTTTTTATAGTTATATAGTTTATATATAGTTATGTACTACATATAATATATAGTTTTGTCTTTGTACTCCCAGCACCCAAACTTACAGATAGTAGGCAAATAATAATATTTATTATTATTATTATTAAACACCTTAAGGTTTGGAAAGCACTATCTATATATTTTATATTGCATATATAATATATATTATATATTTATAATTGTTACATATTTATAGTTTATGTATTATATATAACAACTCATTTTATTCTCACAACACACCTTTGAGGTGAATGCTGTTATTTTTTGCCCAATTTTTCTGAAGAGGAAATTGAGGCTGAGAGAAGTCAAGTGACTATTCCAGGGTCACCCAGCTAATAAATGTCTGAAGTCAGATTTGAACTCAGGTTTCCCTGACTCCAAATCCAGCATTCTATCCACTGTGCTATCTAGTTGCCTCTTTTAAATAAACACTTAATAAATGTTTGTTGAATTGAGTTTAATTGAAGAATACAAACAATGAACCTAACTATTCTAGAATACCCAGTCCAAAATAAAATTTTAATTGCATACAGTACACACACACACACACACACACACACACACACACACACACACACACACACATTTACCCTAAGTACCACATTTTTGGTCAGAATTATTCAAATATTTGGGCAACATTCCTCACATTTTCCCCATAGGTTATAAGAGCAGGTGGGCTGAACCCAATCTGGAACCAAGCCAATCTCAACTGTTTGGTGCAGGGCAATTATTGGCCCTCAATAAACCCTGGAAACATTAACAGTATAATTAGATACTGTAAGCAGGCAACTTGCCAATAACCACTCGACTTTACACATTTCGCTGGGTGTGATGACATCCATATCTAGCAGGCTGGGACACCTCCAGGATGGGAGGGCTTATCTCACAGAGTTGTCAAATAAACACTTCTTATATGTCCTGTACCAAATCCAGCTTTTTAATTATAGACAATTAAGATGTCTACTACCGCAGTAGGGCAAGTTAAACTGCTAATCTGCGTATGCAATTTTGATGGCAATCGCCCTGGATAGACTCCGAGGGAAGGGACGGATCATGCACAGACTGAATAAGTGATGGTGTAGAAGAACATTTCAGGGCCACACTCATGAGCTTCAAATGACAGCACATTCCACAACTTTGATGGCACAGGGAGGAGAATTCACACTATACAGCACTGGGTTGCAAACATATCATGCTGAGACATACCAATTTTCTCAAGTTCTCTGGCTTTAGGATAGAGAGCAGAATTTAAACTGCAAAAATCATAGTACATTATGGTAGAGTGGATGGGAAGCTGGCTTTGAAACTAGGCACATGCTGGTTATGTGGTCCTAGGCAAGTCATGTCAATGGTCCAAGACTATAAGTTGTAGAAAAGGTGCCAACTTGCAGTGGTGGCATTCCCTCACCTGGATTTCCCTATGCCAATGAAATCACAGGTCCAGTCCATATACTTTGTGTGCATGTGTGTGTGTATGTGTGTGTTACATTCTACTTGCATGCTAAAGTTTTTGCCATCCTGTCAGGGATTTTTGCTTGGATATTAAGTCGAAAGCCCTGATAATGAGTCCCAGCTTTGCTGCAAATTAGTTATGTGCCCTTTGATTCAGTTTCTTAATCTATAAAACAATATCCTTCTCATAAGGGTTATTGTGAAGAATAGATGAGTTACTGTATTTCTAACACTTTGCAAACTGTCAAGCATTATACAAATATGAACTCCATAATAAATGAAACTATGGTGAACTACAGGTTCATGCTGGCAGGAAAAGCATAGAATGAAAAACCAGCAATCCAGAAAACCAGCACCCTGTGCTGGTAAGGGTGTGACCTAGTCAATGTGCTGCTCAGATAATATCTGGAACACTCTATTCAATTTGAGGAGCCACATGTTATTCAGGAATATTGATAGATTTAGATTTTAGTCAATTAATAAACATTGATTAAGCACCTGCTGCATGCCAGACATTTTACTATGCACTGGAAATACAAAGAAAAAGCAAAAACTTCAAAGAGCTTCTATTCAATTTGAGGAGACAACATAGACATAAATCAGAACATACAAGGTTAATTCAGAGTTGAGTAGATTAAAGTAGAATTAGAGAGAAAGATACTAGAAGCTGGAGAACCAAGAAAAGACAAGGTCTTCAGCCGGAGTGCTGTATTCTCTGCTTTCTGAGAGATTGATAGTAATGGCCATTGACTCTAAGAAAAAAAACAGTCCAGAGTAATCACTTGCCCAGAAAGGTTGTAAGCAGAATGATTTGCCTGGAGTCACACAGATAGTCACTGGCAAAACTGGGACCAGGACTTAAGTCACCATAATCCTAACTCAGAATTCTCCTACTACATCATATTGCTGTTTATTGATTGGTATAACTTCTGTCTGGCAAATTTTCTCTTTTTGATGGGTTTACTAAACCAGGGAAATGCTACACATGGTGTGTCAGGCTTTCAGCAAAACATTTAATGAAGCATTTCATAGCATCTTAATAAACAAGACAGAGAATTGCAGGACAAATCTTTCAGATTGATTCAGAATTGGTTGAAACACACTATGGAAAGAGTATTAATTGATGAAATCAAGGAGAGAAACAATTTCTTATTCATCTTTGTAGCTCCCCTAAAACCTTGGACAGTGTTTTGAACATATAGAGCACTATATTAAATGATATTTGAATCAATAAATGAACTTGAAGGGAGATCTCCAGTGATATTTTCAAAATCCTTTTTGAGCTCTTCCATGGCCTGCAACCAATTCATATTTTTCTTGGAGGCTTTGGATGTAGGACCTTTGACTTTGTTGTCTTCTTCTGGTTGTATTGTTTGATCTTCTTTGTCATCAAAGTAAGATTCTATCATCTGATTTTTTTATGCTGTTTGCTCATTTCCCCAGCCAATTACTTGACTTTTGAGCTCTTTGTCAAGGTAGAACTCTGCTACCAGAGTGGAGAGTGCTCTGTCCCAAGTTTCAGAGGTTTTGCGCAGCTGTTGTCAGAGCTATTTCTAGGAACCTGTAAATTTTCAGTTCTTCTAAGGTGATATGATCAAAGGAGAGGTGTTTACTCCTCTCTTGCCTTATACGCTGGTCTGTGAGTGACCACAAGCATTCTTCTGCCTTGGAACTCTGAGGATTCTCTCTCCACAGCCACCACAAGCTCTTCCACATCAGCGTTTCTCCTCGTTCCAGGACTGCCACCTAGGACTGTGACCCAGATCCAAGCAGGGCAAAGCAAGAGAATCAAGCCTCAGCAATAGCAAAGAGATCTTTGCACTCCCACTCTGGTCAGCTGCTCCATCTCCCCACTGTCTGTGGGCCTGGAGCTCCCGAAGCAGCTGCTGCTTCAACCACCCTGGAGCTGGGGCAAGACTGTGCTCTTCTCTCAACCAGGTCCAACAGAGTTTTCCCACTGACTTGTCTTTGGCATTTGTGGGTTGAGAAGTCTGGAAACCACCACAGTGATTCAATGCCCTGAGGCCTGGACTGTGCTCTGCTCCCAGCCCCATGCAATAGACCCTTCCTGTTGGCCTTCCAAACTGTCTTGGGCTGGACATTTGCTTTGCTCTGTCATTTTATGGGTACTGTAGCTCTAGAGTTTGTTTAGAGTCATTTTTACAGGTATTTGGAGTGGTTTTAAGGGGAGATCAAGCAGCTCCCTGCTTTTACTCTGCCATCTTGTCTCCACCTCCAGTGATATTTTCTAAGGCTTGGCCTTATCTTCTTCAACATTGTTATCATTGGTTTAGATAAAGATATAGACAATATTCTTGTCAAATTGAAGATGACCCAAAGCTACGAGGGATAACTCATACAATGAATGACAAATCAAGATTTCTGCAGTCTAGAACAAGGGACACAAACCAAGAAGAAGAAATGTAACAGACATAAATGTACAGTCCTCCTTTTAGATTCAAAAATTGGTTGCACAATGGCAGGTTGGAGAGTCATGGTTGATAGCAGTTCATGAGGAAAGAACCTAGGGGTTTTCATCATGAGCCAACAGTGTGGCATAATTACTTTTAAAAGCTAATTGTATCCTAGCCTGAATTAATATTAATTTAGTCCCCTGTCCTTTGTGTTAGGCTAAACAAGGCTAGAAATAACATGATTTGATGAATAAATGAAGGAACTGGAGACAGTTAGCCTATACAAGTGACAGTCCCTGTTGTCTTGGGCAAGTCACTTAACTCCCCTGGGCCTCAGTTTCTTCATCTGTAGAATGAGAAAGTTGAACTAGAAGGCATCTGAGGATCTTCCCAGATCTAAATCTATCGATCTACAATTATACAAGGAGATTCAGGGACTACACTCTGTATTAAAAGCCCCAGGAAGTACACAGGGCCATTGCTAGGGAGGTCACCGCTAAGAGGGACAAGTACTGGGCTAGCTTTTTTAAAAAAAACTATTTTGTGGCCATGGTGGGAAAGGAAGCTCATCATCTGTTACCTTCCTATTTTAACTAGTTATTCTTGCTAATTGGATGCAAAGCTATGTGTAGACTACAAAACAGACAGGTGTCCTATTAGTGTCTCCTAAATTTTGGTGCCCTGGGGCAAAGCCCTTAATATACTTCCATAGTTACAGTTCTATCCTAAGGTTCTTTCAAACTCTAAGATTCTGTAATTCTAAAATTTAAGGTTTGGCTGAGAATCCTAAACAATAAGCTGATATAATTTTATGATGTGAGAAGAAATGGTTGGAAAATGGGTCATAACTAGCAAACCAAGAGGAAGATCAAGTCTCATTAAAACCCTGATGGACCTTATCTTATCTAGAAGATACCTGTTTGTTGATTCAGGGCTGCATCCAGGATCCACATTAACAGGCTGTAATAGATGCTATCAAAATGATTGATGATTATTTTACAATGTTGAATGAATATATCCAGCATACAGTCACATCAGAAGCTTATATATTTTGTGGAATTACTGTAGAAAACTAGCTTGACAATTATGTAATGTTATATTTGTAAGCTATATAATTAAATACCAGAGTGGGGACAAAAAGAAGCCATCCGCAAAGTAAAATAATTGAATGATGATGGTGTTGATGATGATAGTTGATATTTGTATACAGGGGATCCCAGAAGTCTTGGCAAAGTTTCTGAAGAAAAGACAAAATTCTGCAGAAACTTCACCAAACTTTGGAGACATCCTATATATCAAATTAAAATTTACATAGGACTTTGCATAAATTTGACACTCTAAACAACTCTGTGAGGTTGGTAATAAAAGTATTATTAATCCCATTTTAGGGATGAGGAAACTAAAGCTCAACAACATTAAGTGCCATGCCATTACTTAATTGCAGGAGACAGTATTCAAATTCAGTTGTTTCCTGCTTAGAAGTCTAAAACTCTACATAACTGATGATTCCTGTTACTTTAGAGGTATAGATTTATATAAAGAAAAAAATTTCCTCCTAGTATAGCACCAAATCGACCACATTGCCTAGGCCTACTTAAGAGTCCCAATACTTGTTAGTACCAGGCGATGGCTGCAGTGGTACAGAAATGACCAAGAAGTAGCTGAACTAAGGCTGCTGGAGCATGGCAAATAGCAAGGATGCAGGCAGAAGTTCATGAAAAGTAGCAATATAAAAGAATATTAAAATACTTTACCCCATTTAGGTTTTTTTTTTATTTATGTTTTATCTCCCTAACTGGAATGAAACCTCCATGACAACTTAGATGAATGAAATGAAACCTCCAGGCATTATATTTCTTTGCACCCTCCATATCAGGACCTTGCACAAAGTTGGTACTGAATAAATATTTGCTTCTGGAATCATCCATGTCTATCATTTTTGTCTTTGTATGCCTAGCATCTAGTACACAAACCCATACATAGTAAGAATTCGATAAATTCTCATTGATTGATTGCAATATTTATTGAACTAGACAACACAATAACAAAATACAATTAGAGGAACAAAAGTTCTGGAATCTCAAGGGAAATAATGAGAAATAAGTATATATGAAGGGAATATAACCTCACCAGACCTCAAATCATATTATAAAGCAGTAGTCATCAAATATGATTTAGTACTCATTTGAAAAAGAAAAGCAGATCAGTGAAAGAGACTGGATAAGCAGAAAGAGAAGCAACTAAAAACAGTAATTCAGTGTCTGATAAAACCAATAACACAAATTACTAGGGAAAGGGCTCCCTTTTTTTCTTACAAAAACTGTTGGGAAAACAGGAAAGCAATTGGGTGGAAATTAGGTTTAGAACAACATCTTACACCATATTGCAGAATAAACAAAATGTAGATGTGCCTAATATAAAAGGAGAAATCTTTAAAAAAAAAAAAGAATAAGAAAAGAAGGCTATAACTTTCACAACTTTGGCTAAGGGATAATTTCTTAAACAGAGGAGATCATAAAGGGCAAAATAGATGATTTTGCTTCCATAAAATTAAAAACATTTTTCCTGGCCAAAATCAATAAAAATCAAATAAGAAGGAAAACTGTTGGACAGGTAAGATATTTTCCTCAATTTTCTCTGATTAATTTCTGACATCCAAGATATGTAAGGAATTTATACCAATGCACAACACTGAACCATTTCCTAACAGATAAGTGAGCAGAGGATATAGAATTTTCAAAAGGACTGAAAACTATGACAATTTGAAAATACACATAATAGTAAAAAAAAAGTTCCACCTGGACACCTGGAAATCAGTAAAGAGGCCAACAAATATGAAAAATCAACACTAATATACTGTTGATGGAGCCATGAATTGGTCCAACTACTATTAAATTCACTCTGGTATTATGCAAGAAAAGTGAACAAACCATTTATAGCTTTTGACCCAGAGTTCCACAAGTAGGTACATAAGTCCAAGTTAATCAGTTAAAAATAATGGTCAAATGCATACCAAAATATACACATCACAGTATTCCCATTGTCTCACGAGCTCCTTGAGAGAAGGAACTGTTTTTGCCTCTTTTTTATCCCCAGCACTTAGTAAGATGCCTGGCAGATAGTAGGTGTTTAATAAATAGTTATTGACTAACTAGTAGCAAAGAACCAGAAATAAAGTGAGTGTCCATCAGCTTGTGGAATGAGTGAAAAAAGTACCATGGCATATGAATGTAATAGAATATTACTACATTATAAGAAGTAATGACTGAGGGACTTAGAAAAATATGAAAAGATTTGCACGAATTGGTATAAAGTGAAATAAGCAGAACCAAAAGAAAACAATGACTACAACAATGTAAACAAAAAAGATCATTAAAAGGAAGCTAACTAAAAAACCAATGATAGTCCAGGAGATCAAATAATAAAAGATACTTTCCACTTTGTGTCAGAAAAGTAGAGGACTGTGAGGGCAGATTATTGAATACATAATTAAACCTGGTAAATGTATCAGGTATCTTTGTTTAATTGTATATCTTAATTGCAAAAGAAGGCTTAATATTAAGGAGGAGGCCCAAAAACAATTTTGACATAAAGATAAAAGGCATCAATGAAATGTATTTTAAGATAAATAAGTGAACTGGAACCCAATTGTAACAAAATTTAAAGAAATACAAAGTTCTAAGGTATTCATCATTAAACTATTTCATCCCATCTTGTATCATGAATGCCACAAACCAGCCTGCATACTGCAACATATATCAACATTTCATATGTTTGGCTTTATAAGGACAGCCCCTAATAGGTTGTTTATTCCTCCCTAGGAAGAGTGCAGTTAAGGTGAGCTACTAAAGGTGGGTTATGATGCCTTGGTTATGGACTCGTGGTTCAAAGAACTAAAAATCCAGTGGGCATATAAAATTGAGCGAGAGAGAGAGAGAGAGAGAGAGAGAGAGAGAGAGAGAGAGAGAGAGAGATTTATCACAGCTCTACTAACCAGATTTTTTAAGCAAATATAAAATTCTTTATTAAAATAATGAGCAAAAATGTTTACTAGTATTGTTATTTATTTTTCAAAAGATGCTATAAATCTTCAGCAAGATTAATTTGATATATAAAGTTTAATATATTAATCATTAATTTAATGCATATTCTCTACTCTTAAATATTTTGCCTTAGATACATACATATAAGCATATATTTTATAAATACAAGTATATAGAAATATATTAAAGTCAATGATTATTATAATCATCAGAGTTCCCAATAATCAATATTAGCCATTCTGGATATTTGTCAAATTAGGTTATAGAACTTAAAATCTAATTTTGAAGATCAAGGATTTCAGTTTCTTAATTTGATTTGGGATCAAGGACTACTAGAGAAGCCCAAGAGCTTACAAGAGGTTTAAATCACCTTCCTGGTGTCAGATGACACACCTGTGAGGCCCTACTGCTGGTCCCAACACCTCTTCCAGCTCTAAATCTCTGCTTTCTGTCATCCTAATGGGCTTCTCTCTTTACATTTAAACACTAATCAAGGTAACACCATCCCAAGATATATGTCATACTCATTCTCTTCAGAGCTGCATTAAATCATTCCTCCCAATCTATTGCATTGAGGGTAATGAACAGTAGATTTTGCAAGTGTCATCAACCTACATTTCCAGAGGCATTGCATGATCTCTGAAAAGAAATTCTTGTCCTTGTCTACAATCCCAACTGAGGATAATCCCAAATGAAAAACATATTCAGTAAAGCCTTAGGCACTATTTGAGCATCAATAGTGACCAACATCATGGCTTCTGGGTACCTTTTGGCATATTCTATCACTGTAAAATATTCTCCCTTTTTTTCCGTGTTAGTGAATTTAGGAAAGAGAACTACCATACCTATCTCCACTCTGTAATCTCTATCAGTAAGAAAGCGTTGTAATAGGACTCTGGTTAGGTGCCTACTCCCTCCCACCCTCATTACTTCTTGTTACAAAAAACTTACAATAATCCATCATCTGCTTTGTCATCCTAACTCAACAGACATACTTCTGGCACTAGCAAAAAGAGCCCATAAAGGATAGGAAACTTTTTGGTAGAAGAATAGTTGCCAGCAATTCATGTAACAGCTTCTCTAGGGTGACCTTAAATGGTAAAACCTTAAGAGCGGATGTAATTGTCCAAGATTATAGATTCACCTTACCTGGATGGAATCCAACGTTGTTAGAGAAATAATGGAAAAATGGCCACTTGTAATTTCTCTTCTACATATTCAATATACACAAATACATTGTGACAGTAATTCAGCTTGCATTTACAGATAGATGTCTTGCTAGTCTGTTTTCTCACCGCAGAAGCAGATAATCAGGCAAAGTATTCCTCCCTGAGCAAAAGTACCTTTTCAGAACCCCTGAATCAATTAGCAACCACTCAGAAGAGGTTCTGATAAGAGAAGCTTGCCTGATAAGTAGTTATCTATGGCAGTAATTAAAAAATAAAAAGAATAGAAATTAAAAATTATGAGTAGGCGTGTTTTTAAAAGAAACATCTATGCCCACCATACAAACCAGCTGGCATGTTATGATGTTAACACTTCACAGGTGTTGGATTGTCGAGCCATTCCACTATAGACCCTGATTCTAATTAAGCTAAGCTTCCATAGGCAACTTGTTGTTTATTAATTAATCAACAATCATTTATTAAATGGCTACCATATGCTAGGCATTGGGGATAAAAAAACAGAAATTAAATAATGATTGCCCTCAAAGAGCTTGTATTCTACTGGGAGAGATAAGATGTACATTAATAAGTATAAGATACATATACTTGATGTATGCTAGACTGATAGGGATAGATCACCAAAAAGGCACTCACTATGTGCCAGGCACTGTGCCGATTGCTGGGGATTTAAAAACAAGCAAGCAAAATAATCCCTAGCCTAAAATGGCTCACATGCTAATAGAAGACAGCTGGAAAAGGGGAAAGAAAGGCACATAATGAAACTAGGCTTCCTATCGGTATAGTTAGGTGAGGGAATCAACACATTTTCCACTCAATTATGTAATCATTATTGGGGTTTATTTATTTTGGAAAGAAGTAGAAAGAATAGATAGCAAGACTCTTGCACAAATTGGCTATGTAACCCTGAGCTCTCATTCTTTTAGCAACTCTCTAAAACTGTTGCAGAGAGGGTGGTGACCTGCATTGGCAGAAAATGTTTCCTCACCTGGTAGCTCCCCATGCCAATGGAATCATAATTCCTATACCTCTTTCTTTTGTCCCATGTAAAGCTAGGAATAAATACCAACCTGTATTGGGAATAATTTTTCAGATCATGGTAAAGCAGAAACAATCCCAAACCTGAATTCAGGGGATCTAAGGTCTAGTTCTAGTTTTGCCACTATAACTATATGACCCTGAACAAGTCACAACATCTCCAGGGTTCAGTTTCTTTCTTTGCAAAAATTAAGGGATTGGTCCAAATGTTCTCTAGAGGTGGCTAGGTTTCACAGTCGATAAGAGTGCTGAGCCTGGAATGAGGAAGATGAGTTCAAATACAGCCTCAGACACTTATTGGCTGTATGAACCTGCAAAACTCATTTTCCTCAGCTGCAAAGTAGAGATAATAATAGTACCTATGTCTTTGAATTTTTGTGAGAATAAAATAATAGTTGTAAAGTACTTAGCATAGTACCTGACACATAGTATATTTATACTTAAAACAAATGTTAAATGTTTGTTTCCTTCCACTTCAACATCTAACATTCCATTATTCTATTTTTCTGAGATACTCAATTAGAGAGTGATTCAAAGAACTAAAAATAGCTAAAAAAAAAAAAGTGGTGCCCTTCTCATTAAACCTTTAGAATTGTCAATTGTTGTTTAACTTAAGCCTAGATAAAGTATACACCTCCTTCAATTCAAACTGATACTTTTTATTATTCAAAAATCCTACCTCAATGTGGATTTGGGAACTCTGAGTTGTTTTAAATTGTGTTTGGGAATCAAGCTGTTTTTTTCTATAGAAACATGTCTCCAAGACTATAATGAAAATCAATAGGAAAATGCGATTTAATAGATATTCACTCTTTAGGCAACTTTTCAGGAAAACATGCATCTACAATGTTAATTAAGGATAAGTTATATAAGAAAAACTCCATTCCTCTGCTATCCTTTCATTACTTCTGTAATTCCTTCCTTCATTTCCTGGTTATATAGATAAGGGCATATATTATTTTTTTTTCTTTTCCAACTTTTTGGGTGATTCAGAGGCTGAATTTTGTTCCCAACCACATCAATAATCAAAAATATATTGTGACAAATTTTAATTACTAGCTAAATCCATTAAGACACATTTTCTTCAAGTACTATCTTGAATGCAACTACATTAAAGGTCTAAGTGATAAATAAGCAGGAATGCTTCCTGGGATTATAGGAGATTTAGTAAAGGAACGGAAAAAAAGGAAGGAATCTTCTGTATCCATGGTCAGAAATTAAAAATAACTAAAAATAATGTCTCTGTACTCATGGGAGCAAAGAATATATAACTTCCATATTTTTTTTCTGATATTTGAAATTAAAAAAGGGAGAGGAACCCAAAGCAAACCTGACTAAGACTTTGGGCTGCCTATCTTTCATCATAGCTTCACTTCTGTAACTCTTTTAAAGTTTTTTTAATTTCATTAGTTGTCAGCTTTTCTCAAACTCATTTGATTTTATACATATTTATCATATTTCACTTAGTTTATTTTATTTATTGAATTGAGATCAAGAGAGAAAAAATATAAAATGAAAACAATTCAGACTGGTGCCAGAGGGTGTGTAGAGTACCAAAATACAAGGGACTGGGACAAACAGGAAGACCAGCAGGGAGTTGACTATTTGTCTTACTCAACTTCATTCCCGTGAAGTACTGGATCTTGGGTATGCCTGATTCAGAAGACATACAGCTGTGTGTAGAAGTGGAAAGGGGCTCGCAGTTGTCTGCAATTGTTAATTTCTCTGTGGTTTACATTGAGTGTCAAAGTGGAGATCTGGCCCCTGGGCATGAAATAAAAGTACTATATAAAGTGTTTTTATGATGTTTTGGGAATTTTCCTCAATCTCTAAAGAATGGTTACGAAATCTTTCACAGAAAAATTAGAATAAAGGCAAAGAAATGGTAAGTCTTCTAAGACTTGTAAGGAAAGAAAGGTGGTCTATATCCTATTAGGAAAGGAAAATATGCTATATTAGCACTTCACTAGGTCTGGGAACAGTACCAAAACTCAATATGCATTATCACTATTCTCTTAAAACCTATTAATCCTAAAAGGGTATTATTTAAGACAATCCTCTAGCTAATATTTGAGAGTAACTGTCTTGAGGTTTGATGAGACCAGCCCTCCTCTCTGAGTACTCTGTCTGCCCTGAAGTCCCAACTAAAATCCCATCCTCTACAAGAAGCCTTTCCCAAACCCTCTTAATTCTAGTGCCTTCCCTCTGTTAACTATTCTTATTTTTCCTGATTATAGCTTGTTTGTACATATTTGTTAGCTTGTTGTCTCTTCCGTGAGAAGATAAGTTGCTTGACGACAAGAATTGTTTTTTGCCTCTTGCTGTATCTAAGCACTGAGCACAGTGCCTCGCACAGAGTATTCACTTAATAAATGTTAACTGGTTGATTATTTGAAATTTGTGACAGGCCCTGAATATTTGTTTTCTTTATTTTCCCCTTGCCAATAAAATAGCATAAAAGACAAGAAACAATATTTCTCTGTCAGCCACTGGGCCAAGTGCAAATCTGCAGCTTAACCAACTCTCTGAGCTGTGCCTGATCTTTAGAAAAGAAAGGTTTCAAGACAAGCCTCTAACTGCCAATTTCCTTCCAAGGCAAATGCATTTTCTTAGATTGTCCCATCCGTGAATACTGGTACACCCATGTAAACGCTGTGTCAGTTATCAAGATTACTTCTGGATCTAACATATGAGAGGGCCTCATATGGCAATGTGTTTTGGGTGACAAGGACTCAGGAGAAATGGGCTCCAGTCTTACCTTTGCCATTAGCTCGCTATGTGACCTTGAGCTAAGCAAGACTCTTTGGGCCTCGGTTTCCTCATTCATAAAATGAGAGTATCGCATTGAGTTCTAAATTTACTTTCAGTTTTAGTTTCAGTTTACTTTTTCTTCCTAACTTTTTTAATCCTGACTCATTCCTTTGCTTGTCTTCTGGTCCTTTGCCTTGTCCTTAATGTTTCTATTTTCTGCCTGTTTTTCTAACCC
This sequence comes from Trichosurus vulpecula, assembly GCF_011100635.1. Classification (NCBI taxonomy): domain Eukaryota; kingdom Metazoa; phylum Chordata; class Mammalia; order Diprotodontia; family Phalangeridae; genus Trichosurus; species Trichosurus vulpecula. The sequence goes on from NC_050577.1 coordinate 111,577,880, forward strand.
ACTGTTTTAACATAGGTTTGCTCCTCCCTCTTCTTTGCCCATGTGGATCTCTGACAACAGAATGAGGACTTACTTTGTGCATGCAGCTTGACCGAAGATGGAAAGATTGGAAGATATGGAATGGGAACTCAATAAAACAGGAGGTAAATTATTTAGGCATGCTCCCTTGGCAGGTCTAAACCAATAAAGGATTCATAAAATTAACTTTCCCCAGAGTTACCAGGAAAATTTGGAAACATAATGTTTTGAAGTATGTTCCTAGTTGAGGTTTCTCTTCCAGATGCCCTGTGGCTCATTAAAAGAGGTAACAGGACCTTAGACCAAAGGTTCACAATCCTGTCTAACCTTGTGGTAATAGATTCTTTCTTGCCTTGCCCTCTTAAAACTGAAAGGACATTTTGATTATTGCTTGCAGTTGCTTGTCAACCCAAAGCCTATATTTTGGTTTTCTCACTTCTACAGCCCATCCTACAATCACGTTCTACCATATTTATCATCCTAATGTGCTAGCAGAAAACAAGGGAAACAATTTATTTATATGTGCCAGGCACCATATTAGATGGTTTTAAAAATACTATCTTATTTGATCTTCCCAACAACCCTGTAAGGTAGGTACTATTACGATACTGATTGTACAGTTGAAGACTTTCCCAGGGTCACAATTTAGTAAGTGTCTGAGGCTGGATTTGAATTCAAGTCTTCCTGACCCCAGCCCCAGCATCACTGCACCCACCCAGCTGTCTCTGATATGATACTCCTTTTCCAGGTCTGCCTGGATACTGCACTGTCTAGGATTAGAAGCCTCATTAACTATAGAACTTGCCACCCTTCTGATAAATATATAGGGATCCATGTGTTCAGGATACCAAGAGCCATTACCATCCACCCTGCGATTTTCTGCTCCACCAGGAAGCCATCATAGACTGAGAAACCTTCATACCATATTTCTAAATAGGATCTTAGAACCAATTCAATCTACGAGCTTCTCCACATTGATGGTTCTATGACTGGCAAATTCTTTTTTTTACTTAAAGACCTTTATTAGCAGGTGCTTGCAGTTTGTGGATTTTTTAAAAATCAGGTGTACTTTTATACAAATTCAATCTACAAGCTTCTCCACATTGATGGTTCTATGACTGGCAAATTCTTATAATTTGCTTTCCTAATGCTTGTGATAATGATTCATTAATTGTGAGACAAGACCCTCTTTATCTTGCTATCTATTCCTATACATTCATCATTAAATAGCTCAATCATACCCTTCCAAGTCTCTTCTCTCCTCTGCTCCCCTTGACAAATTCTGGACCACTGTAACAGACTACTAGTTGGTCTCCCTTATTTAAGTCTATCCTCACTCCAGTCTACCCTCCACTAAGTTATCAAGTTGATGTTCCTAAAGCTCAAGTTTGGCCATGTCATCCCCGCTACTCCATATTTACCTTCAGGAACACATATAAAGTCCTTTGTTTAGCTTTAAAAGCCTTTCAAAACCTGGAACCTTCTTATACCTTGTTGTTCAGTTGTTTCCAATCATGTCTGATTCTTTGTGACCTTTTTTAAGGGGGGTTGGCAGAGATACTAGAGTGGTTTGCCATTTTCTTCTCTAGCTCATTTTATATATGAGGAAACTGAGGCAAACAGGGCTAAGTGACTTGCCCAGGGTCACAGAGGTAGTAAGTGCCTGAGACCAATTTTGAACTCAGATCTTCCTGATTCTGGGCCCAGTGCTCTACCCCCTGTGCCACCTAGCTGCCATTCTTATACCTTACTCCCTTCCATATATTCTATAATACAGCAAGAGTACTCTTCTGTTTCAACAATTCTGCTAGCAGCTGCTGTGGGGGTGAAAAACCAACACGAGACCAACAATAAGAACGCTGCAAGCCCAGGTTCTTTTGATCTGCTTTACTAAGGAAAGCAACATTAAGGGGTTAACAATCTTACTTTAATCCAACATACAAATATCATTCACTCAGCTCAGGGGGGAAAGCCAGCACCTTGAGCTTCAGAGCAAATAAACACAAATCAACAGATAGATTTCTATCAGACAAAATCACAATATACAGTTACCAGAGAAGCATCAACATCTGGGTTTTCTTCAAAGCCGGGGAGCTCATAACAATGGCTTACCTAGAGTCACACACCACTCCTGCTGTGCCTCAGAACTACAAAAGAGAAAGCCAACCTCTGGGTTTATATCTTATTCAGGGTCAAAGGTGAGTCACACATGCGACTCACCCATGTGACCTAAAATCATCACAAATATGCAACTTAAACCCACGTGGTCTAAAAGCCTCTGATGTCACAAACATGTCACCCAAACCCATGTAAACTAGGCTTTCCCTTGAGGGAAGGAGGTCATCAAGGATTCCTAATTTAATCAAGGAAACAAAGGCCAAACTCTTCAAGGGCACTTGGTTGAATAATTGCTAAGAGCCCATCTTGATTCCCAATACACCTTCTTGCTGTTGCTCACTGTTACAGTAATTAAGGTGGGACTTTTTTACGGTTTCTCTTTTGGAGCACTTATTTAATCAAGTGCCCTTGATGAGTCTGGCCTTTGTTTCTTTGATTAAATCAGGAGTCTTTGACCTCCTTACCTCAAGGGAAAGCCTAGTTTACATGGGTTTGAGTCACGTTTGTGACGCCAGAAGCTTTTAGGTCACATGGGTTTGAGTCACATATTGTGACGCCTTTTGACGCTGAACAGGGTATATAAACTCAGAGGTTGGAGTTTTTCTTTTGGGGGCTCTCACTAACTGGAAGAGTGGCATGTGACTCTGGGCAAGCCATTGTAACTGCCCCCCAGCTTTGCTAACCCAGACCCATTGGTTCTTCTCTGGTAACTGAATTGTGATTTGGTCTGTTTATATTGTCTCCGTTTGTAATTTGTTTGTATTTCCTCCGAAGTTCTGGTTGCTAGGTTTTCTTCCTGAACTACATGTGTTCATATATGTATGTTTAATTAAAGTGAGATTGTTAACCCCTTAAAGATACTTTCCTTAGTAAAGCAGATCAAAGAACCTGTGCTGGCCGCTCTTGTTGCTGGTCTTGTTGGGTCTTACACCCCTGTAGCAGCTGCTAGCAACATTGTTGTATACTTACACATGACCCTACATCTTCTAACTCTGTGCTATTTCACTGGCCATTCACCATGCCTGAAATATTGTCCTTTATTAATCTCACCTCCTGGCTTCCCTAGCTTCCTTTAAAACAACATAAATCCAACCTTCTGGAAGATTCTTTTCCTTTGAGGTCACTTTCTACTTACAAGAAAAAGAGAAGTGGGGGAAGAGAAAGAGAGAGAGAGAATGTACATAGTGGTTTGCATGTTGTCTCCCCAACATAATGTGAGCTCCTTGAGGGCAGAGACCACATTTTTGTCTTTCTTTATAGCTCCACTACTTAGCCCAGAGGCTAGAGAATATAGTAAGTGCTTAATAAATGTCTTTTGACTGACTGACTAAAAGTCTCCTTCATCCTAGAGCTCTTCCTCTCACATGCTTCATCTTCTGAAAACTTGTATTTCTCCCTAAGATATCCAATCCTGTGCTACTCTCCCCAAATGCTAACTGCTCCCTCCTTCATGCCCTCCAACACATAGGGCCAACAGGAAGAGCACACACTCCTTTCTCCCCAACCTTGCCCCTCTTTTTTGGTAACTGTATTATTCACAGTTACCCCTTCTCAAACACCCTCACTTCCTAACTCATGAGGCTTTTAAGCTTTTATGTATCTCCAATATACCTCCCTCAGGCACCCATGACAATGTTCATACCTAGAACCCTACCATCACCTAAAACTATGCCCAATAACACCTGGATTCCAAGGCCCTCCATAATCCACTCTAGCTAAGCTATTCTCCTCATTGCCCCTGCCCATAAATTATTCATTCTTACCTCCATGCTTTCACTCTATGAAAATGCAGCTCCCTCTCTTTCACTTTTCTAAAACCTACCAGTCCTATAAAGCCCAGTTAAAATCCCAGCTCCTACATTCAACAAGAATTCAGTTTCATTCTCTGATTATCCCAGAAGAGCAAAGATGAAAGAGCAACAGACACAACTAGATTCAACTCCTCAAACATTCATTAAACACCATGTATAAGGAATTGTGCTGGGCCATGGTAATACAAAGTCAAAAACAGAACTGGCTCTGATTTTAGGGAGCTTAGTTTCTATCTAGGGAAACAACATATATACAGATAAGTAAATTAATACAAATGAACTTTAGGATGGAGTATTACCAAAGGGGGATATCAATGTTTTCACTGATGGAGGATTCAGTCCCTTGAGGGAAGATAAAAATTTTGAGAGGTAAATATGAAAATAATGCATTCTATGTATTAAGAACTGCAGGACCTCTATTAGTGGTGTCTTATGAGAAATGCATGATGGAAAAGGGAATGTTTGGCCTGAAGAAAATAAATGTATGCTTGATGTTAGGGAGAGAGAGAATATACTTTTAAATATTTAATAGTTTATCATATTGAAAAGGTATGAAATTTGTTCTACTTGGCCCCACAGCAGTGGGGAGTTGGGGATAGCTAAGAAATAGAAGTTCAAAAGATTTAGATTTGGCTCACCATGAGGAAAAACTTCCTAACAATTAGAGTGTTCAAAAAATAGAATGTTCTTCCTGAAGGGATAGATAGTGAGCTCCTTGTCATATATAGTCCTTAAGTGAAAACTGGATCATCATGTATCAGGGATGCTGCTACCTGACTTATAATAGGGCTTAGACTAGATGGCTCATGAGGTGCCTTCCAGTTCTATAATTCTATAGATGATTCTAAATTCCAGGGCAATTTTAGAAGGAAAAAGAGGAAGAGATTATAAGCATGGCTTAAATATAAAGTGATGTTAAGCTTCTATTTTTATATGTCTCAAGATATCAACAAACCTTAAGTTATAAACTAATATGTTTTTTTTCTGAACCTCCTTTGATGTTCCAGACAACTGAAAAATAATCTCTTCCTCATAAATCCATTTTGTCAAGTTTGTCAAAGTTGTTCACTCAGATAAGACAACTCAAAGTTTAAAATATGGGAGCCAGCTTCCCATGTATTCCAGGAAGGTCAAGTTGTCCAAGGGAAGGTGGGAAGGGTTTGATAGAAGGGTATTCTCCATAACCTGACCAAAATTTGGCTTGTGCACACCTCTGAGACTGAACATTGTCCTTTAGCCAATAAAATCCCCATTGCCACAGGCTCATATATTTCTTGAACATCTGTGAAAAAGGGTTAGGGAAGTAATATACTATGGAATGCTTCAAGAAGATTGAGATCCATGTCCCCTAAATAAAAATTGGAGGATGATCTTCCCTCCTCATTCCTGACCAAGATCTCCTTTGGCATCAACCCACCATGACTGGATCATCTCTGCTCAACCTTATTCATGGCTGAGAAGAAAGTGAAGTTTCATTAATTTATGCAGGCTTTTGAATTGCAATGTATTGAATGTGACTAAAGGAGATACAAAGTTATAGTTGTCATTTGAAGAATATACAGGATCAGTAGTCTGATAGCCAACAGCTAAACCTCTGTCAAATCTTGTTGTAAGTTTCACTATTAAGGAAGATTGGGGGGAGGGGGATAGCTGTAATGATGACATTTAAGAGAAAAGATACCAAAATCTAAATCCAAGTCTTATGGTACAAACTTTTCATAGATCAAAAGAACAAGGGATGGGTACCAAATAGGTTGGCATTGACTACACCTCTGTGTCAGATTGTAAATAAAGTCAACTGTACAGTATTTATACTCCATGTATGATATATGTCTGACTCTCTTAATAAATTCAACTTTTAAACTCTGTATATGTAGTTGGATGGTCAATACCAACAAGCCCTGAAGTAGTACCCATCAGCATAGCTCACTCCAGGCTCCAATTTCCCTTACTTTGGGATATGCTGAAGGCCCTACCAATCAATGGTGTATGGCAATAAGTAAGCCATATCTCCATTGATCAGCTATTGAATGCCCCTCTACAACTAAGGGGTTTTATAAACCATATGAGAGAGAGATAGAAAAGTACTAGGAGTTCTCTCATCACGTTGGCTAGGGATTTTAATACTTACTTGTCTTTTCATGCAAGGAACCTCAAGGGAAGGCAAGAGCTGAGAGCAATTTTAAACACAATGCCTCATCTTTAGAAGGGGACAATAAAAAACAAGGAGGAAGGTTATGTGCCTTTGATATTGAAGATTGTAGATTTAGTACTGCATAAGAGCTCTCTGAATTCAGCACTTAATTGTCTAAGAAAGAAGAGCATTTACTGTGGATGACAAGGTAGTCATTGTTTCTAAGCAGCTCTGTAAGGTTTCTACTACCAAAAATGTCAGAAAGTATGACAGCTAGGGAGTCAATTCTCCATGGACATTATGCTTGCACTTGGAGCATGTTAGTAAATCTCCCTGGACCTCTCCATCAGAACTAGAGTATTTAAAATAAGTCTTTTGACCTTGACAATAATTTGTCTTGGCAGATCAGACTCAACAAATGGAATACAAAGTGGGGAGGGGGGGAAGATGTTGGAATCAGGAGGGGGGGGGCGGTCTTTTAAAGTAAATTGATATCTATCTAACATAGAATATTAAAATACATAACAATTACTTTGGGTAAATTTTAGCTCAAAGGCAAAATATCTAAAGTACTCTGGTTCTAAGTCCATTGGTCCTTCCATGACATTATGCTGCCATGCTTTGGCTTTGATCTATCTCTATGAATACCTCCCTTCACATTAAACAGCTAGAATGCAAAACATTAACTAGTTGACTTCACATCCATACTGGGTACTTATCAAGCATTATACCAATAAATATTGTCACCATATAATCTATGGCACCCATTTAGGATAGCTCTGTACCATTTCTAACACCAAAAGTGTGAAGAAGCACCACAGCTAGGAGGTAGATTTTCCAGAGATATTATACTTTCACTCAGAGCACACTAGTAAATCTGCCCCTGGGACCTCTCCACCAGAACTAGAGTCTTTAAAATAAGAATCTTTTGACCTTGGCAACAATTCATCTTGGCAGACCAGATCCAAGAAAAGAACCAGCAATTAAGCTTGTAATTTTCATATAAATAATACATTTCTTTAGAAAACAGCATATTAACTAATTAATTTCTCTTTGCCAAATCTCCAGGCTTCCTTTTTCTTCAACATTTAGGACCACAAAACCTAACTAGAATAGTTTTTTTAAAGGAAGGGAATATACATTTATTAAGCACATACTATAATCCTGGCAGTTTACTAAGCACTTTACAAATATTATTTCATTTTACATAGGGAGGTTTCTTTACAGTTAGTATGCCAACTGAAGAGCTTTTATTAAATGCATCATTTACAAGATGTACTTTACTCCATTCATCTTTCACTTCCTTTGGGGGATTTGTTCACCCAGAGAATTTCACCAAGATAGAATCCCTCTGAAATTCCAAAAAATCCTATTAGTGGATCTCTCCTACTCACATGCTTTCAGGATGATACGCAAAATCTATACCTACAGTAGGTCTCACAGGAACACTTATAAAGTCCCCTTCATAGCTCATGGAAAACAGTGACAGACATCATATACCATTTGAAGAGTTATCCTACTTTCACATGGAATAAGAAATATATTTTAACATTCTAAAGGTTTTAAGATAGTCCAATTTCCACCCTAGAGAGCTGAGAATCAGGCAGAAAAATCCTATTAAGAAATAAGGAGAGACAGTTATTGAACATCTCTTGTTCTCTGCTTTTATCAGTAATGAAACATCTTTACATATGACCAATTAGATTTTCTTCTTTGAGAGGAAACTAACTCACAGGGAAATTTTTAAAAAGATGTGAAGCTATTCAGTAGTTTCTTGGTTTTAATGAATAATTTAGATATGAAAGAGAAAACAGCTCAATGAAGAAAACTTCCAGGTTCAACAAGACCTAACAACTTTGGAAAAGAATTCAAATCTAATATGCTTTTTTGGAAATCTTGCTCATGTTGTTAACTATATGTTATCTAAGAGTCTGAAATGATGGAACAGGATCATTTTGTGGTACTCTGAATAATAATATTTGACTCAATTCTCCACTATACCCCACTCCACCATTCCCCTGCCATCACCAAGACATGGTCTCTTCTGAGAACATTAAGTTGTGGCTCATGTCTTTCTAAAAACTCTCATGTCTTCTGTAAGCATAGGCAAACAATATATCAAATGGATGATGGGTTTCATTTAACTTGTCCCCCATCCCATCCCATACACAAAATAGAAAGAACTTAGATGTGAGCTTTTGCACAATCAGGGAAATTCATCTTCCCTTTCTAGAAGACTTCAATCAACTCTCCTTTCCTGGTTACAGTCCACATGCTTCATAGTACCAGTGAAGGGATGGGTCCAGATTACTTCTCAGTGCAAGCAGTTCCTTATTATATGCATCCTTCTTCTTCTTTGGTACTTAAAAGATGATGTAGCCTGTGGGCTTCTGTTCACTCTGAATTATTTTAAACATCTTTGTCTGCTTTTCCACTCTCTTCCTTCAAGGTTCTGAATCTCTTTCCTGTCTCACTCTCTTGGGGCTCCATCTTTCTGTATTATTATTTAATGTCAGCCTCTTCAGGCACCCAGATATTTGTAGAAATCATAGAGAAGCACAGACCTTTTATGAGGTCTAAAACCAGTCTAGCATTGCTGTGTCTGTGTCCCTTTCTAAGTTCTCATTGGTACATAGGTGTGTGTCTTGGTCTCTGTTCAATAGCCAAAATTGGAGGGCCAACCCAGGATTGTGAATTATATTATTTCTGAGGTGACAAATCAATAGTTCTTACTACAATTACTGTTTTGAGGGTATAAACAAAGAGGACCACAGACCCCACTACCACCCACCAACAAGGAGAACTCATGACTTGTGCAAGGAATAAATCCCTACTCCATAAGACAAACACTATTGAGGTAGAGAAGTCTCATCCACTCTTACAAGTAAATATTTGTCTTCTGTACTGGGCCTAGCTATTTCTTGATTATGTAGCTCTAATAACCTATTTGAGTAGGTTAAGCTGGACAGCCATATTTAGGGCTCTTTACTTTAGGGTATGTTCAGGTTTAGGTTTAGTGAGGCATCCAAAGTGAAATTTTTAGAAGGTAATTTACAGGTGAAAGACCGAAATTGGATCATGGTTGGTTATATATACTTGGAAATATTTCAGTCAAACATGGCAGTTGAAGCCATGAGCACAGCCAGAACTAACTGAGATTGTGTCTCAGATTCTTGGGTAACATACATTTCTCAATCCTTTCCCCATCCCAGTGCCAGGTGCTCAACCAGCCTACTCCCTTACCTAGCCAGGGTTGCCAGCTCTCTCCAGGGTGCCCTGGGACCTCTCACAGGATGGAGAAGACTAAAGTGTCCTCTTTCAATAAGAAAATTGGGAAGATGGCAGAGTAAGGCAGGGACTTACCTGATCTCTCCCAAATTCCCCTCAAAAATGTTAAATAATGCCTCAAAACAAATTCTTAAATGGCAGAATCAACAAAAGGATGCAGTGAAACAATTTTCCTGTCAAAGGCAATTTAGAAGATTGGCAGAAAATGTTTATCTCACTGGGTTGAGAGTAAAGTACAGTTCAACACAGACTGTACCCCAACAAGCCAGGGGCAGGCCTCGGAAGCTACTGACACAAACTCAAAAGAAGATAGCAAGGTCAAAACAACTACATTCAAAGCCTCAAAAAGAAATGTGAATTGGTCTCAGGCCAAAAAAGAACTCAAAAAGGATTTTTAAAACCAAAAAAGAGATAGAGGAAAAATCAGGAAATGAAATAAACAGTGATGCAAGAAAAATAATGAAAAAAGTCAACAGTTTGGTAAAGAAGGCACAAAAAATAATGAAGAAAATAACACCTTAAAAAACAGAATTGGTCAAATGATAAAAGAGGCACAAAAATTCACTGAAGAGAGTTCCTTAAAAAGTAGAATAGGCCAAATGGAAAGAAGTACAAAAATTCACTGAAGAAAAGAACTTAAAAAGTAGAACTGACCAAATGGAAAATGAGGTACAAAATTTCACTGAAGAAAATATTTCCTTATAAATTAGAGTAGAAGCTTTCTCCATGAGACATCAAGAAACAACAAAGTCAAAAGAATTTTTTTAAAAAACAAAGGAAAATGTGAAATATCTCATTGGAAAAACAAGTGACCTGGAAAATAGATGAAGCAGAGATAATTTAAGAATATGGTCTACCAAAAAGCCATGCTCAAAAAACATAGCCTAGACATCAAATTTCAAGAAATTATTAAGGAAAATTGCCCTGATATCCCAGAACTAGAAATTGAAAGAATCCATTAATCACCTCTTGAAAGAGATCCCAAAGTGAAAACTCCCAGGAATATTATAGTCAAATTCCAGAGCCCCCAATTCAAGAAAAAAATTTTGCAAACAGCCAAAAAGAAACAATTCAAATATCTTGGAGCTACAGATAACACAAGATTTAGCAGCTACTACATTAAGGGGTTGAAGGACTTGGAATATGATATTCTGGAGGACAAAGGAGCTAGGATTACAACCAAGAATCACATATCCAGCAAAACTGAGTACAATTCTTCAGGGGAAAATGGATATTTAATGAAAAAGAGGACTTGCAAGCATTCTTGATGAAAAAACCAGAGCTACATAGAAAATCTGATTTTTAAATACAAGACTCAAGAGAAACATAAAAAGGAAAACATGAATGAGAAATCATAAGAAATTCAATGTCATTAAACTCTTTCTATTGCTATATGGAAAGATGACACTTGTAACTCCTTTATCATTATTAGGGCAATTAGAAAGGCAATGATATGAGTTGACTATGATGGGATGATATAAAAAAATAAAATTAAGGAATGAGAAGGAGGGATACACTGGGAGAAGAAGGAAGGGAGAAGTAGAATGGGATAAATTATCTCACATAAAAGAAGCAAGAAAGAGTTTTTACATTGAAGGGCAATATGGGGGGCAGGGAATGCTCTATCCTTACTATCATCTAAATTGGCTCAAAGAGGGAATAAAACACATGTTCAATTGGATGTAAAAATCTATCTTACCCTACAGGGAAATAGGAGTGGAGAGATATAAAAGGGGGAGGCTAATAGAAGGGAGTGCAGATTGGGGGAGGCAGTGGCCAGAAGCAAAACATTTTTCAGTAGGGATAGGATAAAAGGAGAGAGAAAGAAGAATAATTGGGGAGAAAAAGTAAGGAGGGAAATAGAGTTAGTGATCATAATTGTGAATGGGAATGGGAAAACTCACCCATAAAACAGAAGTGGGTAGCAGAGTGAATTACATGATTTAGACACAAAGGGTAATACTATAAGCAAATTAGGGGAGCACAGAATAGTTTACCTATCAGATCTACAGCTAAGGGAAGAATTTATAACCAAACAAGAGATAGAAATGTAATGTAAAATGGATAATTTTTACTATATTAAATTTAAAAGTTTTTGCACAAACCAATGCGGTGAAGATTATAAGGAAAGCAAATTGTGTCAGCGAACAATGTGTACTATGTAACCCTTGAGGTCTTTTATAGCATTGTTATTCTATGACTCATAAGATTTCCTTATGTCAACGACAAAGCAAGGAAGGAAGGAAGGAAGGAAGGAAGGAAGGAAAAGAGGGAAGAAAGAAAAAAGGAAAAAAGGTCTCAGGATATTAATCTGCCAGGGCAAGTGATTGGGCATCATGTCATATCCAAAACTCTATCTCTCTCCACTGGCTTCATTTGAGTTTTCCAGTTTTACAAGTGATAAACTCCTTTCCCATCTTTAAATTTTCACCCTTAAATGGGAACTAGCAGGATATTTTTAAATCTCTCTTTAAGATCAGGGAGTTGACATGAATTTTAAAAATCTAAGTGATGTGATTTCTGATAAACTTCTACTCCAGCAGTTACCCCAGGACAGGCCTTGATATATTCTGATCTGGATGCTCATTGACTCACAAAGAGCATTGCTGATGCTCATCAGAATGGGAGTTTATAATTCTGTGAAGGTACATACTCAGTTTTTTAAATCTGACTGAAAGAGAAGTCAAATTAGTCAGTAGTCCCAAAAAGAAAAAGTAAAAAAGACATGATTAATTTCTGTAAGTTTGAATAGAAGATGACAAAATTTGGGAGACCAAATAGATGGAATTAAATCAATTCACTGAAACTAACCATAAGCTTATTTCTCTTTATTCACATGTTACTAAGCTAAAAATGAATGTCTAAGAACAAAATGTAGATGTAATCAGTAAAAACTAATATGTTAGATTGCCCTGGACCACCAAGCACCCTTCTCCAGAGACAGGCCAAAGAAAGTCAAGCTGTCACTCTTTATCTAATAAAAAGGCTAGGCATGAACTCTTTCATGAAAACTATTTAAAACAACAATGTTGCTCCAAAATTAATTAAGCACAAAAAGATCAAAAAATTTAACAAACCAAAAAAGACCAGCCACAAAAGACATTACTAATAATGATTATGATAAGAAGTGGAATAAATCAGGTAGAGAAAATGACTGTAGGCAGTTTTCAAGGACTTGGAAAGAGAAAAATTAGATATAGACTCTTTTAAAACATTGATGACCTAAGTACTCAAATAATAAATAATATGTACCCAAAGAACAGCAAACAGAACAAAGAGCAAACTAGAAGTCATTAACAGCCAAACAGAAGTAACAGGGAATATGCCAACAGAGTTCAAAGCTGTAAATAATACTTCTTGCACCAGGGCATGCCCAGGGAAGCAACACAAAAGGCATCCTCAAACAGGCTTTGTAATTCATGATAAATTCAGCTGAACTGAATTAGTTACTATCCTGTAGGGGTTTATATGTTGCTGAAAGAATGAACATATTAAAGTCATATACAGTCTGAATTTAGGTGCCCTATAACAAAGCCCAGGTTACTCTAACCTAATTATCGCTCTGTTAAAACTGGAGGAAAAGCTCTAATGATAGAGAACAGATAGTTTGAAATCTGACAGTGGCATAGCTTTAAAACCATACAGAGAATGCAGAAAATTGTCCAAATAGAAATAATCTCCATTTTTTTGGAAAATCCAAAGAAAATAAAAGAAAAACTAAAGTAAATAATAAGAAAAACTGCCACAATCATTCTTCTAAAGGAGCAGGTTAATGCAACAAAGATCACTATAAGAACACACAGAAAACCTGGAAAGAAGCAGCAAAGAAATATGCAAATAATATATCTGTCCCCCCCCCCAAAAAGAATTCCTAAACTATAAGGATAAAGAAACAATCACCACAACATATAAAAGAAAAATGCTACTATGAAACTCACAAAGGGAAGAAATTAGACCAGACATGGCAAGAGCTTCCCTGGGGGAAATGAGTTATGGATCCTATATATCAACAAATTTACAGAAACAAGAATAAAACCTTTGGTTTCATTTTGAGCCAACATGATTTTCACACACACAAAAGGGAAAGAGTTCTAACAGTTTAAAGACCTAAATAAATCTGTCAGTTTTAGTCAATAAAAAGCTGCAGAAGATTTCGGAAATAAAGTGATGATACACAGTATTGGAAAAGAGCTCAAAGAAAGGAGAAAAGATAAGTAAGTTGACAAATGGCAAAATAAAGAAATGCCAAATAATCCAAAAGAGGGAATTTAAAATAAAATAGAAAGGGGAGACTTACCATTATTTCTGAATTCAATATTTCTCAAAAAATTCATTTGTAAGAAGAAAAGTTCAAAAATTTCATAGGAGATAATGGGTGAGGGTGAGGGGCATGAGGGGAGGGGGTGGGGCAGGGAGATAGTGGGAATAAAGGGGACTGAGTCAGTATCAGATCTCCTTCAATACTATAAGCCAGAAATCAATCAACAAAATTATTTTATGATGATTTAAAATAGAAAAATAAAATCACAAAAATCATCAGCATTTTTATATTACCACCAAAACTCAGCTAGAAGTAAGAAGGAGAAATTCCATCTAAAATGACTATAGAATATGTGAAATACATGAAAGTCTACCTGGAAACTACTAGTAAAAATATTCAATTCATAACACATTCCACAAACACTTATTAAGCTCCTACTATGTACAAGGAAATATGCAAGGTACTAAAATACAAAGACAAAAATTAAAGTTCACCTTCAAGAAGTTTATATTCTACTGGGATGATACTAGATGTATGTAGTAGCATGCATAGAGCATAGACGGGGGTGGGCAGGGGGGGAGAGAGAAAGAGAGAGAGAGAGAGAGAGAGAGACAGAGACAGAGACAGAGACAGAGACAGAGAGACAGAGAGATATCTTGGGGAAGCATCCCCATTGGCTCTTCTTCTAAGGAGGAGAAGGGCCAGCGAAAATGCCCTCCCAGTGTGAACCAGTGTGCAATGCATAGTGCATACCTGATATATACACACACAAAGATAAAGATATATTCAAAGTATACAAAAAGTAATGGAAAATAATTTCAAAAAGGAGAGCACATTGACAACTACAGGATCAGGAAAGTTATGTTTCAGGAGGTGACACTGAGCTTTATTTGGAAGGAAGCCAGTCATACTACAAGAATTAATCATATTTTTTTAAATGGAAAGAGAAATAAACAATACTTGTACAACAAATCAAAGATAAATGTCTAAAGAAGTTTGGAAATTTTAAATCCTTGTACAAGATATACAAATAAAATATTAGGAAAAATTATCACTACATATAAATACACTTTGTGGCAATAAATAATAATATATTCTCAAAACAATGAAGCCAAACAAGAGCTTTATTTCAAAATCTGTGGGTATTAAAATAGTGGATATATTCTTTTAAAATAACATGGACATTCATAATAAAAATAAAATATATATATATATTTCTTCTATTGCAAAAGTTGCTCCTATGAGGATTATATTGAAGTAAATTCAAGACAAGGTAATAAAACAATAATATTAAGAATGACATTAGCAACTAAATTTGTTGTTGCAGCACACTAGCAAGAAAGAATAGTGCCGCCATAAACTACAGAGTTTAACTATGATTTTTTAATAACTGTAGCTGCTACACTGCCATCTGAAATAATACATAAAGCAAATTTGTGTTGATATGGAATCCTGTATGCCACACAATGAAAAATGAAAACCTGAAGGCAAGGTATGAAAATAAAATCCAGCTTCATAAATCTGAAACATACACAAATTTGTTTTTTCTTCCTAAGACAAATAAGTTCAGAAATAGAAGATAAGAAGGGAATAAAATCCACCTGAAGTACAAAAAAAAGAGGCTAAAAAAGAAAAACTCTAGACTTCTGTTTTTGCATTGCAACTGATTATATTTTTTAAAAGTGTGTTCCTTAGCTGATAAGAACGTAGGTATGGAGTCGAAGTCATCTAGTCCACTCACCAGTTACACGTGGAGAAATGGAAACTCAGAGAGGATTAGACATTTGCCCAAGGTCACTAAAGTGGCAGAGCCAGAATTTGAATGTGGTACCTATAACTCCAAATTTTCTAATAAACAAAAGGAGGCATAACAAATGAAAGAATGAATACTTTTTTATTTTTATTTTATTTTTAATTTATGGAATAAGGGAAGTATTTCCATAACATAGAATAATTTTAAAAAATGATTGCACATGAAACTGCAAATCCATTATATATAACTTGCTTCTCCTTTTAAATATGTAATAATCACGTAAATTTCTCTTTTTTTCTTCCCTCCCCCCGCCCTAAAGATGGCTACCATTAGACACAAATAGAGATATATGTAAAACTATTCTATACATACCTCTATTTATCAGTTCTTTCTCTGGATGCTGATAACATCTTCCTTCATATGTTCTTTGTAATTAATTTGGATATTTATAACAGCCAAAATTACTTATTTTCTCAAAGTTGTTCTTAAGACAGTATTTCTGTTACTACATACAATGTTCTCTTGGTCCTGCTCATTTCACTCTTCATTATTTCATGCAAGTCTGTCCACGTTTTTCTAAGATCATTGAGCTCATCATTTCTCATAACACAGTAGTATTCCATCACAATCATATACCACAACTTTTTCATCCATTCCCCAATTGATGAGCATCCTTGCAATTTCCAGTTCTTTGCCACCACAAAGAGAGCTGCTATAAACAATTTAGAACATATAGGTTCTTTTCCTTTTTCCCTAATCATCTTTGGAAGTTGAGCTACTAGTGGTATTGCTGGGTCAATGAGTATAGGCAGTTTAGTAATTCTTTGGACATAATTCCAAATTGCTCTCCAAAATGGTTGGATCAGTTCACAATTCCACCAACAACGAAATAGTGTCCCAGTTTTTCCACATTCACTCTAACATTTGTCACTTTCCCCTTCAGTCAATTTAGCCAATCTGATGGGTATAAAATGATATCTCAAGATTATTTTAATTTGCATTCTCTAATCAATAATGATTTAGAGCATTTTTATATAACTATGAATTGTTTGTATTTCTTTATCTAAAAACTACTTGTTCATATTATCGAAGTCTTGTTTTTTACACCATCATAGCTTTCCCCAGCATCCCCGCTTTCGCAGAGAGCCATTCCATATTACAAATAGTGCTCTTAAGACAAAAGAATAGGAAAAAATATCAGCACAACCAATTGGTATATTGAAAAAATCTGGAAATGTTTGATGTGCAACAACTTTTGACTTCCCACCTCCATGAAGGGGTGGGTTGGCAGAGTCCTCTCATATCTCTTCTTTCAAATCATGATTGTTCTTGATAACTTTGCATCATTTACCTTTGATTCGTGTGTGTATGGTTGTTCTTTCCATTTACATTGCTGTAGTCACTACTCATATTTTCTGTGGTTCTGCTTACTTCACTCTACATCAATTCATGTAGGTCTTTCCATGCTTCTCTGGAGATTCATCATATTAACCATTGTTATATCATTGGATTATTGCTTTTCATGAAGTTTTGAAAGTACATTTTATAAATAAATTTGTGCGTATACATTGTCGTGTGAGTTTCCTATTGACCATCTTTTGGTACTATTGACTACTCCCTACTCTTTGATGTTTTCTTCTGCCTTGGCTTCTGTGGCATCCCAATCTTTTCATTTTCTTCTTGTATCTTTAGAAGCACCTTCTTAGTGCCCTATTAGTGACTTCCCTCATGATTAATATTGATGTTCTCCACTACTTTGTCCTCACCAAGCTTCACTTCTCTTTCTATACATTTTCCCTTATAATAACTCATACTTTAAGGATTACAAAGTACTTTGTTTTTAATCCCATAAGGTAGGGAAAAGAAAATTATTATACCGTTTTATAGATGAGTGAATTGAAGCTCAGAAAAGCTTTAGTGACTTGCCCAAGGTCATACAACCGGTAGTGAAAGAGGTAGTCAAACTCAGGTTTGCCAAACCTAATTTTAATACTTATTCCATGGCAACAATAGTTACTACAGATAAGAATATAATCTGGAGAGGGAAAGAAAAATCTCCTTCCAAGACATGTTCCCAAATTTCAAAGAGTAATGGAATTATCACAGGTCCACAGGGAGGGGCGGGGACGGGAAGATGTTTTCTAAGGAAAACAAGACTCATAAATATAGACTATGAATTGCCCTTTTGCAAATGAATTTGTGTAACACCTCCTCCATGTCCCTCACATCTCTCATCAGGCAACTTGTTATCATCTATAATGACTAAAGCTAAACAAAGTTTTTACTGAAGTTATGGACTGTGTTGTTCAATGCATTGAAAAAAAAGTAACAAAGGCAACAACAGATAAATAATTGGATATAACAAAGCACCTCTTTGACTATAAAGGCTAAGAAAATCAAAACAGGATTTTTTTTAGAATATAATAGAAATATGAAGATGCACAGACTGTTAGAATAACAAATGGCTTTGGAGACAATCTAATCCACTCTCCCTGATTTTAAAGATGAAGTAATAGATGCCTAGAGAGGTGAAAAGCCTTGCCCATGGAGACAGAACTAGAATCTATGTCCTCTGATTGCCAGTCTACTGTTTGTTCCCTTTCCATATACTACTTCTGGTAAGATTTAATATTGCATAAAAGTAAGAGGAGGTAGTTGATAACTTCTTTTCTTCAGACCTTATATATTTAGGTTAATGATCATATATGTACGTATGTATGTATGTATGTATGTATATAGCAAGATCCCCTCACTGCTGATTGGCACTCTTTCCATCATGTCACATGTCAATAGCAGGCATTTTATAAATATGAATTGGCCCGATGACTCATTACTTCTGCGTACACACAAAATTTACCTTAGTTCCTCAGAGATTACTACCTTAGGGATCCTCTACATTTTACAGATATTCTATAATACTTATTTCCAGGGGTGTGCTGGAGCCAGCTCTAAACAAAGTCTTTCTCAATTTTCAGTGTATTTACACCTCAGAAGTCAACAAACAACATAAATTAGGGCTTATTTTAATGTTTTGTTAATTATCTACACTTAAAAAAGTGATGAAGAAAGTGTTAATAATGCAGATTTAATTTAAAAGTGTGTCATGGTTACTTTTTATTTTTTTAGACAGTGAGTTATATTTACCAGCATACCTCTGCTTATGTTCAAAGCTTTCAAATGACACAAAGGGCCCTGACATTTGGGGGGATATCTCATCTCTCTGAATTACTGCCCCTACCCATAAAATCTGGAGACTTCACTAGATGATAGAACTTAATTATATTTTCACAAATTAAAATCACACAGTTCACAAGCCCAAGAAAGAAAAAAAAACATGTTATTCATAGATAAAAATACACATAGGTAAATACATACAACTGAGTTCTTGGGAAATGCTGTCAGTCACCAATGAGTAACTTTTCCCTAGATGCCTTAGTCATTCATAGCCATGCTCTGGGTAATGGTCCCAGAAGGTGTTACTTATTGTAGTTTCAATGTGTTGTTCTCCACATTCCTTTCTGGAAGTCTGTGCTTTCCATGGTTCCAAGTAAATCATGTCAATAGTTCTTGTAGTTCTCACAGTTCACAGCAGGTGGCACCCTTTTTCCAAAGGAAAATCTTTTTGTTTTTCATAGATTTTTCTCTGTAATGTCTACGGGAGTATTTCAGGTTTTCCTTTTGGTGGCAGGAATACAGGTTGTTCCTACATACATACAGTTCACACAGTGTCAAAACTCTAAATTTAGTAGCCTAAAGTCTGAAGCTCCCCCTTTAGTCATGGTTCCAGCTGATGTCTAGATTCACACAAAACTTTTCTAGTAGTTAGGAACACACCTTGTATGAATTGATCATCATAAACATTGCATTTGGGGCCAAATGACTTCACAGTCTGATTGTTGTCTTCTTTTTCAAAGATCACAAATTTTATATTTTTTCACCAGCATCGGCACTTCATATTATACTAAAAGCTTAATAAAACACCCAAGTTTCTACTCAGTTGTCTCTTAAAACCTGTGAGTTTTGAAAAAAAAATTGTTCAAATTAAGCAAGCTACTGACACCAAAAATGAAAGATGGATAAAAGAACAGAAGCCAACACAGATTGCTGCTATTTTTCAATAAATTGTAGCAGATTTAAATCAATAGAGCTAAAGAACCAAGACACCACCGCAGTCTGTAAAAATGTGATTCCCTTATGGAGATCAAGTGGAGAGGTACTGTAACCAGAGACAATTCCAATTTAAAGCATAAATTCATTTATATAATGTTACAGAGTAGGATGATGAAATATGAGTAGTGAATCCTCATAAAATAGTGAGAAATAGTGGAGAACAAAACAAGTTTACAGAAAAGTTGGCAATACATCCAAACTGAGCAAGATCATCCCAAGAACAGTGAATGAAAAGATGACAAAAACATGTGAAAATGGAAAAGATCTGATAAAACTTCTACCGAAAAATACTCTTTTCCCTATATATAATGGTAGAGCTATCACAGTTGGACTCCAACATCTTAATGTCTAATGTTGAAAATGAAAATGGCAAAAAAGATGGGAATAGTAAATAGAATAAAACCAAGTATATACAGAAGATGTCCATGCTTAAGATCATATAGTTTTAAAGGAGTTGGTGGATCAATTCTAAAGCTATCTGAGAAGTGGAGGGACACCAACTTTTTGGGAAAAAATGCATAGAATTAGTATT
Source organism: Trichosurus vulpecula (assembly GCF_011100635.1). NCBI lineage: Eukaryota > Metazoa > Chordata > Mammalia > Diprotodontia > Phalangeridae > Trichosurus > Trichosurus vulpecula. The sequence continues at coordinate 111,597,965 of NC_050577.1, forward strand.
CCAAAAAAATCACCAAGAATATATCAATTCCCATTTTTCTGTAGCAACAAGAGACCTATCACATGAGGACTGACAGAAATCTACTCCAGGTTCAGTACTCTGTGAGGACCAGAATTACTGAAAAACATATGAGGGCTACAAGTCCCTGTGTTTTCTTCTAACTAGACCAATCACAATATACCTTAGTTGCAAGAAAAAAGATATCTAATCAGTTATGAAAATAAGTGAAAACAAGAATCCCCTATACACAAAAGAATACACTGTTATACAAGTTATCATACTCCCCTCCTGTGAGGAGACACACACACACACACACACACACACACACACACACACACAGAGGAAATGAATACATGGGGAAGTACATGCATAGAGAATATACAAAGAGAGATATATGCATAGAGAACATGCATGGTTATGTAACATGCCTGGTCATGGCAACTCACAATTCCTGAGACATTATGTCAATAATCAGTTGACAACTTGTTTAGGTGAAAGCTCTTTACATCAGCATAATCTTGCTGCTAGTAGCTACAGAGAAAGCATTTAGTCCACATCTATGTGACTTGAGAAAAGTTATTCTGGTTCTTCTTCAATTGCTTTAACCAATTGTTCTTTTGTTTTCTTTGGTGAGATATTTGTGAAGTGCTTAGCACAGTGCCAGCCACATAGTGATTAACAAATACTAGTTCCCTCTCTTTCCCTGCCTTCAGTTCCTTCTCACCTTCTCGTGATATTTTGATGCTTAGCCTTCCCAAAACTATGTCTTTGAGCTTCTTTTCTATTCACTTGCTATCCCTGTTCCCTTGGTAATCTAAACCCAAGAACGCCATCATTATTAGTATAACTGCCAAATCTATATCTCCAGCCCTGACCTCTCTAGTGAGCTCCAGACTTATATTTTCAACTGTCAATGAGACATTTCTATTGAGATATCTTGCCCTCCTCCCTTCCTCCACCCAAGAACCTCAAGATCAACATGTTGAAAGTTGAATTCATCATCTACTCCCAAGGCTGTGCTTTACATTCCAAAGTGGATTATTCACTGTCCCCCAATGATAGACCAAACTTTCCTAACTTCATCCATCCCATTGCTGACATGGTTATCGGGTCCTTGAATGCCCTTTCTTCCCCAACTCTACCTACTGATACCATGTTTCTTTCAAGGTCTAGCTCAATTATTATCTCCTTCATGAAGTCTTTCATATTCTATCTGCTTCCAGAAATGACCTTTCCTTCTTCTTATCTCTTAGAACTTTTTAATTGTTCTTATGCGTGTTATTTTCCTGAGGAAAACTATCTCATTCTGAAGATGCACTCCTCCATTCTAAGGATACATCTATGACAGTGGTAATAGGATCATGGTTATCAAAGGTTGAATGACCCTGATACTACCCAATTGTTAAAGGTTATTAAACATTTAGAATGGCAATTACCCCACAGTATTTGTCTCCTATTTGAGGAAATCACATTTAAAAGATCAGTATTATATATGTGCAGATTAATGTATGATTTGGGATAACCACCAAGAAGGTTCCTTTTCACCTCTCTGTTTAATGCTTGAAATTCCCCTTAAAAAGGAAAAACCTTTTCATCATCTATTTTTTAAATTTAATCTTTTTATTTTTAGTTTACAACACTAAGTTCCACAGGTTTTTGAGTTCCAGATTTTCTTCCCTTCCCTCCCCTTCCCCCTCCCCCCCAAGACAGCATGGAATCTGATTTTTGTTCTACATATACCTTCGCAATAAACATTTACACAATAGTCAAGTCATAAAGAAGAACCATTATCAATGGAGTGAGTCATGAGAAAGAAGAAACAAAACCAAACAAAAAGATATAGAAAAAAAAAAGGAGAGAGCAGATAGTTTCCTTCAATCCGCACTCATATTCCATAATTCTTTATCTGGATGTAGATAGCTCTTTCCATCTTGAGACTTTTGGGGCTGTCTTTGAACCTTGTATTGCTGAGAAGCGCCAGGTCTATCAAAGTTAGTCATCACAGAATCAATATGTCTGTGGTTGTGTATAATGTTCTCCTGGTTCTGCTCCTCTCACTCAGCATCATATCATATAGTTCTTTCCAGGTTATTATGAATTCCATATCTCCCCCATTTCTTATATCACAATAATATTCCATTACATTCATATAATACAACCTGTTTAGCCATTCCCCAATTGATGGGCATCCATTCTTTGCTACCACAAAAAGAGCTGCTATAAATATTTTTGTACATATGGGTCCCTTTCCCCCTTGTGTGATCTCTTTAGGATGCAGCTCTAGAAGTGGTATTGCTGAGTCAAAGGGTATGCACATTTTTATAGCCCTTTGGGCATAGTTCCAAATTGCTCTCCAGAATGGCTGGATCTGTTCACAACTCTACCAACAATGTAACAATGTTCCAATTTTCCCACATCCTCTCCAGCATTTATCATTTTCCTGTTTTGTCATTTTATCCAATCTGACAGGAGAGATATGGTACCTAAGAGATGTTTTGATTTGCATTTCTCTGATCAATAGTGAATTAGAGCATTTTTTCATATGCCTATAGATATCTTTAATTTCTTCCTCTGAAAACTGCCCGTTTAAAGCCTTTGGGCACATCTCAATTGGGTAATGACTTGTACTCCTACACATTTGGCTCAGTTCCCTGTATATTTTAGATATGAGGCCTTTATCAGAGACACTAGTTGTAAAGATTTTTTCCCAATTTTCTGCTTCCTGCCTAATCTTTGTTGCATTGGCTTTGTTTATACAAAAATTTTTCAATTTAAAATAAGCAAAAGTATCCATTTTGCATTTTGTAATTTTCTCTATGTCTTGTTGGGTCATGAAGTCTTCCCTTTCCCATAGATCTGATAGGTAAACTCTTCCTTGCTCTCCCAAATTGCTTTTAGTATCAGCCTTTATTCCTAAATCATGAACCCATTTTGACTTTATTTTGGTATATGGTGTAAGATATTGGTCTATGCCCAGTTTAGCAGTTTTTGTGAAATAGTGAGTTCTCAGCCCAGAAGCTGGATTCTTTGGGTTTATCAAAGAGTAGATTGCTATAGTCTTTGACTACTGCAACTTGTGTACCTAACCTATTCCACTGATCCACTGTTTCAACAATCCGGCTAGCAGCTTCTGTGGGGGTGTAAGATCCACCCACAGCCAGCACCCGGAAAGCTGCCAACAGCACAGGTTCTTTTGATCTGCTTAACTAAGGAAAGCAAGGTGAGGGGGTTGACAAGCTTACTTTAATTCAGCATACAAATATCATTCACTTAGTTCAGAGGAAAAAGCCGGCATCCTGAACTTCAGAGCAAATTACAAACAAATTACAAACATCAACAGACAGACCAAATACAAATTCATAGTTACCAACATCTAGGTTCAGCCCGGGAGCTCAGAACAAGGGCTGGCCCAGAGTCACACACGCCACCACTTCTGTAAGGAGGAGCTCCAAAGAACAGACAGCCAACCCCTGGTTTTTATATCTTTTTCAGCGTCAGGGGTGAGTCACACATGCAACTCACCCACGTGACCTAGAATTGTCACGAAGAGACAGACTTAAACCCACGTGGTCTAAAAGCCTCTGCTCTCCCAGACATGTAAACTAGGCCCTCCCTGGAGTTAGCCCCACCTTGGGCCCCACCTTAGTTGCCAATCCACACCCACTAAGGTTTTACACCTAATAGGGGTTTGGGCCTGGGGCTTAGCACCTAGTAAGGCTCAATGAATTACTCAAAGGGAACAAAAGCCAAACTATTCAAGGGCACTTGTTGAACTAAGTATTAAGGAGCCCATTTTTGGTTACCAACACATCCACCACTCTGTTTCCTAGCCAGTACCAAATAGTTTTGATGACTGCTGCTATATAGTACAGTTTAAGGTCTGGTATGGCTAGGCCACCTTCCCTAGCATTTCTTTTAATTAATCCCCTTGATATTCTGGATCTTTTGTTCTTCCAGATGAATTTTGTTATTATTTTATCAAGCTCTGTAAAATAATTTTTGGTAGTTCAATTGGTATGGCACTGAATAAGTAAATTAATTTAGGTAAAATTGTCATTTTTATTATATTAGCTCAGCCTAACCACGAACAACTGATGTTATTCCATTTAATTAGATCTGACTTTATTTGTGTGAGAAGTGTTTCATAATTGCATTCATATAGGCCCTGCATTTGTCTTGGCAGGTAGACTCCCAAATATTTTATAGTGTCTACAGTAACTTTAAATGGAATTTCTCTTTCTATTTCTTCCTGTTGGGCTTCATCATCTATTTTTAGAGATAAGACATAAATATAAATACAGGCATATTCTACCTCACCCCTATTAATTTATGCTGAGTCTGCAACAATGCTACAACAGAGGAAACCTGGGAACCCATAGGAAGCAGTTAATCCCATAGGAATTATATGAAACACTGAAGAAACAAATTGAGAAAATGAAAATTTGAATACAGTTAGGCATATATGTATTGTGTATATATTATTATATATTCATATATTATAGTGTTTGTATATACTTAATATGTTGTTGTTATATATAATATGTAGCATGTAATATTTCCTATATAGTTAATGTATAATATTTAATATAATAATATAATTTCTTATAATATAATTTGACAATATATTCAATCATAGATAATACTTATTTGCTATATATGTATATATATATATATGTTATAAATGCTTCCCAAGCAAGATTTCCAAACTATGACATATCCATTTAAACTATTATATTCATCTCACCATACAACCAATCAAAATGTTGGATTCTTCCCCCTAGGATTCCAGGCTCTAATAATTAAGCTTTTACTCCATCTTGCCTGGAACTAAGACTCTACACCAGTTCCATGCCAAGATTTCCAAATTCCTTCCCCTCCTTTCATCTTTCTCCATTACAATGAAAGCTCCTTGAGGGGAGGGACTATTTTTATGGCTTGTTATTAGTCTCCCCATTGCAAAGGACAATATCTGGTATATGGCACGTATTTGTGTATACTTTCCTCATACCTATACATCATTACTGGTTCGATCAGGAAGTTGGACCAAGACTGAGAGAAATGCATCCTTTTTTCATGGCCCAAGTCACACCAAGGCTGATGCTCTGATATTGTTTCCAATCAGATGGACTAAACCTCCTTTTTCTAATTCTGTTGGCTAGGTGATCGACATCAAAAGTACCTGAAGACTTGAATATGGAGGGATATCTTTTCTAATAAATTGGTCTCTAGCAGACAGACAATATTGAAACCAGAAAATAAGTTTTGAAAATAGGTACCTTGGCAAGTGTACTGCCAATCTGCCGCATTCCAGGATGGGGCTGTTTAGTCACTTTACTGCAAAATGTGATAAGAGAAAGAAATAAGTGTTATTTTCACCACTGCTAACAAATGGCTTTTATAAGTGGCACGGTGTCCTTTTGAAGCTGGCTTCTAGTAATTAACCCTTCCATCTGGCAGTCTTTTTTCCACACTACTAGTCAAGTGACATTTCACATTCCTAATAGCTGTGACTTCAGCAGGCCTCCCGCTAATGATGCTTTTTGTTTCCGCTCCCATTCGCTAAAATGCTTTCCTCTAATTTAGTGACCTGAGCAGCAATATTAGGAAAAGTGGAAAACAATCATTCAAAAACTCATTAAAATATCTCAGCTCAAAATGAGAGTGGGGCTCGTGAGAAGAATGAAAAAAAAAAAGCAAGGGAAAAAAGCTATTTCAGAATTGTTGCCATTTCTGTCAACGTGCCTTCAGTGAATTAGTAAGAGACTGACAAAATCTGCAAATGGTAGGAGTTACTAAAAACCAATAGTGAAAATTAACGTATTAACTAACCCTCACTATACTCTTTAGCAAGAAGGAATCATAAGAGCATAGATAGGGAAAGTCTTGGAGGCCCTCTAATCTTACCCTCTCATTTTACAAATGAGAAAACTGAGGCCCAATAGGACTAAGTGATTTATCCACGAAGTAGGATTTTAACTCAGACCCTCTGACTCTAGAACCAGTATGCTTTCCACTGAGCCACGTAAATTTCATATGTGTACTTTAATAAGCCATTTAAGAACCATATGACATCCATTAAAAGGTAGATTCTATTGCTGACTCTCAAACTACCACATTCCTGGAAAACTACACATCTAGAAAATTATTTTAACAATGTTACTGGTATTTATCAAGCAGCACCTTCTAGTGGAAAGCACAGTGGGCCAAAAGTCCGAAGGCTTGGATTCCACCATCTTGTTGCATGAGCACAGTAAGTAACTTAACTCCCCTAGACCTCAGTTTCCACATTTACAAAATGGCCATCAGAATCCCTGGCCTTCAACCTTGCAAAATTGTTGTAAAGTAATTAATGCAAAAGTATTCTAAAAGCAAAAGCACTATATTTAAGAAAAGAAGCCAGATCTAGAAGGAGGGCAGATTACCATCCTTCAGGAGACCCTGAAATCTACTCAAATGTACTGCATAAAACTTCTCATATCAATCCATCCTTAGCATCATCTCATACATTCCACTTAATGCCACACATACTTCGAGTTCTGAAGTTGTAGAATGGTATAGCCTGAAAGGATCTTGGGGTCATCTAGTCCAATTTCCCATTCAACACCAGAATCCTTTTGATGATGTCCTTGAAGAGTCCTAATCTAGTCTCTGCTTAAACATTTCCAGTGACAGGGAACTCACTGATTCCTGACACAGCCCATTCTATTGTTGGACAGCATTAATTGTTTTAATGGTCCACTTCGTATTCATCCAAAATCAGCCTCCCTGTAATTTCCAGTTATTGGTCCTAATTCTGTCCCCTAGAATTACACAGAATAAATCTAATCCTTTGTTTTCTATGATAGCTCTTTAATACTTGGAGATAGTTCTTCTCCCCTTAGGATTTCTCTCTTAAGCTATGTATTTTTGCAAAGAACAGGTAATTTAATCTATCAGTATCAAAGGACACATTTTTTCAAAGTTAAAGACATTTGGCAAGCCATGTGTTCATTATTTCATACTTTTAGATTAAGAACTTGTTAATTATAATCTAGTCATTTCAGAGAAGGAAGATTTATATCTTAATCCATCTGAAACATATTTAAATATTTTCTGTTCATTATATATCATAATTACATATATATGATATATAGATATGTAGAATTATTATGTGCAATGCACTATGCTAAGTGCTCAGGAAGAAAAGAAAGAAGAAAAAAAAAGAAATAGTCCTTGCCCTTAAAGAACTTACAATCTATGAGGAAGGATGTAGAATGGACATAGTTAAGTGTGATACAAATGAGAATATTTTAAGGGCATGAGAAGAGTACAAAGTGCTATAGAATCATGAGGAAGAGATCATTTCTAGCTAGGAAAATCAAGGATGGTTTTTACAAATGTGATAGTTGTTTTAGCTGAGTTTTGTCAACAGATCCTCTCCTTGGCTAATTGCTGAACCTGGCACCTCCACAGGTTCCATGATAGGGAACTGGTAGCCTTCCTCTTCCCCACCCCAATGAATGACAGAAAAATATACCAACAACACATGCTACCTCAAAGCGGGGCCAGATTTACGCCCTCCCCAATCAACCTTCATCGTCCCACTGCCCAGTTCACAACAGGCACAGGAGGCCTTCTATTAGGTGGAGACTGACCTCCCTACCCTGCCCAGATCCTGACCTCTACTGGAGATCTCTCAGAAGCCCACACCACTCTGATACTTGGACTCACTATTCTCTTGTTACTTTCCCTATCTAAGTACTACCTGAACTTTCTATCTTCCATGAACTGTACCTTCCTTTATATGTTGTCTGCCTCAATTAGAATGTGAGCTCTCTGACAGCAGGGAACACATCAATTAGTAAATACTTTTCAATACCATCATTCCAAGCAGAGATAATTGGTGCTTGGGGAAAGCATGGAATTCTGGGCAAAAGAAATGTCATGAGTAAAGATGTAGGGGTAGGAAAGTATGGGATGTGTTCAAAGGACAGTAACTATCAGGGCATAGAGCTTATGAGGTGAAGTAGTAAGAGATAAGGCTACAGAAAAGGTATAAAGGATCTTAAACGCCAAGTCAAAGAGTTTGTAGTGTATTTGGTAAGTAACAGAGAATTACAAAAGTTTGAGCACAAGACTAATGTGACCAGGCCTGTACACTAGGAAGATGAATGTGTCAGAAATGTTTCTCATTTTTTTTTTTTTTGCTAATCAAGCAAACCATTTCACCTTGGCTATGCACATAGTCTGATGAGACACCCAAATTTGATCTTTCTGGTAGATGCCCCCTCCCATGCAGAAGCTTCCTTTGACACCAGCCAACCTACTTCTCCTACTGCCAGAAATCCAACCAACCACTCCAATGGATGCTGCTGCCACCAAACTCAGACATGGTCATATATTCAAGGAAGAAAACACAAAAGAATCAGGACCTGCCAAGGACCCAGGCACCAACTCACCTAGTTGTGGCCCCCAGCACTATCTGCCACATGGGAAGGGTCACCACTGTGGCAGAGTAGAGGAGATTCATTCCATCAACAGAGTTACATCTTGCCACCTGGAGAATCACAGCCAAGAATCAGAAGGTATTTCTTCTTTTAACATATGCAATTCTTCCCACCACATCTGTTGCTGGGGGTAGATTTGGGGGGAGGGAGGACCAAGGGACCACTCAACATTTTCCATCTCATAGCAAAAGGCCAACTCCTTTCATTAATGAGTCATTATATGGCCAGAGGGCACCCCAAAGCTCCCGCATGACCAACCACAAGTTAGCAGAAAATATCTATGCATGCTATTTATAACCCATTTTAAACTCCCATAAAAAATGGTTAGTAAACATTTGAAAAAGGAAGAAATGATGAAAAAGAACCAGCATGGCAACATCAAGAGCAGGTCATGCCAAATTAACCCTATTCCTCTTTGTGTCAGGCTTACTGGGTTGCTAGATTAAAAGAATGTGGATTAGGGAGAGTGGTTCTAAATTCCAGTAAAATATTTTACAAAGTCCCTCATGCTCTTCTTGTGGAACAAATGGAGAGATGTAGGCAAGACAGTAGTATGGTTCAGCCACATTGCAGATTTTAAGAAATCTCTGATTAATGTTTTCATCACTTTAATACATACTTTGCATGCAACCTAAACCTATGAAGACATAAAACCAAATTGGTTCAGCATGTAAATCACACAGTGGAGATAATTGAAAAAATGGGCAGTTTTTATGTCCAAAGGGCTATAAAACTGCACATACCTAGCAAAACCACTACTAGGCCTGTATCACAAAAAGATCAAAGAAAAAGGAAAAGGGTTTATACGTACAAAAATATTTATAGCAGCTCTTTTTGTGGTGGCCAAGAATTGAAAATTGAGGGGATGCCCACCAATTGGGGAATGGCTGCACAAGTTATGGTATATGATTGTGACAGAATTCAATTATGTTATAAAAAATAATGAGGGCAATGTTTTCAGGAAAACATTTCAAGACCTATATGAACTGATGCAAAGTGAAATGAACAGCACCAGGAGAACATTATATACAGTAACAGCAACATTATTTGATGAGAATTGTGAATGGCTTAGCGATTCTCAGCAATACAATGATCCAAGACAATTCCAAAATGCTATTCATCTCGAGAGAAAGAACCGATGAAGTCTAAATGCCTATTGAAGAATAATTTTTTTGCTTTCTTTATTGTTCTTAGTTTTAGGGTTGGGTTTTGTTTTGGTTTTTTTTTTTGGTCTGCATCTTCTTTTGCAACATGGCTAACATAGAAATGTTTTGTGTGACTGACATATTTAATCTATATCAAATTGATTGCCTTCTCAAGGATGTCAGAGGGGAAGGACAGAGGAAAAAACATGGAACTTGAAATTTTAAAAAAAAATGTTAAAATTTTTTGTTTACATGTAATTGAGAAAAATAAAATAAAAATTAAATGTTAAAAAAATTGACAATTCTACACCTGAACCTAAAGGGCCAAAAAGTGGTCCCTGATTCCCACACCTATTTAAAAACATCAGAATGTAGGCTCAGAGCTAATGTTGGTCATCTTGTAAGTTGGAAACAAACCTGGGAATGACAAAGGAAAGACAATGGACAGGGAGTAGCATTTGTATTTCATGGGCAGGACTGTTCATGAGTCAGCGTGGTATAAGAGGAAGTGTTTGTGGGATGTGAGTGATTAGCAAAAAGGGGATTCAGTGAGTGTGTATAGGCTGTGGAGTGTCACAATATAATTACTTAGAGTCACAGTTGTGTCTCAGGGTCTGCATGCCAGCACACTTTTTCCAAGCAAGGCCCTGGAAATACCAAGCATTCAGAAATTTGCCATTCAAATATATTGCATAATACAGGTATCACTATTTGGTGGGCTAGGGTGGGTGCTAAGACACAGAAAAAAGCATGCTCAACTCCCTCGTAACCTGCCTTACTCATGCCAAGTCCCAGATAACCTGCCCAGCTTGCAAATTTCACATGAACTAACTCCCTTGCATAAACCCCTTCTTGATTGTCATGTAAACCCACTTCCACGTTCTCAAAATTCCTTCAGATTTACTGACACCATCAGTTCAATTCACTCCCTCTCTTTCCAATACACATCCCACTTATCACACCTACTTCACAATTTCTACCTATTCTTTCTTCCACCTAATATAATCTAAATCTCTTATGAGCAGCCCAACTCTTTCTATACCAGTGAGGAAGAAGATGGAGAGAGAAAAGGAGAGGAGGAGGTAGATAGAGGCAGAGCTAGGCAGGTGTGAAGCTGCCCAGTCCCATCTGTTCACTGAGTCCTGATCTAAAGGTACTATGTCCTGAAACACACACACATGCACATACCTATACCCACACTCAAACACACACATGCATATACCCACATCCAAACACACACATATACACACACACACAGCACCTACACCAGCCCTGAAAAACAATAATATGAGACAAATTGATCAGATTTGATCAGATCATCTGAACCAGTTGTTTTCTGGGTTCTCCTAGCTTGTTTTGTGAAGAAAATACCTAGGGTCTTGGAGGTATGATAACCTGAAACAGGGTATATGTATAACTCTAAGTGATAGTTTCATTACTGTTTGTACCTACAGGCAATAAAACGTATTTTTCTGTGCAGAAAGAAGCCCTTGGGTTACTTTTCAGAACAGACCCGGAAAAACAACAAACTCATGGGAAGAGCACAAGAATGGTAATTAGAAGACCTTGGTTCAAACTCTGCCCCTGCCACTGGGTGGGCAAGTTCCACCAAAGTTCCACCAACACTAAGCACCAAAACACTGTACTAAATGCTGAAGATACCAAAGACAAAAACCAGGCTTTATCCTCAAGGTGGGTGTTGGACTAACATGCTTCTAAACTTGGCTGGCTGTTTATTGCTTCTTCTCACAAAACCAAAGCTCTTGAATCTTAGATCCAGTAATGTCCTGTCTTATCTAAAAGCCTCAGAAATTGAAAAAAAAAAGTTAAAATATCAAGAAAACCATGCACTCCTAGCCTCATACTTTCTTTTAAAACCAATCCTAACCACTCCTGACCACAAAGGCTCCTGCTTTTCTTTCCTTTAAAAACCAAGAACCTTAAGCCATAAAATCATGATGAGGCAAATGACTATCAGCTTGTGTCTATATGATACCAGAAGAACCAGCTTAATATTTAAAGCTGTGAAAAGAGAAATTTTTGGTCCATCAATTGGTAGTATCTTATAAGTGACACAAAGGAATCAGTTTGATTTTTCCCCCAAGTGAGGAGGCAACATGGTATAGCGTAATGAGTAGTAGATTTGAAATCAAATAACCTGAGTTTAAACACTGGTTCAACCATTTACTATCTATGTGACTTTGAGCAAGTCATTTTACTTCTCAAGGGCTCAGTTTTCTCATTTGTGAAATACGGGGGTTGGACTAGATGACTTCTAAGGACAAATCCAGTCATAAATCCATGGTCCTAATACATTTATTCAACAGAGCAGGGAGGGGTGGTGGAGAGTAATCCCTAGATCAGCTGGTTGTTTGGGAACCATCCAGATATAGCCCAGGTTAAATTCATTCAAACTCTGTGTGTCAGTGTCAGTTTCAGTACAGCTGATCAACTGGATTTTTCCCTTTTCAGTTTCATACACTAGCTTTGTTTGAACAGAGACTCTCATTCCACCCCTGAAGGAATCAAAGCAATAAATATGCCAACCTATGTTACATTTGCCTTGTACTATTGATTATTCCCATAGATTTCTCAGTTACTTAGGCTAAACCCTTTCCTCCAAATAACTTCACCTATGGAAGGATACCTTCATATCCAGAGCTCTCTAAGTTCAAATGAAGGATCCCTAATGTTTCCCAGAAGGAGGAAGAGAGGGAGGTCAGGCCAGACAATTGAATCATCAATCTACAGTCTGACTTAAAGGGATATTTCTCAATGGAGATGATGCTAGACCTCGGTTTTAGTTTCTATTTTTTGTGAACTGTTTTAGGCATAAATCCAAGAATCTTTTTCCCTATGGGGCTTTCCACAAGGAAAGAGATTCCTAGCTTTTAGTTCTTTTCTAGATGTTCTACAAACAGCTGTTTAGAAATGTTTTCAAGGCCAGGAAATCCAAATGAATATTTGGAAAAGATAAGTTTTTAGCCTTACTCACAGAAATCCTTCATAAAACTGGAAAGGTCCTAAGAGGCACTTCACCAGGATGGTACCTATTGCAAGGCAGAATGAGCAAACAAAAATCTAAAATTACACTCATATGGATGAGTAGATTACATAAAGGCTTGGCCAATTTGCTTTGGATCTAAAAGCCCATCCCCAAAGTTACAGAATCATAAACCTAGAACTCAAAGGGAACTCAGAGGTCAGTAGTTAAACCCCCCTCATTTTTACAATTTAGGAACTGAGGTCCAGGGTGGTTAAGTGTCTTGCTCAAGATCATACAGGTAGTAAGTGTCAAAGGTGGGATTTAAATCCAGATCCAGAGAACCCACTGTACTTCCACTATACCTCACTGCCTAAGAGGAACTTTTCATGATTCAATAAAATGAAAACTACAAGAAAAAAAGACATTAGGTTGAAATAAAATATTGGTTTCCACTTTGGGTCAAGATTCAAATTAGGATCTGAAAAGGGGCTTCCAGGGATCCTCTCCGAAGATTTAAAGAGTAAGTTGGATATATCTGACCAGGTCACTCATTAAACCATATATAAGATGGGCAGAGGCCCTGGTGGCCACTGGTCCTCTATTGACTCATTTCCACCCCTTCCTTTTCTCTCATCTGTATTCTGAAAGGAGAGGTCTGTTCTGAGCTAGGGTGAAGGTAGTGGTAGCTGAGAAGCCCAAGTAGTCCCCAGGTGGATATTCTTTCCTGCCTACTCTAGGTGCTGCCATCTGGTCCAATAAGAATTGTTTCAATTTATGAGAGTATAACCAGGGGCTTTAACCCATTTTCATAAGACTGTCTTCATTGGTGGCTTAAGCCAGTGGTTGCAGCAGTATAGCCTCAACATACAAATATGAGGAAAAGGAGGTACATTTCAATTGTTTTAGATGATATTGAGAAGTGGCTAGACACACTGAACAGAACACTTGACTTGGAGTCAAGAGAGGCTCAAGTTCAAATTCAGCCTCTCCTTAGCCATGTGATCCTGAGCAGAGTCTAGCCTCTTGTTTCTGAACTCTGTAAGGTGGAAATACCAATATTGCCACAACCCGACATTGTTAGAAGTTGGAGTTGTTAGAAGAATTAATAAGCACACGAAGTGCTTTATACACCTTTTTTGTTGTTCAGTCATTTCAGTCAGGTACAATTCTTCCTGACCCCATTTGGGGTTTTCTTGGCAAAGATACTAGAGTGGTTTACCATTTCCTTCTCCAGCTCATCTTACAGATGAGGAACCCAAGGAAGAGTTAAGTGATTTGCCTGAGGTCACACAAGTATCTGAAGCCAGATTTGAACTCTGGTCTTCCTGACTCCAGGCCCAGCATTCTGTCCATTGCTCCATGAAGCTGCCCTTTCATATACCTTAAGCATCTCTATAAAGTCAGCAGTACAAAGCTATGTGATTCACTCAGTAGTTAGAGATTTGTGATGTGGGAATCCCCTAATAAAGGCAGAACTAGATAAATCCAACTGAGTTGCCTGAAACATCTAGAGCTTAAGTGATATATTTGTCCAGGGTCACACATCAGAGGCAGAATCTAAATTTAGGTCTTCCTGACTCTGAGCCCCTTACTTTGTCCACTGCACAAAGCTGACTCTACAACATAATAGTACCAGGACATGATGAAATTGTTAGGTATCATAATAACCTGGTACCCAAAACTTGCTAAGCCCTTGTCTATACAACCCTAGGTAAAAATTTATGGATGACCAGCTAAAGTCTTTACTACTCCTATGGATGTTTTGAATGTGGCATAGATAAAGCTGTCAGCTAACTTGGATCGCTTCCTCTGAGTTTCAACTTTATGGGCTTTTATTAAATTTTCAGGGAAATACAGAAATACAATCAACATTTCCAGAATAGTCAATATTCATAGAGTTGAAGATTCTTTCTCTGTGCTAAATAAACCCAGTTCCCCTGATGCAATTAGAAAAATCCTTGTTTAGGCCCCTAAGGTTGGACCACCTTAAAAATCTCTCTCCCCTACCACAACACACATACACACACACACACACACACACACACACACACACGCACATGCACATACACACACACACTTCAGAAGATGCATTGTTACTCCCTATGGGGGAAAAAGAGAAAGAGAAAACTAAACAGAAAAGATCTAAAATAAACTCATCTGCAAACACTATCTGGTTGGAAAGACAACTGTCACTTGGTCTAAATGTACGCAAATAAGGATAAAGAGAAGACTGTTCTTTTATTCACTTAAGTCATATTTAAATGAGGAAATGGCTTAAATGGTTGTGACATAGAAACAAGATGACATTACATAATGACCAACATGAATTAAAAATTGATGCCTCCAATGTACATAGAAGATACGACTGTCTCTTCTTATCCTAAACATCTCTACACGATAGAGTAAAAAAGGTAGAAACCAACACAATCTTAAAATGTTTGCTGCTGAGTTGCATTGCCCTGGAAACTACCAGGACAAGCCACATGTCACTAACGATATTGGACAATGCCAAACGTCTTATGAAAGCTAAAAATTTTCAATCAATCATCTAGATGTTTCCAAATATGCAGAAGTTTGACATATGCAAAGAGACTATCTGGATGACTGACAAATTTTCCCTTTTTACCTGGACATTTTGCCATTGTGTAGGCACAACCAATGAATAAAAGGTCAATATCAGGTACATTTTTTTAAAAGTTAGACTGTTCCAAATTCTTGATGAAGTAATAGCAATAATGATAGATAACACTTATATAGTGCTTACTATGTGTCAGGCACTGTGCTAAGACCTTTACAAATATTATTTCATTTAATCTTAACAACAACCCTGGGAAGTAGGTGCTATTACTATTTCCACTTCACAGATGAGGAAATTGAGGCAAACAAATTAAATGACTTACCCAAAGTCACACAGCTAGTGAGTTTCCACTACTGGATTTGAATCCAGGTCTTCTGGACTCCAAGCCCAGTACTCTATCTATTGCGCCACCTAGCTGCCCTACGTGTTAATATTTAAGCAAACTGAGAGGAGGCACACCCATTATCATTTTCAAAATACAAACTTGTATATAAAGAGGTACCACTGATATGATGTCTAGACTCCATTTTCCAGAGAGATAATGGAAAAGCTGTTAGACTGAAATGATCACATTGCTAGACATGATCAGACTTGGGAATGGAGTCCAAATTATTTGTTTCCATCTACGTAAGACAAGGGCTCAGTTTTTTCCCTGAGCTCACACTTCTCATTACAGATCAAGAGGAAAGCTCTATTGAGAAGACAAAGCACCTCAAAGGGAAGACTCTCTGGCCAAGTTTCCATAGAGTAAAGGATCTGATTCTTTGAATAATCAATGGGTGGAGCATTTACCACTGGTTGCTTATTAATCTACTTTAGATCAGCCAGAAAATTTGGTTGTGAAAGGCATTCTGCTCAATAAGAGGGAAGACTTGATAGCAATCTCCAAATAAATGAAGGCTTGTCAATGAATAAAAGAGCACACTTGTGCTTTGAGGCTCCAGAGGGCAGAACTTGCATCAGTAGATGGAAATTAATGAGGCAGGTTTTGCTTCAACATAAGGGGAAAAAAATTTAATGAAATTGAGTAGGTTGGTTGCTTTGGAAAATGATGAAGTACAAGACGTGTTCAAGCAAAGGCTAGATGAATCCAAGTAGTATTATAAAGGAGATTCCTGTATGCAATGGGTGGATAGACCACATCCATGGTCCCTTCCAATTCTAAAATTCTAGGAGAATAATAATAACTCACACTTATAGGGCACTTAAGATTTGCAAAGGTCTTTTCTTAGAATAACTACATGAGGTAGATAGTATAGCACAAATAGTATTGTTCTCATTTCATACATGAAGAAACTGAATACTGAAAGAAAAGTGATTGTACCCATGGTCACATAGATAATAAGTGCCTACTTTTCCTCTATAGGAAATTCCTTTGGACATCTTATCTAGAATTAATTCCTCCCTTCCATTTCTTTTTTTTAATTTTTTTTAATTTTTTATTGAGTATTTTATTTTTTTCCTCAATTACATGTAAAAACAATTTTCAACATTCATTTTTAAAAATGAGTTGCAAATTCTCTCCTTCCCTTCCCACCCCCTTCACTGAGAAGGCAAGCAATTTGATATGAGTTATACATGTGTAGTCATGCAAAACATACTTCCATATTAATCATGTTGTAAAAGAAAACATAGACCAAAGTAAAAACCAAACAAAAATAAAGAAAGTTTAAAAAGGTATGCTTCAATCTATTTTCACACTCCATCAGTTCTTTCTCTGGGGATAGATAGCATTTTTCATCACAAGTCCTTCAGAATTCTCTTGGATCATTGTATTGATCAGAATAGCTAAGTGATTCCCAGTTGAACATCTTACAATATTACTGTTACTGTTTACAATGCTCTCCTACTTCTACTCATTTCACTTTGCATCAGTTCATGTAAGTCTTTCCAGGTTCTTCTGAGAGCATCTAGTCATCATTTCTTATACCACAATAGCATTCAATCATAACCATATACCATAACTTATTCAGCCATTCCCAAATTAATGGGCCTTACCTCAATTTCCAATTCTTTTCCACCAGAAAAGACCTGCTATAAATAATTTGCCACACATAGGTCCTTTTCCTTTTTGTTTTTTGTGTCTTTGGGGGCACGATCCTAGTAGTGGTATTGCTGGGAAGATATGCATGGTTTTTTAGGCATAGTTCCAAGTTGTCCTACATAATGGTTGAATCAGTTCACAACTCTACCAACAGTACATTAGTATCTCAATTTCGCCATATTCCTTTCAACATTCATCATTTTCCTTTTCTGTCCTATTGGCCAATCTAAAAGGTATAAGGTAGTACCTGAGAATTCTTTTAATTTGCATTTCTCCAATCAAAAGTGATTTGAAGCATTTTTTTTTCTTGTGGCTATAGATAGCTTTGATTCATCTGAAAACTGACTATTGTTTTCATCATTTATCAATTGGGCAATGGCTCCTATTTTATAAATTTGACTCATTTGTCTATATATTTGAGAGATGAGCCCTTTATCAGAGAAACTTGCTTCAAAATTTTTTCATGGTATGATTGCTATGTATTTCCCTCTATCCTATTTCCCCTGTTAATTCTATTTTCCCTCCTTTCACTCTGTCCCTCCTCAAAAGTGTTTTGTTTTTGACTGCCTCCCTCAGTCTCCCTTCTATCACCACCACCACCCCCTTTCTCTTATTGCGTCCTACTTTCCAGTAGGGTAAGATAGATTTCTGTGCCTATTGAGTGTGTATGTTATTCCCTTTGAGCCAGTTCTGTTCAGAGTAATGCTCAAGCATTCCACACCACCTTCCCCATTTTCCCCTCCACTGTAAAAGCTCTTTCTTGTCTTTTATATGAAATAATTTACCCCATTCTACCTCTCCCTTCTCTTTTTCCCAGTGCATTCTTCTTTCAAATTCTTAGTTGTATTTTTTTAGCTAGCATATCCCATCATATCCAACTTATACCTGTGCCTTCTCTCTCTCTCTCTCTCTCTCTCTCTCTCTCTATCTATCTATCTATCTATCTATCTATCTGTATATATATATATATATACATATATATATGTATATATATATATATATGTATATATATATATATATATATATATTCTTTCCATTCCTTCTAACTACTCTAATAATGAGAAAGTTCTTATGGGTTACAAGTATCATCTTCCCATGTAGGAACGTAAACAGTTGAACTTTATTAAGTCTCTTATGAATTCCCTTTCCAGTTTACCTTTCTGTGCTTCTCTTGAGTCTTATATTTGAAAGTCAAATTTTCTATTCAGCTCTGGTCTTTTCATCAGAAATGCTTGAAAGTCCTCTCTCTCATTGAATAGCCATTTTTCCCCTGAAGGATTATACTCAGTTTTGCTGGGTAGGTGATTCTTGGTTTTAATCCTAGCTCCTTTGTCCTCCACAATATCCTACTCCAAGTCCTCCAATCCTTTAATGTAGAAGCTGCTAAATCTTGTGTTATCCTGACTGTGGCTCCATGGTGCTTGAAGTGTTTCTCCCTGGCTGCTTGCAATATTTTGTCCTTGACCTGAGAGCTCTGGGATTTGGCTATAATATTCCTGGGAGTCTTCATTTTGGGATATCCTTCAAGAGGTGATTGGTGGATTATTTCTATTTCTAATTTATCCTCTGGTTCTAGAATATCAGGGCAATTTTCCTTGATAATTTCTTGAAAGATGATGTCTAGTCTCTTTTTGATCATGGTTTCAGGATGACCAATAATTTTTAAATGATCTCTCCTGGATCTCTTTTTCAGGTCAGTTGTTTTCCCAATGAAATGTTCCACATTGTATTCTATTTTTTTTCATTCTCTTGGTCTTGTTTTTTTTTTTTGTTTTTGTTTTTTGATGTTTCATAGAGTCGTTAGCTTTCACTTGTTCAATTCTAATTCTTAAGGAATTATTTTTTTCAGTGAGCTTTTGTATCAAATTTTTCATTTGGCCAATTTTGCTTAAGGAGTTCTTCTCTTCAGTGTATTTTTATGTCTTTTTCCATTTGGCCAATTCTGCTTTTCAAGGCACTCTTTTCCTCATTGGATTTTTGTACCTCTTTTACCATTTAGCATATTCTGGTTTTTAAGGTGTTATATTCTTCAGTATTTTTGTGCCTCTTTTTCCAAACTGTTGACTCTTTTCTCATGATTTTCTTAAAACACTCTCATTTCTCTTCCCAATTTTTCCTCTACCTCTCTTACTTGATTTTTAAAATCCTTTTTGGGCTCTTCCATGGCCAGAGATCAATTCATATTTTTCTTTCAGTCTTTGGATGTATGCATTTTGACTTTGTTATCTTCTTCTGAGTGTGTGTTTTGACCTTCTTTGTCACCAAAGTAACTTTCTTGCAGTCAGAATATTTTTTTTTCTATTGCTTGTTCATTTTTCTAACCTATTTCTTGACTTCTAACATTTTGCTAAAATGGGACTCTGCCTCCAGGGTACATTGTCTCAAGTTTCAGGGATTTTGTGCAGCTGTTTTCAGAGATACTCCTAGGGCCCTGGTAAGTTTTCAGTTCCCCCAACATAGTATGATCTAAGGCAAGATATGTTTACTACTCTCCTAGTCTGTTTTTCTGGTCTATGAATGACAACAAAAACTCTCTTCTGCCCTGGAACTGTGAGAGGGTCCCCACTCTACTGAGGCTGCAAGCTCTAGTGCACTAGTGCTCCTCCTTGCCCTGGAACTGTCACGCAGGACTGGGACCCGGATCTGAGTATAGGCAGAGCAACAGAGTCCTGCCCCCAGGGCCAGCAGAGAGATCCCAGAAGAGAAATTGTTGTTCAATACCCTTACCATTTGTGGGCTGAGAGCTGCAGAAGCAGCCACAGCTGCTGCAGCTGCTGATTCAGTTGCTCCCAAGGCCTGCTCCTCATTTCCTGGGGCCTGGTCTGCACTGCTACAGCAACCTGCACTAGACTGCACTCCACTCTCATGCCAGTGCAACAGACCTTTCTTGCCAATCTTCTAAGTTGTCTTTGGTTGGAAAATTATTTCACCCTGTCCTTTTTGTGGGTTCTGTGGCTCCAGAATTTGTTTTAGGGCATTATTTAAAGATGTTTGGAGGGGGATTTGAGAGAGTTCAGACAAGTCCCTGACTTTTCTATGCCATCTTGGCTCCACCCCAGAATCTCCCCTCTATTTCTTACAATACAGCTTCCTTTGAAGCTTACCACATGACCCTTGAGTCCTTCTGAAATTACATGAGTCCTTCTTAAATTACTTTGTATATATTTTGCATTTCATTTTCCATGTACATATTATTTCTCTTCAATAAGATGTAAATTCCTTGAGGTCAGGGACAAATTCTTATATCCTGAGCCTAGCATAGCACTAGATGTGACACATAGTAGGATGTGGTTTTTTTAGGTATTTTTAAATTGACAATCATTTATTATCTGTCCATCTAAACACCACCACCATCCCCCCAAAAGCCAAAAAACACAACTCTTCTAAGAAGGACACGTAATAAAGCAAAACATATCTTTACATTGGCCATGTCCAAAGATATGTATCTCATTTTGCATTTCCCATCATCTTTGTGTCAGGAAGTAAGGAATATGCTTCATTTTTGCTCCTCTGGAATGATATGTGAATGTAGTAGAATATTATTGTGCCATAGGAAATCATAAAAAGAACAGTTTCGGAAACCCAAAAAAACTTATATGAACAGATGCATAGTGAAGTGAGCAGAACCAGGAGAGTAACTGTACAATAGCAACCATGAAGTAAAGACAAATAACTTTGAAAGACTTAAGAACTCTGACCAATGAAGGTTTTTTTGTTGTTCAGTCATTTCAGTCATGCCCGACTCTTCACAACCCCTTTTGGAGTTTTCTTAGGAAATATACTGGAGTGGTTTGCCATTTCCTTCTTCAGCTCATTTTACAGATGAGGAAACTGAGGCAACACAATATCAATTACTGAAGTGAAGTGAAATGAAGTGAATTCTTGTAATCAAACCTTACTGGAGAGTAAGATTTTAACTGCTAGACTTGCAGAAATTTTTATTTTTATAATGGCAAAAAGAGGAAGAGGAGAAATGCAGGAAAGGCACTGAACCTGAAATGAGCTGGGGCAG
Organism: Trichosurus vulpecula; assembly: GCF_011100635.1. NCBI lineage: Eukaryota > Metazoa > Chordata > Mammalia > Diprotodontia > Phalangeridae > Trichosurus > Trichosurus vulpecula. The sequence goes on from NC_050577.1 coordinate 111,619,216, forward strand.
GGGAGAGGATTAGGAATAAAGGGAAATATTGAGACCCCAAGAGAATGCTTCCCCAACAAGAATTAAATTTGCTTCTGGATCATTGAACTTTTTTTTAGTATTTTAGCTGTCAATTCCTGCCTTGAAATAGATGATTTTACCTATCTCCCTTCTTTTCTTACTCCTTTTCTCCTTCTTTAATCCTTTTCTATCCTGGAAAATCCTTGACAGCTAGAAATTTAAAACTACTGATTTAGAGTTTCTGGCTGAAGCCAATGAGATCCATTTCTATTGTTAAGATACTTATACTTGTATAATAGGTAAAACTTCTCTTTGCTCCTTTTCATGTAGACATGAAAATGAGGATAGATCTGGGGGTGGAACAGGGTGAGATGGTAAATTACAGTCTCTGCTTTCTTCTTCATGTTGATATGATCCATAGATACAAATCCTATCATCATCATCTTACATTTATCTTGATACTAGGACCATTTTTACCCTGCAAGAACTCTTTATCCAAACCTCTGCCCAGCAGTTCTCAGCAGCATTTGTCTCGAGTTAGTCAGCTTCATATAATGCAAAACCAGCACTGCAGAGAGAAATCAAAACTGAGATCATGCTGCTGAGAAATGAAGTACAGTACTTAACATTTCTTGATCTTTATTGCATCTTGCCTATTCCCCCTGCTTTCCATCATAGATGCTAAAAATATGCTCCTGAGATTAAAGATGAGCCAAACAGGGACAAGTAGAATTATAGATATCAGCAGATCTTTTAAAAAATTTTTTTGACTTAGTTCTTCCAAATTTAAATAGTTATACTCTCTCCCTAAAAGCAATGGTTCTTAAACTTTTTGCAACACAGAGACCTTTGGCAATCTAATGAAACCTATGGACCCCCCCCCAAAAAAATAATGCTTTTAAATTCATAAAATAAATACCAAGACAACTAACTATATTGAAATACATTTATCAAAAAGTTTTTAAAATCAAATTATCAGACCTCAGATAAAGAACTCCTACATACCTTAAAGGAATTCTTTTCTAGATTTAGTTTTAGAAATAGTTAAGGAATAAGAAAAACAAGAGGCACAATGGTATAGTGAACAGAGGGCCAGGCTTAAAATGAGGAACGGTTCAAATTAGGCCTGTGACAGTTATTAGCAGTGTGATCCTGAGCAAATAACTTAACCTCCATGGACCTCAAGGAACTTCCTAGGAAATGTCATAATGTGATGTCTGCATTGATTGAGAGTGTTTCCATACTGAGAGTTTTCCAACTGATAAAATCATAAATCCTTGGCCCATTTATATAGGGAAAAAAACCAAACAGGCCAGTTGAAAGAAAAGAGAACTTTGTGGGAATTCGTCAGCATTAAAGATAAGGAGGAAAAGGACCTGTATGTACAAAAATATTTATAGCAGCTCTTTTTATGGTGGCAAAGAACTGGAAATCAAGGGGATGCCCATCAACTGCGGAATGGCTAAACAAATTGTGGTATATGAATGTAATGGAATACTATTGTGCTAAAAGAAATGAGGAGCAGATGGACTTCCTAAGAACCTGAAGAAACTTATATGATCTGATGATGAGTGAAAGGAGCAGAAACAAGAGAACATCGTACACAACCACAGACACATTGCTTGTGTGATGACTAACTTCAATAGACTTGGCTCTTCTCAACAATGCAAGGTTCTAAGACAGCTTCAAAAGACTCAAGATGGAAAAGGCTATCCATATCCAGAGAAAGAATTATGGAGTCTGAATGCAGATTGAAGCAAACTATTTGCTCTCTTTTTTATTTGATTTGATTTAATTTGATTTGATTCGTGGTTTTGTGGTGCATTTCATTGGTTATAATTCTTCTTTACAACTTGATAATTGGGAAAATAAGTTTAACATGAAGGTACATATAGAACCTATATCAGATCATGTGCTGTCTTGGAGAGGGGAGAGGGAAGGAGAGGGGAGGAGAAAATTTGGAACTCAAAAACTTGTGGAACTGAGTGTTATAAACTAAAAAAATAAAATAATTAATTAACTTTAAATAAAAAATAAAGTATATGGGAAAAAAGATACGGGAAAAGTCTCACCCTATAGCTCCCCTATCCTGAAAAAGAAATGAGCCAAGCTCAGTAACCCTCTCCCCCCAATACAGGCCATGGTTTATTCTCATTTGGGTCAACCAATCAGAAAGTGAGAAAATGAATCACATCCCTCCCCTCATAGGATAGTCAATTATGGAGCTTGTCTGCAATACACCCATATCTGTCTTTCATTATGGCACAATACTCTCTGACTCTACCCCTTCCCACAGCTGTGTGAGGTCCCAGCCTTCACCTTTCTGAGCTAAATAGGCATGGGTCCTTCAGGGAATCTGGACTGCAACAACTTCTTAGCTGCCATTAGAAAAATCATTGTCTTCCCCAAACCATGGTGTATTTGGCAGGGGCATGGGGGAGGAAGGAATTCATGGGGGGTGCCCAACAGGGTATAATTCTAAAGTTTGAAAACCACTGTCCTAAAGGAAGGGGCATTATTAGACTCTATCAAAAAAAACACCAAGCAATTAAGTCAGTGGGCACTTTTTTTTTCATTGTTAGTGCCTTTGAGTGAAGCCCCATTCTCCAGTGCCAAATATGGTCCCACCTTTATACACTCCACCCTGAAGGTTGGAGTTACCTTAAAGGACATTTCAAGGGTTGCTAAGTTCTATTCCCATCTCATAGGCTGCGAACACAGAGGGCTTGTGTCCTGCTCAGTTTATATAACTAACTTTGGGTTGGCCAGAGGCAGGCCTAGGATTTCATCTCCCATTTCAGGGGTCTTTCCCCTGTCATTCACTGCTTCCTGTGACAGTGCAATTATGACTAAGTACTTAAATGCTTCCTCTGGAGGGTCCTGGAATATCTGAGGAGAAAAAAAAATAGATATCTAGAAGTAAGCTGTTTACTTTTTGATCTTCTGATTCCCATTCCCCCTTTCCATTCAGAGTGATGAAAACACAGCATTCTCCTAGGTAACTCAGTTTTTCCTCCATCCTGCATGAAATTCTCCTCTTCCTAAAACATTCACATGACCAAACCAAGGAAAATAAAATGGTAGAGTCCATTGGGTCCCATAAGCCCTTAGAATCAATGGAAAGTTTCCAGGCACAGTCAAAAGACCTAGGATTCAGGGAATGGATTATAATTTAGCCCCAGCGCCAATGAGAAAATGTCAGCCTGGTAAATTCTAGACCTTTATCCATTATACAAAAGCTCAGTGTCCTCTCTGCTCTTTGATTCAGAATCCTCCCCCCACTCCCACCCTTCAACTGTTTCAATATGTGACATTACTCCTCACAGGAAAGTTCCTTTCTCCTGCAAGCTAGGATCAGCTTGATTAAGTGCCCAGGAAGTGTATTTGATGGGAGAACTCTCATTGTTTATGCATTCGAGAACAGTTTCTCAATTTACTCTGTAGCAAACACACTGATCACAATTACACCACAATAGGTTTATTCAGCTTGGGAAATTATTCTCTGAGTCAGTAAATCTGCCCAATCAAAATGAAGTGTGCATAGTTATAAACACCATTGACTGTTTCATTCAAATTTAAAGCAAAATTTTCATCTTCAGCTGCAGAAACCACTGTAAATTCAGACTTCAGCACTCAGACAAGATTGCTTCAATGAAATAAAAGCCACAAGTGAATTTAATATGGAGGAAAGAGTGGGTCATTAATCTCCAGAGTTAGCCCACATAAAAAGTGATTGTTACTATTCTCCAAAGGAAATGTTGCATGTTTAGAAAAATTAGCCAGCCAAAAAAAAGCAAGGTTGGTGCTATTCTGAAAGCAAAATATTAACTCCAGAGCTTTGTCAATATTTATTTAATATTAGTCAAGCTTGTGTGACCATGAGATAAAACTGGACAAAACTTGCAACCTACACTCCATAAATATGCCCACCTACTTACGCAGCCTTAAACCCAGGAAAGTTAATCACCTTGTCCTTCCACCTACCAACAGGAGCCAAAACAACTAATTAAAAGAGGCAAAAAGAAGCTCCATATACTGGAGTTTAAGACCCAGCCTTTATAAAGCAAGAGCAATAGCAAAAGAAAGATAGAGTTTTCATTTCTCGTTATGCTGCCCCCTGCCTAAACTCACTCTGCGCTTCTTTCTCACATCCCAGAAAACATCATCAATATTTGTCAGTTGGTGAGCAATCAACAAGTATTCAGTAAGTGCTTATGATATATCAGATATTGTGCTAACTGGTGAGGCTGCAAAGAAAGGTACAAATAATCCCTCTGCTCAAAGGGCGACAACACGTAAATAACTAGGTACATACAACATAGATGCAGAATAGATGGAAGGAAATCTCAGAAGGAAGACACTAACTGTCTTCTAATGAGGGCAACAACACATAAATAACTGGGTACATACAAGATAGATGCAGAATAGATGGAAGGAAATCTCAGAAGGAAGACACTAGCAATGGGGAAAGACAGGAAGGAGAAGAATCCTTGAAAGACCTTCTGCAGAAAGTGAGATTTGAGCTGCATTTTGAAGGAAACCAGGGAAACCAGTTGACAGAGGAAAGGAGGAAGAGCACCCTTGATGTGAGAGACAGTCATTGAAAAGGCACAGAGCTGGAAGATAGAGTAGTGTATGCTAGGAACAGCAAGAAAGCAGACAGATCAGATGGAAAAGAATAAGGTGGTTAAGGGTTTTAAATGCCCTCCAAAAAGCAGTTTATACTTAATTCTGTGGGTAATAAGGAATCGTTAGAGTTTGCTGAATAGGACAGACCTATGTTTTAGAAATAATCATTCTGGCAGCTAAATGGAAAATAAAGGAAAGGGGGATAAAGAGACCAAATAGAAGGCTATAGCAATAGTCCAGATATAAAGTGATGAGAGCCTGCCCTAGAGTGATAGCCGTATAAAACAAAAAAGGAGGCATACAGGAGACATGTAGATGCAAGGACAAGACTTGGAAACACACTTCTGGACTCTCTCTTCCTCCAGGACTCTCAACCTTGCATCATGGAGATAGAACATCTCTTCTCTTATTCACTCTCCATAATGCATCCCCCACCCCTACCCCAGCTGCTTTCATAATTTAAACAACAGAGGGTTTGACCTCTCCCTGGAAATCCAAGCTCAGACCTAATAAATAAATTAAAAATAAATTCCAAATGCAAGGCAATGAGAACTGGAGTAGATGAAAAGGTCTTTTCAAATTTGATTCCACATCTGAGGAGACAGTGTTCTTTTGTCTGATGAATGCTGGCCTAGAGTTTACCAAGCTTCAATTTCCTCATCACTGTTAGTGATCATAGGACTTAGAGCTGGAAAAAGAACTTAGAAGGTCACCTAGTCTAACCTTCTCCCTTTACAGATGACAAAACTGAAGCCCAGAGAGGTTGGGACTTGCCCAAATCACTGAGCCAAGACAGTTAGTAAGTAGCAGAGCTGAGACTCAAAACCAGGTCCTCTGATTCACTTTTTTCAATAACCTCACTGCCTATCATCAGATCCTAGTCCCTTCCATGTGCCGGGAGGGAGAAAGAGAGGAAGGGAGGAAGGGAGGAAAAAAGGAAGGAAGGAAGGGAAGGAGGGAGGAAGGAAGGAAGGAAAGAAGGAAGGAAGGAAGGAAGGAAGGAAGGAAGGAAGGAAGGAAGGAAGGGATGGATGGAGGAAGGAAGGAAGGAAGGAAGGAAGGAAGAGAGGGAGGAAGGGATGGAGGGAAGAAGGGAGGAAGGAAGGGAGGGAGGAAGGAAGGAAGGAAGGAAGGGAGGTAGGGCGAGAGGAAGGAAGGAAGGAAGGAAGGGAAGGAGGGAGGGAGGAAGGAAGGAAAGAAGGAAGGAAGGAAGGAAGGAAGGAAGGAAGGAAGGAAGGAAGGAAGGAAAGAAGGAAGGGAGGAAGGAAAGAAGGAAGGGAGGGAGGAAGGAAGGAAGGAAGGAAGGAAGGAAGGAAGGAAGGAAGGAAAGAAGGAAAGGAGGGAGGAAGGAAGAGAGGGAGGAAGGGAGGGAGGGAAGAAGGAAGGAAGGAAGGGAGGGAGGTAGGGAGAGAGGAAGGAAGGAAGGAAGGAAAGAAGGAAGGGAGGGAGGAAGGAAGGAAGGAAAGACGGAAAGGAGGGAGGAAGGGAGGGAGGGAAGAAGGAAGGAAGAGAGGGAGGAAGGAAGGAAGGAAAGGAGGGAGGAAGGAAGGAAGGAAGAGAGGAGGAAGGGAGGGAGGGAAGAAGGAAGGAAGGAAGGGAGGGAGGAAGGAAGGAAGGAAGGAAGGAAGGGAGGTAGGGAGAGAGGAAGGAAGGAAGGAAGGAAGAGAGGGAGGAAGGGAGGGAGGGAAGAAGGAAGGGAAGAGAAGGAGGGAGGGAGGAAGGAAGGAAGGGAGGGAGGAAGGAAGGAAGGAAGAGAGGGAGGAAGGGAGGGAGGGAAGAAGGAAGGAAGGGAGGAAGGAAGGAAGGCAGGAAGGAAGAGAAGGGAAGGAGGGAGGAAGGAAGGAAGGGAGGAAGGAAGGGAAGGGAAGGAGGGAGGAAGGAAGGAAGGGAGGGAGGGAGGAAGGAAGGAAGGAAGGAAGGGAGGGAGGGAGGGAGGAAGGAAGGATTTATTAAGTGCTTTCTATGTGCCAGGCACTGTGCAAAGCACTTCACAATGTTATCTCATTTCATTATTACAATACCTCTGGAAGGCAGGTGCTATTATTATCCCCATTTTACAGGCGAGGAAATTGAAGAAAATGGTCTGTGAGAGTTGCTAGAGCCAAAAAATTCATCACCCTATGATATTGTTGTGATGAACTTGTTTGAACTGTGCTAAGCTGGTCCTAGTTCATCATTAAGCCCATAATTGTAGTCTTCCAGCCCAGAAGAAAGGAAATAAGCATGTGTTATGCACCTACTCTATGCCAGACACTGTGCTAAGTGCTTTACAAATATTATCTCATTTGATCCTCACAACAAAATGGAAGGTAGCTTTTATGATTATCCCCAATTTACAGTGGAGGAAATTGAGAGTTAAATGATTTGCCCTGGGTCACACAGCTAATAAGTAACGGAGGCAGAATTTGAACTCAGATCTTCCTAACTCCAGGCTCAGTGCGTAGCAGCCTCTGGTGAAAAGTGCCAGTGTTAGTCTGCTGGCATAGCCTTTGAGGATC